>NC_089650.1:20571684-20874715 GCF_037042795.1 Molothrus aeneus | reverse complement strand
TGTGTATATATGATGCAATCTACAAGTCACATGTAGGCACCTGTTATAATGCAAACTTTCCCTTCTAACATTTGCAAACATGTCAAATGTCAGATTTCTGAGCAATAGTCTTTTGGGGCATCTAGTACTTGCCTATGGACAAACATAAGCAGAAGATACTGACATGACAAGACAAGCTCTACTCTACATGCAAGTCTAAAACTACAATAGCTATTGTGGGGTATTACAAGACTAAATAAGTAGAAGAAGCTTAAAAACTATCATTTGCTGCTATAAACCTTTATGAAGTTTTAAAAGGCCAAGATATAACTTGCATAATCTTTGATTGCTTTCCTCTGATCAGGTGCTTAAAGAAACAATTCTTCAAAAACATTGGCTTTCAGGTAAAATCCTTCATGGTTTTGTCATTCTGGTTTGTTTTGGGGCTGGTATTTGTTTGTTTGAGGTTTTAGAATGAATGGAGAGCAGGAACTAAATAAATTGATAGATCTTGGAGTTAAGCAGTTCTCTGCTCTCATAGGTTCATTCTGATGACAGGCAAGGGAATATGGGAATGTTAAAGCATGTGTTTGCCTGTTTCTTCCTGCCTCACTTCCCCAGAGATGACCTTCAGAGATGACTAGCAAGAAACCTCCTTTCAGAAGTCAAGTAAGTTTAAATCCTTAAATAAACCCCAAGTAAAAAAGGATACTCAAAAGAACTGCAGAAGGAACAGCATTTTACAGAGCTACTGATAGCTACTGCCAAGACAATTCCCTTTAAAAAAACTTTGTAAGAAAAAGCAAGCATCAATCTGCTGAAGATCTGAATACACAGATCTTCCAGTTAAGATGTGCAATACAGAAGTAAGTTTGCTCTTCAGCATTAAAATCATAAGAAAAACCAAAGACTTGCCAAAACCCAATATGTATTATGAGCACCAATACACTTTCTGCATAGTCTACTCAGTGTTCTGCATGAAAAATACTGCTGCACAGTAGGAAGTAAAAGCAACAGACTCATATATATGATTTGTAGGTAATTGAAGATATTTAATTAAATGCAGGATCAAAATGTAGTAAGACATCACATTTCTGCAAACAAAGGAGGGAAGAGCAAAGGCTGCAGTGAACTTTTGCTCAAAGAAATCATTATTAGCACACAAGGAAAACTATTCAAGAGCACTTCCAGCAAAAAATTTTATCGTAAAACATAAAGGTGTACACATATAAAGAGGGTTTCTATGTAAATACATGCATGCCTGTAACAGATTGACTGCAGCATGCACAAAACTGCACTGGCTGAGTTTTCCTTACCTGTTCTGGTAACTGTAGTAAGTGGCATCTCGAGGGATCGTGCATAGCTGTTTGCCATAGCAACACAAAGTCTGTGGCGAGAACTCCAACTGCAAAGAGGAATGGGTCACCTTAGTACTCACACATTTTCACTTGCTCTCCACGGGAAGCAAGTGTGACCCAGACAGTGAACACTTCCACCTTACTCTGTGCACAGATCTCTCTGTACAGCATAGTGTACAAAGTGCTGTTCCAAAAGACCTTGAGTGGGCTGTTATTCTCCAGTTAACTCTTCTCCAAAGACAGAAAGCACATCAAAACAAGGGAAACTATTTCAATATACAGTGAAATACAGAACTTCTGAAGGAATAAAACCACACCTGTTTAATTTGCAATAGCAAAAGTTTGTCCTAAACAAAATAAGCCTTCTGTTGCTGCCTTTTTCCCCCTAAGGGCTTACATATAAATACATTATTTAAGGACTAGATAGAATTAGAAGATCCACAAAATGTTCAAATTCAGATTATTCAGGATTGCTAAATCCTGGTAAACTTCAGAAATTTTTGACACACCATAACTGATCACAACTTCAACTGCTATATTTTACCCCCTCAATTCAAGGGAGCAAGAAACAGACTAAAGATATTTACTTTCTTACCTTTCTTCCACAGCAATAACCAAGGCTCTGCATAACTGGGTCAATTTCTTGCTCAAACACCTCTGCCAGTTTGGAGCAGTACTTGTACACCCGGGATGTTTTGCGGTTATACAACCAGGCATTATTGAACATGAGCCAGATGTCATCTACATATTGCCATGGCTCCTGATACTGTCCTGTGTCTAGCTTTCTCTTGATAGTAGAAAGATCCATGGGGTTCTTCACTATGTCAAAATAATCCTGCAAGAAAACACAGCACATCAAAACCCTCCTAGAGAACTGTGTTTTAACATGACAGCATGTGCATTCTCAGCCTGTAAACTCTCATCAAGAAAAACAGGTTCCTCCCTGACTTGATTGTCAAACCGCTTGTGACACACAGAATGCAATCCCTAAGTAATAGCATATAATTCCCCAGTGCTTTCTTTTCATTATTCCTTTATTTCTCAGGTTGTTCATTCACAACTGTTGTTCATTCACAACTAATGAAATCAAGTCACTCTAATTTTAATCAGCAAAACATCTATTACAAACAGTAGAAAATGCCAATGTTTTTGCAGCCATAGTGATCCAAAGACTTACACAAGAACATTAATATAAAGCAACTGTTTTCAGTAGCCCAGAAAACCTAACAAAAATAAATAACTTTATGATAAAACTTATGTGTCCTCTAAAGAATGCCCTTTTCCAATCCACCACTGATTACAGTGCAACATCTACAAAAGTCTGCAGAATGACAGCCAATTGAAAGCTTGTTAAAAATATTAGCAAGTGTATAAATGCTTGTAATATAGCAGGCCTTGAAATTTTGCAGCATCTGCTTAAAAAAACCGCACACCAATAGCAAATAACTCTTTCAGGCAAAAAACATCACCTGCAGCACCTAAAAAGGACTTCTACATCTATGTATTTGTTTACATTTTGTAAACTTGTGTGGTCAGTTCAGAGAGTTCAAAAACACAGATCCTTAAATGATAGTTGTCTTCTCAAGACAATTCTAAATCAAGCAGAAAATTTAACATAAACAAACCTCTAACTTAAATTGTTTCTTCCTTTCCTATAACAAATAATAATCATTAACGGACATTTTTAAGTGGGTTTTATCTGCCTAATTTCCCACATCTTCGGAAAAGATTTATACATGATGAGAAACAGCTATGAAATTCAGCAATAAGAGAATCACAACATGAAGCAACAACCATAAGAAGGCCATACAGCACTGGGGTTCTGTTGGTAAATCATTCCAGTGCATGCTGTATCTGCTTATTTAGTAAAAGGAACACAGAACCAAACAAACCTCCCTAAATCAGACCTTGTCTATTCCACTGCCTAAGTTAAACCTTCCCAAACACATCAATGTGAAGATGTTAAGAAGACAGATGTAAACTGTTCTTGAACAGGTATGTCAGAATACAGTAGTTTTGAATTAAAACCAGGAAATTATCTTGCTAAGACACTCACAGGAATTCCTAGTAGCTGGGGATCCACAGGCTGTCGAAATGGAAGAGACTCTGGATCCTGACGGTAAAGTGCCTCCAGTGTTGGCATAAGTGCCTGCCGCAACTCTTCTGGCTTGAAAACTGTGGAAAACAATCAACGTTAGAAAGATAGCAGAAACAGCTGGAAGGAAGAAACCTGCTAGAAAATATCATGTCTGTGCAAAAAACCCATTCATTGTCTGTCTGTCTATGGTACTTAAGCATGGCTTATTTATCCTCTGCAACACTGAGTCCTGAGGAGGATATTAAAATGATCACCTGAAGAAAAGGCAACCATAAGATGACATTGATGAGTAGAGATGGTTCACATTCCAGATACATCCCCTCTTGGAGGCCCCAAGAAAAAAAATTGTCTACAGAATCTGTAACTGAGTATTTCAAATCTCCATTGTATTGACAATTTTACTAGGGCTTAGCGTCTAATTCTAAAGGCTTAAAGAACTTGCCCAAAGCCAATTATAAGCACATGTATTATTAGATATTTTTGTCCAAAAGCCACAAGGAACAATCCATATAAGTACCACATAATCCACTAAGTACCAAAAAGGAAAGCCCAGTTTTTTTTCCTCTGCAGAGATTTCTCTAGGGAGATGCAGTGAATTTAAGTAAAAACAGTCTTTCTACTTACTTTTTTTCTTAGACTGCCCAGCTGCTGGAGAAGACTGAGTTGCTGGAGTAGTAGGTCTTTCTTCCCCCTCTGGTACTTCAGTCTTAATTTCAGGTTTCTTCTCTTCTTGCTCCATTGGGTCGGGTTTACATTCCTCCACGACTGGTTCGACTTTAGCCTGGAAAGCAGTTTGGAGCCTGTCACTTGAATCTCCTGGCCACCCATCCACATTTCTGTCCTTTAAACCTATCTGTCATGTTGCCCACCCACTCTTCTAGTTCCTTTGTAGTCAAAACTCGTCTAAAACTTGAGCAAACGTGTTAGAATCCATCTTTAAATACTGCACAGCAGAACTGACGAGCTGCTAACAAGTTCTGAGCTGCAAGTAGACACACGGGTACCTCTTCAGGCAGTTCTAACAGACTCTCATACAGCAGAGCTGCCAGGATGATGTGACTGGCAGCCACACTCCTGGCTGTCCTTAGTGACAAGCTGTCAAAGCCCAGTAAAGCCGCCCATCATGTACATATAGAATCATTTAGGTTGGAGAAGACCTTTAAGATTAAATCCAACATTAATGTGGCACTGCCTAGTCCACTGCTATGCCACATCCTAAAGTGCCACCTCTACACATCATCTAAATACCTCCATGAATGGTGACTCAACCACCTCCCTGGGCAGCCTGTTCCAATGCTTGATAATCCTTTCAGTGAAGAAACTTTTCCTAATATCCAGTCTAAACCTCCCCTGGCACAACCTGAAGCCCTTTCCCTTCATCCTAGTATCTGCTATTTTAACAGCTGTGGACTGGCCCAAGTGCATCCTCACACTGGCATTTACCAAAGCAAAGCTTCATAGCAACCACATTATAATGGTCCTTTCTGTGGCCACTGACCTCTACTACCACAATTTCACCAGAAAACAGACCCTTCTTTAGGAATAAGACAAAAGACAACAATCAAAACTGCAGCAGCAGCAGGTAGCACCTACAGCTCTCACCAAATTCTAAATGACAGAAAGCATCCTGCAGTACTAGATGAAGGTATTCTACCCAACATCTGGTCAACAATCTCACCTCAGATTTCTCCTCCATTTGCATCTCTGTTTGTTCTGGTTCCCCTTCATCTGTTTTAATCTCCATTTTCACTTCCTGCAAGGGTGGCTGCTGCTGTTCTGGAACAGTCTGCTGAGAGTTCACCTCTGTGCTGCTGGTGGATGGGGGGTTGGATACCTGCCCATCAATGCTCACAGCTGGCTGTGAAAGCTGAGGGAACAAAACACATTACAAACAGGCTTCTAACAAACCTGTTTTCCTTTTCTAATCTAAGTTTTACCTATGCTACATTTCCACTGAGTTTAAAAGCACTCTAGTCCTTCTATTTGTTTTCCCTGAAGAATACCGTGGTCCCACGACCTCAGCTATTGGAAAATATGTATCAGAGGCATGCACTAGAATGCCTTGTCTACAGAAAATGGCATTGTTTTCCCTATAAGTCCTATGCATATGTTTAAGTAACCAAAAACCTCACCCACGTTTCAAAGTGAATTTCAAAACATGTACAAGAACTCTGTAATATATTTCCTCTCTGGAAACAGCAAATGATCTACAGACTTGTCTTGATGGAAAAGTTTACTCCCCAAATACAAAAAAAACCACCCTATTTTAATATTAAACATGCCAGGAGCACACAACTGAAAATGAAACCTTGCACACAAACATTATCAGGGAAAGCACAATTAAAGTTTTTCCTTACAGGTGTTGTGGGGTGCTGAGGTTGCAGCGGTGCTGTTGGTGTGGGAACAGATGCAGTGGTGCTCTGCTGTGACAAGGGCTGCTGCTGCTGCTCTGCAGAAGGGGTAACTGGAACTGGAGGCTGCACTTGTGGAGGCAGCTGTGCCTGTGGAGGCGTTGGAGTCTGCCTCTGAGGGGGGTGCATAGTTTGGGACTGCGGTCCGGGTGGCATTGCCTGAGGAGCAGGAGTGGGGGCAGCCGTGGCAGCAGCTGCTGCTGCCTGCTGCTGCTGTGAGCCCAAGCCTGGGGGCGTGTGGTGAGGTGTTGGGGTTCGGCTGGGTACCGGAGAAGGAGAATTTTGGTGCATGGGAGGCTGTGGAAGAGGTGGGCAGTGAATATGGCTCCCTTGAGAACCTGGAGCCATTGCAGGAGAGTTCACAGGACAGGAAGCGCTGGTCATTTGTGCCTGTGGGAAAACAGGTACACATTGGCAGTGACTTGGAATAGAAAAGCAAGAGAAATTACTGTCAAATGTCTGCTTTCCCACAGCGTACTTTAAAAACGTGACAAACCATCTACTTCACTTTTAAAAACTCTTTCAAGAGCAGAAATGGTCTACTTGATTTATTTTGTTCTACACAAACATAAGGCTGTTTTATAAGTTATTCATCTCTCTTAGAGAAGTTTCAATAGAATAGCTCATACTCGTTGATACACTTAAAGAATGGCACACCTACACTTCCAGTTTGCAAAACATTTCTTTCTAAAACTGCAGATTTGTACATCCTGAATATGGGACAATGCACCACAGTGGAAAACTGCATTCAAATACACTTCGTGTGCCCATGCCTCCACCCCCAAGATTAGAAACTGAATTTATAATCACAAATAAGTACAGCTGTAACTCTACCATTATAAAATTACAAAAAAAATGTATTGGTCAAGATAAAAAACTGTAACTCCACAATAATCTTGCCTGCAAACTAGGAAGAAGCATCAATGAGAAGCAAACTGACGTTCCCTACTTCTTCCTGGCCTGAAAGGTTCTTGCTGAAAAGGGAGAGGGAGAGGACAGAAAGGAAACTGCTAGACTGTAAGTTCAGATCTTCAGTAGTGATAACCCTCTTAATCCCCCAAAGCCAGCAACACACAGGCCTGGATAGACATGCCTTTTCATAACTTATTCTGCCATCTCTTAATTTCTCAGGCTCTGCTGTTTCGCTGTTCAGCAAGAGAATCTTAACTACTGCATGCTGAGTCACAATTTCTTCTTTTCTCCATAAAAACAAACCAAAAAAATTCCTCTCTAACACCTAAATTTAAGCCTGAGAACAAGTCAACAATATTTCACCATTCCCAGTGCTACACCAGAAAAATGAAAAGTCTCAATAAATTAATTTGGTCGATTATAATTCCAAAAGTCTCTCAAGGAAACAAGCTGTTCTCCATTACTATAAACTGAACAATCATAACCAGTTTATGACAAAGGTCACTGACAGCATGTTAAGAAATCAGAAACTTACTTGAGATACTGGTGTCTGATTGCCAGGCTGAGTCATAGGCATGCTCGCTGTGTTCATTCCCGGGGAAGAAGCAGGGAACTGAGTCTGTTGTAGAAACTGATTCTGACCAGAAGGCTGGCTAACTCCTGGCTGCTGCATACGTGAAGGAAATCCCATCTGGTGGAAAAGAAAGCAACTCATTTCACACAATGTGCATACACATTCATAACATTTTCCAAAAAAAGAGAAAACGACAAAACAACAACAACAACAAAAAACCAAACAAACAAAACAAAAAAAACCAAAAAAAAACCCCAAAAAACAAACAAAAAAAAAACCAAAAAAACCCACCACCAAACATTTCTCTTGTTGCAGAAGTTGATGCTTAACACTTATCTGTAGGATACAACATGAAAAGCCTGCTTACAGCTCCTCTCAAAAGACAGAATTAATTATGATTTCTCTTAAAAGCTAAGTAAAAGGATATTAATTTCAGATTGGGACTGTGACTTAAGATTTATTTTGGCTCCTTGTTTTAAGAATGCAACAAAAAGCCACTTCAACTTAAATTTTTAGGCAATTCTTACCACAAATTTCAAAAGATTTACTATATATCAGGCAGATCTTAGAGGAGAAGCAAAAAGACCGAAATCAAAGGGCCAAGAGAATGAAGAAGTGATGCTTGATTTATTTTCAAATTTCTTTTATTGATTGATTTTATGGAAACCACAGACAAGAGAACCAAACCTGTGAACCCAAGCCTGGAGGGAAGGAGCACTGACCTGGTTGATGGCCCCGGCCTGACTTAGCTGTCCAGGGTGCTGAAGAGGAGGGGTTTGTCGGGGTCCCATCGGTGACAGCTGCATGTTCATCTGCCCAAACTGATTCATTCCTGTGAATTTGTGCCAAAAAACCACATGTAAACAAAGACCTGAGTTTTCTTTAGGCACCATTCAACACTTGGAGAAGAAATGCTGTTTCTTTAATTTTGCTTTCTAACAACCAGCTTTCAATCAAATATTGCCTTCTATTAACTAGTTACATGGAATAATTTTAAATATAGTGATCAAACTACCTACTCTTTCAGAATACAGACCAGCTTTTCCCCCCTCAAGACATCTGTTTCACTGTTATTAAAACTCATTAAGTTTGAGGACTACTGTAACACATGACAAATACTGATTGTCACACCTGCTGCTGAAGATCAACTTTCCACAGAAAGTTGCATTATTTAATTACATATTAGAAATTCACTTATTGAATCTCAAACTGTATCTTAACTTCAAGTACTTGGCATGTTGCCTATAACACATCTTGAATTTGTAACAAAGCTTCTGCCCTTTTTTTCTGAGCAATAATTCTTACCACATTCCCTCTGCCACCAACATGTCCTCACCTGAGCTAGCTGGGCTCACCATATTTGTCTGATCCCACCATCCTATGCACACAAGATCAGAAATTACAAAAGCATCAAACTCCTTATTTAACAAAGCAAGCAGCTAATGTGCAGCTCAAAATCACAAGACAAAATGCTACTAGAGATAGTGTTTTATATTTATTATATACTTACGTAAGAATTATGCAATATAGATAGCTATTTTCTTAACCAAATGTAAAAACTGCACATGATACAAGGTCTCTGATGCTTCAGAGCTGTCCAAATCCAAGATTCCTTCAAAAATTCATTAAAAAACTTTTTTAAGAGTAGCAAATTTTCTTCAAATATTTACCTGGCTGTGCCTGCATGCGATTCATCATCTGGTTTGGCACATTGGCACGTATCAGGGTTGGGTCAGGAAGAGGACCATCTGCAAAAAAAGACATTGAAATAAGATAGTGTTATTCAGAAGACCACCAGAATTTATCCACCAAACATTTTAGTGAGAATTACACATTAAAACTCATGTATAAAGAAAGTAAGTGTATCCCGTAACTAAACATTATTAAAGAGTCCTCAAAGTGTGAGGCAAACTCAAAAACTTCCTTTAAAATACAAGTACATTCCAGTGACAGAAATATCCTCTGACTTAAGAGTCAGCTTTCAGAAACTGAGACATCTGAAGCATGTTATCAAGGTACAACAATGAACAGTAGCCCACAAACAAGTCAGGTACCCATGAGCAGCTAAATGGTCACCAGATTAATGAAATGACAAGTACAAAATTTCCTGCACCAGGGGATCAGTAACCTAAAGGTTCTTACTTGCAGACATTCCTGGCTGTGGCTGTCCCATATTGGGCCCTTGATTCATGGGAGCTTGTGGCATGCCTGGAGCATTTGGGATCATATTTTGCTTCTGCAGCCTGGTTCTTCGTTTCTCCTCCAACTCCTTCTGAATCTTGTAGATCTTCTCTGCTAGCAAGTGATAGTACTCTGCCTGTTGGGGAGGAATAAAAGCCAAGAAAGGAGATGAGACACATTAAGAAAAGGCAACTGGTGCTAGTGATGTAAACTTGCAAAGCAGCTTTACAGACACACATTTTGGTTTGGGGTGAGAGGCGGTCTTCCCCTTTGCAGGGACTGTCAGATAGGAGGGGAAAAAGGGGCAATGCTAAGGGCACTGCTCTCAATTATTAGACCAACACCAGATATTTATGTCCTTTTGTCCAAAATTTCTCTGGGACAATCACAGTGAAGAGCTTCAACACTGCCTTTAGGGGACTGTGACAAGTCTCAGGCACAGCACATCTCAACTCCTGGCACACCCAGGCAGCAGCCTTCAACTGGTTGGTTCCTAGATCCCATCCAGCAGTCCCTAAACACTTGTTTCCTCAGCATGGAAGTCCCATCTGTGCTTTCATTCCTCTCCCTCCCCAGTCAGCACAGGATCAAGGCAGAAATACACAGAACTAGACCACAGGGGATGGCATCTCACCCTGCTGTTTGCTGATTCATACATATCTCCTTCCACTTTCCGAGCATATGCCACCAGATTCTCCATACGTCGATCCTTCAGTGCTGCAGGGTCAGGAGTAGGAAATATGGCTTGGACTCTGAGCAGAAAAAAAAATATTAAAGAAAAAATATTAAGGATACAAATAATATAAATATTATCTGTTCCCAGACCAGCATTAACCCCAGCATTAACAAAGCAGAACTGCATTGTGTTCAAATCCTAGTGGTTTGAACACAAAGCAGCAAGCAAATCTGCTGACAGACTGCAGCTACTGCTACTTCTTCCAGGGGCAGCAGATGTTTGTAGATGGCTTGAGCATGGAGTGGGAAACTTCCAAGACAACAGCCCCAAAGCAGCAGATGCAGCTCCATCTTTTGGCTTCTGCTTTCCCTTCTCCATGCATCCTGACAAAATTCACTCCTTGGCTCTCTAGTTCTGCAAGTCAGGCTTCCTTCTGCAACCCCTCAGCCTCCAATACACCTCTGGGGTAGCAGCTCACCTACCAGGAGATTGTTTTGATATTAGCTACTCACAATTTATGAACAAGGTGGTTTCGGAGATCCTGAGTAATGTCTTCATGCCACTGCTTTCGAATTCCGGTATTGGATGGTTGAGCTGTTGGCATGGCTCCCAAACTGGCAACATTGGCGCTTTCACTCATCATGGGGCTTCAAAAACAGAGCAAGAATTGAGTGCAAAAGTCTAGCCCCAGCTTAATCATCTTACAGTCATAGCCTCTTTTAGAATAATGTTAGGACAAAGTGCTAGTTCAGCCATTCCCTAATCAATGAACAAACTGCAGAAATAGTTGCACACACACACCAAACAACACAGTGAAACAGTACACTCTGTTCTACCCAAGGACTTGGAAAACTGCAACAAAAGCTACAAAATCCAAAGGGAGAGATAGCCATCAATGGCATTTACTCCACTGTTTATGCAAGAAGTGCCATGAGATCAAAACAAAATCATTGGGGTGCAAAGGATTCAAACTTACTTTTGAGAATTCATGGTTGAATGTAACATTGAGTCAGGCAGCAGATTAGGAGGTTGAACCCCTACTCCTCCATTCACTCCCATTGGATTTGCACCTAGAAAACAGAAGAATACAAAAAAATGAAGAGCCCATTTACCACACAAAATCAGTAACTGTTCATCAATAACAAGGGTTTACACTTTCAAGTACTTGGACTTTTGTGCAGGGAATTTAATTACCCATTGCTCTCTTCACCCCTCTTTCTTTTACAAACTTAGAAAAAGCCCAAGGCACAACACTGGTGACCTCCAAGTGAAGCGTCAACCCCATTACTCCTATGCATATCTTCCTGAACTTATCAACAAACAAGCGATTTCAATTTGCCACAAATATTATGTTCCAGAGTCCTTTCCTGTGACTCTAATGAAAGAGTCCAACCACTTCTGCTTTTTTGTTTAGAAGCAGTCCGGTATTTTTTCATTCAGAATCTTAGGATATTCACAAAGGCTTCAAAAACTTAAAACATCAGCTACCACCCACATCAGACAAGGTCCCTTCTCACCCACTCCATAACTTAATGATCCTACAACTAACTCAAATGCTTGAAAGAAGGAAAATCTGACAATCCTTTGCAGGAAACACCTCTAATTTGTTGCGTAACAAAATCTGGTTTTCTGAATCATACCTTAATCACCATAAAAATTGCCTGTTTTCTTCACACACTACAGTTACCTCTAAATTAGTAAAGCAAAATGCAGTATATTTCTGTCTGGAGCTTCCAAACAGATCATTTTGTGACACCACAAGTAGCATGAAAACCATTACCAAGCTTCACGTGTATTTAGGACATTTGAATCCTACAGAATCTGTATTTCAAACAAAATAACACACTGCATACAGGAGAAGCCCACTGAAATTAGGTATATCGAGCCTAATACATACCCCTAATATCACAACCAAGTACTAAACCAATTTTTCATAAATCTGTTCCAAATCTCCTTTTCTTTAGTCCTTTTCTTCTTCCCAAATCCACTTTGCCATCTGAAAGCACACTGCCGTGCAAGACAACAGTCAACCTTTACTAAACTCTCCCTTTTTCAACTGTCAAAACCCACCATTTGTTAGAGCTAATTAAGACTGCATCTTTTCACATACCAGTCCTCATCAAATTCTGCTATTTCTCCTAAACTAGCCCTGTTGTCCTGTAGGCCATCACCTGATAATTCCTATCTCACCTGTTGTAATTCCCTCCTTAGCTACCCACTCCTAATAAGGAAGCAACAGTCAAACGTCTACACTCTCCATGCTTCTCCTTTCTACAGTAAGCTGCAGTTCTTCACAGTCCAAGAGCTTTTTCAATGCCATTTCATTGGATTTACTTAGCAATTGCACAAAGAATGCCCACTGTTCTGCAAGGAATGCATAGGCAAAACACTGTCTGTAAGTAATTACATACATTAAAAAATAAGAATAATATTGCTTCAGAAAAGACTGTAAGGCACAACGGAAAATCATATTATTTTAATCTAATTGTTTTAAGACTAAGCTCTCAGGACCCTTGCCCTTTTCTCTGTTTTCACACACTAGACGGTAAAGTTTTAGCAAGTCACATGCAATCTGTGAGGGCCAGTCATCTTATTAACAAGCCTACTCTACCCAGCAGCCTTTTCCTGAGTGACTCAGGAGCAGCATTCCCTTTGCAGAGCAGTGTAGCAGTTGGTTGCAGGCTGCAGTTTGTGTGTTTCTGCACCAATCTCTCATTCTGCACACAAGCTTCTCATGGGACACACAGGCACGATCACTACAATCCCATACAAGCTTGTGATAAATCACTGCCAGCTCCTCTTTCCTCTTTTCCGCTAAAAAAGCCACATCTGCTTATGCAACTCAAGCAAACAGCTAAGAGTGAGAAAAACTCCTGTGATGTAATCTCAAACTATCAAACTTAGACTTGGTGGTTAAAGATGACTTCATTTGACACCATTGATAGCCAGGTTCTGATTAACTGCACTTTGAATTTAAATTGTTATCCAGTCCTACAATGTTCCTATAAACCACTTAGACAATTTAGAGCTACATGAGATCACATGACAGGATTCAGGGAGGATGTCAGTTATTCACTATTTTTCATTTTTTAAACAAACTTTACATATCTGAGATACAAATGTAAAATGTTGCACTCTGAGTGACAGGGAAGTACCCCTGAATGCTGGCATTCCAATGCCTGCATATCCAATTATAAACTCCCCAATATCCTGAAATTTTCATTACAGTACAATTATGAAGCAAAAAAAAAAAAAAAAAAAAAGCCTTGAAAAATTATCATTTTTATAAAGAAACCAGTTTTTCCAGAGAACTTGTTTTCCAGAGAAGGGCACCTGGGCCCTCTAATGTTCCTGTTCCACTGAGTAAGTTGCTTTTTCAAGTCTAAAATATCACAAAGCCCTACCTTTTGCAAATTTTTAGCAGTATTAAGCTAGTAGGTTGAGAAAATTTGCATTAGATGTAGCATGGGGAAGTTGCCTGTAGTTTGCATTTTAACACTACCAGATAAACTTACTCATAGGATTCATAGGGCGCAGGCTCTGGGGTGACTGTCCCTGTTGCTGATTCTTCACTTGAGCCTGGGGCTGTGTCTGCATCTGGTTCCCTTGATAGGTCAGTCCGAGGGCTGCGTAGGCTCTCTCGATGGAGCTGGGGTCGATCTGACTGGTAGTGTTAATGCTGGGCGTTGTCTGCTGCCCCACGCCCACAGAGCCGGTATTGGCAAGTCCCACCGCAGCTCCGCCCAGCAGCGCTGCGAGAGAGAGACACGCCGAGTTAGAGAGGAGAGCCGAGGGCAGCCAGAGAGGCCCAGCAATACAGGGACAGACAGAGTGCACTGGCTGCCCAGAACTAAAACATCTCCTTCTGGAAGCATGCAGGGAACAGATCTGAAAAACTGGTCACGAAACAGAGAGACAAGTTCTGACTCAACCAGCCAATCCAACTTGCTGTTTTCCCTTTGGGCTGCTCAGAGGAAATCTCACTCTTAAGTATTTAGGACACATCTGCTTGCTTCAAAGTGAAAACAGAGGCACAGCATGTCACAGAGGTTAAAGGCAGAACTGTACATACAGTTTTCCACCAGCCATTGCAACAACTTTTCTGCCCTTTTTGTTTTTTGGTTTTTTTTTTTTAAGTTGTCTTAAACCAAGAAATATCTCACATTAGTCATGAGAAGAGGCTACAGTAACATTAAGCAGGGAGGAAAAAACCCCATACAAATAACACAATGACAAAAATCTTGCCAAACATTTTGTGAGGGAGACTAAGGGGACACAAAGAGAAAGGGGAAGTGACATCTTATGCAAACAAAGAATGAAGACAGAACCAAGTATCAGGGCTGAAACGACACAACGCGCGTGCACACATCTGTCTCCAGAAACCGTCCAGCTGGAAGAAGCAGCAATGAAAAGCCAACCATTTGGTTGAGAGAGTTATGATTTGTTCACCCTTACCCTTCCCTTTCTTCTTGATAGAAAAATACAATAAAGTTGGAAAGTTCTCATAAACACTAGCAATCACAGCCAGAAAAATATTCTGAGATTAAAACAAGAGAAAAATCTCATTACCATGTTCCCAGGTTTGGGAGCATCACCACTTCCATCTGCGTGCACGAAAGTCTAACTCCCAACATGCATTTTATAGTTTATTCAACACACAGAATTCCCCAGTAGACTTACATTGCTGATTTCTTTTGTCCCCAGCATTTTTGAGAGGCAAACATACAGGACAATCATGTCTGGTGCAATTCTTCCAGTGTGAGATGATTTGTCGGGAAGATGCGCAATGTGCCACTGACAAAGAGAAGAAATGAAAAGCATTTACAAACTGCTCCCATTATCTCCACATGGTCATCATAAACTGGATAGAGTGCACCATTTTCTCTCAGAGCACACACCTATATCAACAGAAGTCAAAGTATTATTTGAAATAGTTCAGCACTAACTAGCCCTGAAAATGTAGCCAGATTTCTTCTAGTACTATTGGCTCAACCAAAGCCTACTCAAAAACCCCACGTGATACACCCAAGCCTATGTCTCCATGGCTTGAAGGATAACTCCATCTAGGCTCAGGTATCAGGCAGACTGCGCCAAGCAACTGAAATGTCAACAACTGGCACGATCCAGATGAGCCAAGGCTATCAAAAAGGGAGATTATATTTTAGTGGGACAGAGAGAGGTTGCAAGTGCCAGTAGCAGTCAAATTCATGGCTTGGTATTGCTCGAGATTCATCTCTTCAGTTTAAGGAAGACAGGTAGACTCCTATCTGCAGATTCCTTGTTTATGTCTACCTTTAAAAAAAGGCAGAATCCAAAAGATTCTACCATGAGTTACAGTTAGGCAAAAGATTTTCTACTCATCTCTTTGTTGTATTTTGTCCCCTCTAACTTACCTAAACTTTAGAGGCTCAGAAGTTGCTTACAATTCCCTGCAGAATTTCTTTAACTTATTTCCCAAGTCACCCACTAGTCCACCTCTTTCTAGGAGCCCTTCTCCTCCCCAAAACGTGTCCTACATTTACATAACCACTCCCCCACTTACCTTGGCAAGATTTGCCAGCCTGACAGTGTGTCATGTGGTTCAAGACATTCTTCATGGTTCGGCAGTGCGGGAGGTTGCACTGCCGCACCTCCCCGTTGGCCTGCTCTCGCCGCTGACACTTGTGAGCGTGCAAGAGGAGAACCAGCTGCTGCTGGATGAGTTTGCGCTTTTCTGGATCTGCTGTTGGTGCTCCAGACCCCATTCCTTGAGAAGCTGCTGGCCCCATCCCAGCTTGCTGCACCTGGGGAGCTTGCTGCTGGCCCTGAAGAAGGTGAAAAAGAAATTCCTGGAAAAAAATCTATTTTTGAAAAGAACTCATTTAGCAAGTAAACAGCATATAAGAGAAAGTCCAATAAGAGGAACAACTACTACTAGATTCTCTGATTAAGGAAACAGCCCACTTATGTGTACTTCTGGAGGACTCATTAAAAATGCCCCTTAGCAACAGTCCTAGCAATTCTCTTGCCAGCCACAATTTCCTCCTCATATCACTCTACACTCTATTAGTCCTAGCTCTTGCCTTATCAATAGCCAGCAGACCTTTGCACATGCTCACAGGTTAATTTGCAGTGCTAGACCAACCAGAAAATATTAATAGCATTTAGATCTCAAATCTCATTTTGGATGCTAAAACTTGCATCCACAACTCCTGCATTAATGGAAGAAAGCACATTTTAGAATGAATAGGGTTTTCTCTCACAGTAGAAGGTATCTCAAGTTGACTGCTCCTAGAAAAGGAGAATGAAAGGCGCGTTCTGGGAAGTTTTTAACCTTTTTCCATCAGCAAATTTGCACATAAGCATTCAAAACAAGCATCTCCTAGTCTCTGTTAGAGATGAAGCACAACTTCAGGATAATAAACACTACAGAACTAATGTCAGGTATGGCAACATCTAGTTTGTCTTCTCTGCTTCTGTTTATTTGTTCAGAACTCTGCATTCCTTTCAGTGACATTTGAGAAATACTCAAACAAGAGAGGCTCAGGTACTCTATATTGCTTGTATCACTACAGTTTAATAGACCTCAGTTTCTAATTGATTCTTCAGGTACTACAGGATGTTTCTGGAGATCTCCAGATCTTTAGACCCCAGCTACCTGTATTTCTAAACCCCAGTTCCCCTATAGCTCTTGACTACTAGTATAAACCTTTCATTTGACAAGGTGACTTCACCAATTAGTCAGGCTCCCAGGGTCTGTGCATGTTCCAATATCACCATAACTCCCTTGTTTGCAGCCTGGCATTCTGAATGACAGCTGAGACAGCAACAACTTTAAGTGCCTACGTTCAGCTGGGTACCAATTTCAAAAGTTTTATGCTCTGCACTGAATACAAACTTGACAGCTGGGGTTCTGAACAAGTTTTGGCTGCTTTTTTATTGATTCATACAACCAACTGGTTTCCTTGTCTTCCAATGTTTCACGCTCAACTTAAAAAACCACTAAATAAAACTCACAGGATGGAGCTCTTCTTAATTTAAAGGTATTAAAGTTAAGAAATGGTTTTTCAGCAACAGTTAGTAAGATCAATAGATGGACCCTCCCAGGGGGCATGTGGAAGTGAAATTTGAAGCAGGGAGAAACACAAGCTATGTTCAGAAAAATGAATTTGTTTCCTAAATTAAAAAAAAAAAAAAAAAAAAACCCGAGAGAAAAAAAACCAAAACAGTAAGACATGTTGCATGTCATACCCCTAACCAATTTAAACTTTGAAAATGAGGCATCAGCTTTAAGCTCAAGCCAGGGAATCTAACATTAAGGCACGTGGTGAGGCACTGGCTTTACAAGCTTGGGTCATCCACTTTTCCCACCATTTTTACTTCCCTTTTCCTTAAGTCCTGCTGCAGTAAGAGTGGAGGCAAAAGGGAAAGGTACCAAGGCTACTACAGTTGCGAGAGAAACACCTCCAGCATCAGGACTGTTGTGCATGTTCCTGTAATTCACCAGAAAGAACTCACACTGGGGTTCCTAAGCCCTATCACAGGTAACACCTGTTCAAAAAGGGACACCTCTCTTTACCAAAAGCATCAGCGAGTACAAGCAGGAAAACAACTCTCCAGACAGAGATACTCTGAGGAGAAGGGGCCCAATTCAGCAACAGCAAAGAAAGGATGGGACAGGAGAGCAGAGGTGTCCCAAAAGGTTGCAAAGCTCATTTCAATTAAGGAGCTCCATTCCATTTTCCCTGTTAACAGGGTTTGAAGGCCAAAAAGTGGAGGTGCAGTTTATCAACACAGAAAGCACAACTCTCCCTCATATCAGTCCTAGGGGTTGAAACAAGTGTGTTCTGTGTGGATTCCAAGTACATATTCACCCTGGGTAATACAGCTGCAAAATCTTACAATGTGGCAAGACCAGAGCATATTGCTCCTCTCTACCCCAACATTTTCTGAATATACCTTTCATTCTACTTACCATGTTAGGCATTCCTGCCCCAGGAACTGGTTTCTTGTCCATTGGAAACTGTGGTAAGCTATTCTGCAGTCCAGCTTTATTCTGCATCTGAGGGCCAAGTCCACTGGCTCCAATCTGCTGCCCAGTATTTTGACTATAGGGCTGACCATAAGGGCTGGGATTGCTCATCATTCCCATCTAGAAATTAAAATGGTAAGGTGTTCAAGTAAGATAGTTTAAGTTCTCAATATATAAGGCAAATTTATACTTCAGAGAAGCAAGAGCAATCACAGCCATGAGCTGGCTGCAACGCAACACTGCTCCTTCACGTTCACAGATCTACCCATCATACAACATTACCTTCTCAACTAGACAGTTCCTGTAAACACAACAAAGCCAACTTCACAACCTTTGAGATCTGACTGGATGGAAGTGGCCTGATTATTTCTTTATAAAATTACTTTCAACAGATTTCTCATTTCACCTTTGTGAATTCTACAAATTTTGCAAAATTGTACCATGGACTACATAATTCTTCTAGACTTGAGTTCTCCTCCCTGCACTTGTGCAGACTCCAAATGGAGACAGAAACTATCTTCATTCATATCAGCACAGTTTATCCCCAAAACATCCTATCCAACTGCTAGCACTCCCACAGCTCATCTCCAGACAGGCATAACAATGCATGTCTGCATTATCAGTACACAAACAAACATTTTCAATTTAAGAATACATCACAGTCATAGGTAACATCTCACAGTCACACCAATTCATTTGCAGTACTAGATGTCAAAAGAGAGGACAGGTAGAAATTCTGCAAACAAAACAAATCTATTGAACCCTTCACCCACAGGGGAAATAGATTCATGTTTCATACAAGCCATATGCATATTCAACAGTTCTAGCACACCAGAATATATAATTTGTTGTCTTGGAACACCCAGAACCTAAAGAACAAGAAGCAATCTTGCCAATAAAGTTCTTTATTCGCTGATATTTTTTGCCATTCCTTGCATTCCCATTTATTTTCCATGGGAAATCTGGCCTTCTAGGACCAAAAGAATTAGACATAGAGGACCAGAAAAACTGGAGATTTTTCTTAAGATTACCAAGTTCTCACTATTACTCAGGCAGGATCTTCAAGGAGGCATAACTCAAAAACAATGGCACAAAAATACTTTAAAAGGCTGTGTTGCTTCAACTCACATTAGCATTTGACTAGACAATGTTCAGTCTCCTTGATGCTTATTGATTCAAAGCATTTTCCTGCATTCAAAGAAGAATATAACTCCATGGTAGGCCTGTTTCTAATCACTTCTACATTGATTCTCAAAGCATCCTCCCCTAGCAGAAACACCTTGTTTCTCTCACCAAGCTTCTTCACCCTGCACTACAAGTAACCAACATGCTCTGACACTACCTGCAATTAGCCAGACTTCTCTTTTTCAGGCTGTAACAATCTTCAATCCACTATAATAGCCTTCAGTTTGCATTTACAAAATAAGGCAGGATCAAACTCAAGCTACAGGAAAAGGAATACAAAATTCACTAAAGAACCTGCCACTTCAGACATCTGATATGCGCAAGTGAATTCACTTGAGGACAGCCCTCCTCCTCCACACATAAGCAATAACCATAATCACACAGCAGTAATTCATTAGAGAGCAATGAAAAGAATCTCTACACATGGCAGAAAAACAAACTATGTAATGATCAAGCAGAACTAAAAGCCTTCCTTCCCGCTGCCATGTCTCGACCACAATGAATACACCTATGGTGACCAATGAAGCAGTTGCTGCCAAAACCAGGACAGGTAAGACCCAAAGCCTTCCTTCCTCTCCTTCAGACTAGTAGGATCTTATGTGCAAGTTAAGCTGAAGGCAAAGGGAGAAGAAAAGCATAAGGAGTCAGCAAGCACACTTTCAGAAATATCCCCCGTCGTCATTGCTGCCTCAAATTGACGAGCAGGTTTTCAAGGCTTAGTGAAGGCCTGACAGTGAGAATTAGTCCCTTAAGAAAACAAGCTATATTTGCCTGTAAGATAGCCTTATCCTTCTGAGGGAATCTCAGAACTCCAGAGAGAGTTTTGAAAGCAAGGACATCCCCAAAACCATAAATTTCAGAGCAAAGCTTTCAAGTTCATTAACAATCACAGCCCCCAAAGTCAGTTGACATCTGAGAATACACCAAAGCACAGACAAGCTGGCTATTACTATCACCAGCCCCATTTGACTTCTGTAACTTATGCTGCTATCAGCCTTAAAAAACAAAAAACAAACCAAACACTCGGAATTAAAGGCTGAAGGCATGTTTTCACAACTTGGTGTCACAGGGAGAAATCAAGACACCCAACTCAGACAATTGGAGACTTCACACACTAATTTCAAAGGGTTCAGAATAACTGTGGCCTTGTGAGCCAGCTCTGTCCTGACTACAGGGTTAGAAACTAAAACCTAGACTTAAAAAGAACACTTTTGCTATGTCACCCAAAACAGCTTTCTAATGAAACTCACAGATGAGGTTTCACCAAGCCAATCAACATTTATATTTGCAGCAAAGCTGAACACAAACTTTATGTGAAGCTTCTGACTTTTTCAAATTACTCATCAAGCTGGCTCAGCACAAGGATCTCTGATGCTTTCTCAAGCATCAGCCACCGGCACTGTTTGGGGTGCAAGACCAGCCTCCTCCAACAAGGCTCTCTCCATGGCAGAAACACAGGGCTCCCCCCTCCACCCTGCTCTGCCAAGGGACCTGGCAGCAGAACACCACATGCCCAGCTCAGCCTAGCTGCTCCTAATAGGGGTAATACTTTCCCATTTCAGGTTACAGGAGAAGCAAAGACCTGAGGAGCTCAGGCCAGGTTGACAGGCAAGCACACCAAACTGACTCAAAGCCAGACACTCAAGTGACACCCAAGATACTAAAAACCAAATTCCTCAAGGTCTCCCTGAACAAATCAGCAGCCATTACTTGATCCAGGTGAGACTGACACCTGACAGATCCTCAGGTGAACCTCACAGCAAAGCCCCCCCAGTTCTGCCATCACAGACTAACCTGACACCAACCACCTGCATGCAACCCTAGACTGAGTCAGGAGAAACATCATTTGGGAGATTCTGCACCTGGCACAAGGTGGCCTTGTGATCCTGCACAAGAAGAAGGAGCACACTCATGTTATTTGCTGTGACATGTTGAGAAACATGAATAAAAGAAAACATGTAAAAGAAAGAAATGTATGGCCTCATAACTACAGAATGAAGATCAAAATCCTGTTTAATTGTATCAGTAACCAACAACCAGAAAGACTGACACACAGTTCATCAGGGAGGGGACAGTTCATTTGGGAGGGGACAGATAAACAAATGCAGAAGAACCAGCCAAAGAAAGGAAGAAAGGTGGTGTTAGTACCACTGCATAGGAGAAGTACAAGGCTTCATCTGCAATACAATGCAAAAACATACATGGCTTAGTCATAGCTACAAGTCAACAAGTACAACCTCTACTTACGCTTCCTG
This sequence comes from Molothrus aeneus, assembly GCF_037042795.1. NCBI lineage: Eukaryota > Metazoa > Chordata > Aves > Passeriformes > Icteridae > Molothrus > Molothrus aeneus. The sequence goes on along the minus strand of NC_089650.1, from coordinate 20,853,075 downwards.
GCCACCACTTTCTTTCACCTTTCCTACTTCTCTTCATATTCATCCAAAGTTTTTCTTTCTCTCCTCACCTCACAGCTTCCACTTAATTTCATCACATATGCAAGAACTTGCACACAAGGAAGAACAGACAGAAGTTCCAATTCACAGTAAAGAAGAAGAAAACAAGGAAGATCATAAAATGATGATAATAGAAAGCAAAGGTAATCTCAAATGATTCTACCTTTTACTTCCACAATAGAGAACAACTTGACTTTTCTGCATCCAAGGGAAGCAGGGGCTGTCAATACCAGAATGGTGAAAGGTGTGTATTTCTCACCATGGATGACATGAGTTCAGGAAACATTCTAGTTTACAAGTAGCATCAGACAGGGCTATTCAGGTACTCTCCCCATATAAGAGCAGTAACTACAAAAGCAGAGGAAATTCCCCAAGGATTTATTCTAATGCCATGAAACACATATATCTTCAGCTCAGAAGAAGGTCAAGTGACTAACTCTGCTTCTAGTTTTACGCTTAATAGCATAGAACACACTTTGAAAGGGAATACCTGCTAAATAAGTAGCTATAGAAGTATGGACACAGACATTGCAAATATTCTACTGTTTCTCTGTAAGAGCAACTGCATCATTAACATTCTAATATTTGAAAGACAGATAGATGTCTGCATTAGTATTGAACTGTGACCAGTTTTTAGATTTACAAAGATAACTATAAGCATGGAGACGTAAACAAACAGAATTAAGTTTTAATAACATTCTTTCAAAGAATCCAGAATTCACAGCATCAACTATGTATACCTCTACCAGGGAAACTGCAGTGCATGGTCTAGTTTAAGGCTATACTGATGATATCCACTATCTTTCCATATCCACAACTTCACAAGTGAAAGTTAATTAACTTTCCCCAAACAGGAAATTTAGTTTAAGTAAATTCCAGCCGGGTCTTTAAAAACAAGAATTTACTGTACACCACTTCCTAGTGCCATTCTACTGACTGGTAGAGCACTACTGAACTCCAAGCATACCCAAACTACATTTTGCCAGTGGTGTCTGCTGCATTCTTTCCAAGGACTGCTATTGATTATTTTTCTTTGCACTTAACTGAATAGTATTTTCAGATGCCTATTTCAAGACACCAGCATTATGTCAATGCTATTTCTGCAAGACACTACCCATGTCACTCTAGAAACTTAGACTCACTGCTTCATTTTTCCCTCATAAATAAACATTCCTCTCTTACTCTGGTATAAAGAGAGCAATTATTCTTTTTTTTCCACCTTAGTTTACCAAAGAAGAGAAAGGCAAGGACTGGAACTCACACTACCCTTTGAATGGATTAATGTACTTGATCATATGGTATGCTCAGTCACAGACTGAACAGTAGAGATACAATTACCTGGTGAATCAAATAGCTACTGAAAAACAGAACAACAACCAAGAACACTGACCACCTATCTAAAATTAGAGACTGAATATGCTAACACTAGGAAATATATGATGCTTTTATTTTCTTAATTTAATTTCACAATTTGACAGTGACATCTTCAATCTCTTCAACTTTGAACAGAAATTTATTGTTATGAAATTTCTTATTGTTCTACTTAGAGGAAGTTAAGGAGATTCTGACAAATTATGTTTGTCTTTGTAAAATACTGCCATTGAATCTTCTTCACAGAAGTTAAACTGATAAAGCCAATAATAGCAGAGAGCTTTGCACTTACTGAAAGAGTAAACCAAGTGACAAAGAATTACTACTGGAACTAAATGTTTCAAGTGAAATGCTCACATAGCAGAGGTAGTAGTAATGCCCTTACTAATCTGAACTGCCTACACATCCACTGCATCAGTGGAGTAAGTGAACATTTCTTGAATCAGACAGGAAATATAAGTGACCTGAAGGTCAGGTCTCTCACTCTGTGGTAGAGCACTGCTATGACAGAAATGCATAGAGCAACTTACACACAAAATACCCTCGTTCCCTCATACGAGGCTGGACAGGTAAGACCCTGACAAGGCACTTTCAACAGAACCCCGTGGAAGAACAAACCAAAGGTTTTAACTAGATAAAATTCCAAATGAAGAACAGTTCAAAACCAGAAACATGAATCAGCTTTTAGCAATTCAAGCTTTGCAATAAGTTACCTGTTTACATTTAAATCAAAGCTGTAAAACACTCTAGTGAAATAAAACCCATGAAAAATACTTCAATCATGACAGAACCCAAGCATTACAAACAATTTCCAAAACACTATTTCAACAGTAAAAGGCATGTCTGTTATCCTCTTAACTTGCACAAAACCAAGCATATAGAAAACAAAAAACTATTCAAGAACACAAAACCGGTTACAATTCCTTTGCCTCCAAACTTCTAACACTTCCTTTCAGGGCAGACTTCCACAGGCGTTTTTACGTCTGTACTGTCACCAAAGTAGGATTCACACCCTCCTCTGACAGGCAATATCAACTCCTATAAAAAATTCCCTCCCTAATATAGGGATACTAGCTTTCCAAATGATGAGTATAACCTGGACCTGAAAAACAATTCAAATCAATTCTTTTTTTAATGACCACCTGAGTTCCAATTTCAGTCAGGTTTAGTTTCTCCACACAGCCTGTCATGCAACTGGCACAGAGACAGCATCCAGGCAGAACTGCTTCTTCATAAGTTGGTGACTGCTACCATCAGGACAGAAAACTACAGGATGGAAGCATCAGATTGTGACAGAACAAGTTTATGAACAGAAATAATTTACAGAGACATTTGGGATTTCAAGTCCTAAAAGTAACATGCACAACTAGAGAAGGTCAGAAGTACAGAGATAATGAGCAAAGCAAGTGTTCCACTCTATTGCTCATCAATGTTTTGGGAAGAGAGGAAGAAAACTTCAGGAACTCCACAGGCTAACAGAACAAAGCAGAAACATAACCAATTTCACTTTCCAAATCGACTAGCCCCATGGAGTTCATCTTTGCTGTTAGAAGAGCATAACATTCTCCTTCCCAATTATTCAATGTCACAGGAAACCTAAGTTATTCCCTACAAACCATTGCACAAAAGACGTCCATTTCACTGAGAAAGAACTCTCTGAAGCAACCCTCCCTGTTGTACTGCACTAAATAGTTTATTTAGTAGTTGTTCTGCACTGGGTAATGGGAATTTTGTACTGAGTGTGGTATGTCATTAGATTATTCCCCCTTCCTCATCCCATGGTTTCTCCCCATGCACTCCTTTCTACACCCCTGGCCCCATGGATCCCCTCCCCTCGCCCCTCCCCAATGGCATCCCATTGGCCACGGTCCTCTTTCCCCGCCCCCTTTCCCCTGGGGGATAAAACCCCACTGCAGGTAAAGGTTCGGCCTCTTTCCTGCCTGGGGGGTCGCTGTGGCCAGCAGTGTCCCATCCCAAGCCAATAAACAGGACACTTGCTCCCACGTGGGAAGAGCCTTCTCGTCTTTTATCTTCAGTCCATGCAGGTCCGTGTGGGCTTGGGCTCCAGCTAGCCGGACTGGACCCATACAAAGCCCAGAGAACCACGGATTATTGCACCTCCCATCACCTAAAGAGGCTGCCTTTGGCAAGCTAACATGATGAAGTTGAACAATCATAACCAAAGCATCTCGTCTGATTTTTTTTCTTCCTACTGAAGGAGAGCTTCTGGATAATGTGCATTTTTTGCAGCAATGAAGGAAACCTACAGAAGTTATTACACCAACTCCCACTTTAACAGCAACATGCTACTAAATTTACCAATTAGAAAAACTGGCTTTTAAAAACAACTGCTTAAGGTCGTCTGTTTTCATCTACTTATTGAAGATTTGTAGGTGGGAAAACCCAAAAGCAGATGGGTGGGGAGATAAAATGGTCAGACACTACTGTTGTCAGACTTAGCTAAGTCTACTGTATGAAGTGAAACACAGGCTTCCTGCCAACAACCAAACCAATTGAAGACATTCCGGAATTTCAGCCTCCATTTCAGACTGTTCTCTCTCATCTGACAGTTTCAACTCCTTTATGAGGACTATACCCACTAAACTTAACACAAAAAGCCTCAAGATTGTTTTATCTATCAGCAATTAAAGAACCCTAAGTATTTTTAACCACTCTGGGACTATGAACTAAAAACCAGAAGTTATTGTGTATTTGGTCTGAATATTCTCAAAAGCATAAAGCATTCTTAATTTACATGTACAGAACTTTTGGAATTTAAGTAAGGAAAGGAGACAATTTAATTTTAGACTAAATCAGTCAAAAGCTTCATTTTATGTCCTTTCTTTACTTTTAGATAAATGAGTTTATTATAGTGCATAACTCTACTTTAGCTCTGATAAGCAAGGATGAAGTTGCATTCCATCCAAACACTCAATACATCCATTTTTGACCTCTGAAGACAGCTTTCTGAAGATCAATTTTTTTTTTTTTTTACAGCCAAGGAATAATGAATGAGGTATTATATAATTCCAATGCAAGAATACTTCACGCAGCTACATATTTCTTACCACTGTAAGCTACATATAAATTTTCTACTGTAGTAATCAAGCTTTGTATCAATTTTCCTATCAGGCAAAAATATCTTAAACTACTAGACCACGGAATCAACTCATTACTTAACAAATATATATAGATATATATATACACCCACACAACCCCCAAAAGTTAGCACACTGAGCTTAAGCAAGCAACTAACACCAAAGAATTTCATCATTAATGTTCACAAGACACAAAAGTAATTTCACTTAATATATTAAAGCATGACAAAACCATTAATACATAGCATAATTTTTATGTGTGTTTCAAATATATTTATAGACTGTTACTTATCATTCCAAGTTCTCCAAGTTGACTGACTTTAGGCATTCAGAGGTAGATTTAGGTATTGCAAAGCACCTTAAAAAAAGCTCTCCTCTCAGTAGCCAAGAAACACAAAATACTCACTTAAAGTGAACTAAAATACCAAAGTATTTTCTAGGCTTTTGATCAAAACATTAAAAAAATGGAGAATACTCAAGTGGCTCCTACTCTAAGCTGGCTAATTGTGCATGACAAGAATTAAATTAAAGACATCCTTTTATCCTTAGTTAAACCAGTAGGTCTTCTTGCATCTTTTTGGTGACTTATGACAACTTTCTTCCAACCTCCTAAATTACAAAAGCACATTTATTTCCCACTCAGTATTAAATTTTTTTTTTTAAACTTTCTGGTTTACTCTCCAGTAGACAAAGCCACTGCAAATTCTGAAACTAGAACTGAGTCAGATCAACAGTCTTAAGAACCCAACATTGTCTTCAGACATCTACACAAGCGCTCATTCTCTACCATTAACTCGAATACCCAGCACACACAGTGAGAGAGCAGTCAACTCAAACCTGTGAGCAGCTCTCAGCATCTGCTACAGGACACTCAGCTGATCTCAGACAACAAATATTTGCATTAACTGTCATACAGAAAAAAGCACCACAGCACCAGAAGGTCCTGATGGATTCCCATCACACTTGCAATACCAGCATCACATTAGATGGAAAAATACAGTAGCAGAGAAAGCATAAAACAGAACAAAATACAATCAAGTTACTTTTCAGTGTAATGGATAATCTGTACTGTCACAAGATTTCCAAAATAGGCTTTTTAATCTAGTCATAGTCTTGCTTCTTGTGCAAGATTCAATTTTTGCCTCCTATGACCATTGCAAATTCCACTTTAGCAGCATATAAACTATTTAATCCATCATACAGGATTCTTAAAGAAAAAATCCTATAGAATCCAGAGTGCAGAGGATTAATTTTACAAAACAAAGTCAACAATGAAGAAAAGTAATGAAGTTTAGCTTGTCTTACCTTGTTCATGGCTCCAGGCTGTGGCCCTCTTAGTCCAGCCTGCCCTCCCATCTGTGGAGTGCCTTGTTGCAGTGTCTCAGCCAACAAGTTGCCAGTTCCCATTCCTGGGTTTGGGTAGGGCATATTGGGTCTTCCTCTGCCTGCTCCAATGGAACCGTTCATGACTTGCCCCTGCATCATGCCCTGTCCGTTGCCTGCTGCCAACATGCCAGGATTCATGCCAGCATTCATCCCTGTGTTCATTCCCATGCCAGGCTGGTTAACTGGGCTGTTCACTGTTGGCATCATTGCTGCTGTGGATTGAGCAGAAGGACCCTGGTTTGGCCCACTTGCACCCATCGCCATATTGGGAGAAGTCAACCCAGCCTGTGCCATGGGGCTCTTCACCATGCTATTTAACATTCCCATTCCAGGACTGTTTTGTTGGGTTTGACTGGCCATGCCTTGGCCAGGGCCACCGACCCCCATATTGAGATTTGGGGAGCTACCAGCCCGTAGAAGTTCAGACAGCTGCTTGTGTTTAGAGGCAGCATCTTGTGCCAGGCCAAGGCTGGTCTGCAGCTGGTTAATGTCACCACCATTGGTGAGTCCAAGTTCTGTGGAGCTGATCAGTTCATCTGGCAAGTCATGTTCCAGATCAAAGAGTGATCCAAAATCTGAAAAACAAAACAGATTGTGTATGAGGTCAGAGCAATTAATAGCATCTTGAAGTTTCTACTTTTTAATTTCCAGCAAAACTTGATTTTTTGTATTTGAGCAAAATTCCCTTATCAGTTGTTACTGAAAGCTATCTAATGCGTCAGGATAAAAGTGATTCTAAACTTTACGAGGTCTAAACTAGAGAAAACCACTCCACTTCAGCTTTCTACAATTTGTGTTGAAAGGTCACTGGATATCTCAGCCTATGATCGCTCAACTTGAGAATTTTGACAAGGGAGGAGTGAATAATACATACTGAAATCTCCCAGAGGTTAGCCACTGAAATCTCCCAGATGTTAGCCAATGGAATTAAAGAGCAATTACAAAAAAGAATTAGCACATTGTAGGGAAAACACTGTCTTTAATTTTTTTTCTAAACTTGTCACTTTTGGAATAGCAATAATTAATACAAGAATATAACTTTTAAAATGTTTACTACTTATTAAATAATAAATAGAGGTTTGGCAATAGGGTTTTATGTTGAATTGGGTTTTCTGGCATTTGGTTTGGTAGCTTGTTTTGGTTTCTTTTTTGGGTAGCTCTTTGGGTTTTTTATTCTTCCATATGCAGTCATTACCAGCATGGAATTGCCAAATTTTATTGAACTTCACTGGACAGCCAGTATCTTCCCACAACAAATACTGTCAGAAAACAAAGTAACCCTGGAGCGTCCTTGCCACAAAGCTGCGAAGAACATTAGGATGAAAAAACAAATTTCCCATCTCAAGAGCCCACGCAAAGCAATCCCCAAGGTAACTAAGTGGCAAAAGATTGCTACTTGGAAGATATAGATACAAGAATATTACATAGTACCCAACACTGACTTGCTCAAGAGAACAAGTTTTTATATCTGCAGTATTATATGTAGCTTGGTCTATATAATCTATGGTAGTTAAACCAAAAACAACTTGGAAAGCTTATGGTTTCTGACATGCATTAATGACAACCTCCCTCTCCAAGTGAGAGAGGAGCTGGTGTAAGATTATGACTTTAGAATTCTGAAAATATGGTATGAGATTGGCAAGATTGCAGGTACACCACAAAAGGGATCTTAACACTCCTTTTACACACTCTACATTACTACAAACCACCAGAGACAGAAAATTTCCATTAAAGAATTTCTAAACTATTACAATGAGGTAGCCCATTCTTCATTATCATATATCTTGAGCTAAAAGTTATGCTTTGCAAGACACACTAAGGACTTAACATTCATTTGCATGACTGGTATTTATGAAGATTCAAAAGTGAAGGAACAATCAGAAGAATAAGTCTTTGTCCAAGTTCTCTTTCACCTAAAATTATGAATTTAATGTTGTGTGTCAGTAGATTCATCTAAAAACACATCACACACACCCCTATCCCACAAAAAAACCCAAAACAAAAAACTGAAACCAAAACCAACTTACAATGCTCAGTGTTCAACTTAAGAATTACATTTCGATTAACATGGGAAAAGTTAGTAGAAGAGACCCTAAAATTAGAGATCAAGGAAATGGAAAAGGCAATAAAAGACATTGATGACAGCTTAAGTCCACTTCCATTGGCACCTTAAGGAACCTGTCAGGACAACAGGCAACAGTTGAAACATTACATCCTGAATGCTAATAACCTGACAAAGAGCCCATGGGTGAGGGAGGAGTAAAAGATACAATCAGGAACTCACAACTTAGTCTATTGTCCTCAAAGATGAGCAAACAAAACTGAAAACAAAATTAAGTGACTGGAAAAAACATGACCCAGCACAACGCCTGTACCTACAACATAACCATCATGGCAGCCCAGACATCTCCCACCAGCAACCACACAGTCCAAAGACCATGTTTTTGACTGTTTCTAGCTGGGCAAAGAATTTCTGTTCTTGAACAAACACTACTCCCAGTACAGGGCAAGTCCCACACCAAAAATCCTTGATTCACCTTTCTTGCGTTCAGACCATTGCATATAAAGCCCTTCAAAGATCCAACTGTAAAGTGAATATGAAAAACTAATTTGTTTTTCAAACTACCACATAGTATTTTCTCAGGAAGATCCATATAGATGATTTCAGACATAACACCACAAAGGGGCAGTGCATATCTTGTTTTGAGAGACAAAGATTTGGTCATCTTGACTCACAAGAAAATATTAATCTGCTTCTCTAAAGACCTCACTTCCTTAAATTCCCCCTCCTCATAAATGAGGAGGTAACTCCAGCTTTAAGGTTTACTACCCATTGCTAACTGGAGCATCCAGGTACAAGCCATCTGAGCTCCTTTGCCTGGTCATTCTGTGACATCAGTGAACAGGAAGAAAAATGTCATAAAAACTGTAAGTGGCATTGATTTTTTTTTATTAATACCTTAAAACACAACACAGCACCAGCTACATTAACAAACCCACCCCCAACCTGAATGGTTGTGAACTAATCCTAATTGGATTAGTTCTTTACATCAAAACACCTAAGACATTCAATATAAAACTTTCACATAAAACTAACTTGCTAGGATTTTTAATCCTAGAGTATATACTAGAGACAATTCATTGTAAAAGAATACTGTCCACTATTAATAAGAATTGCAAGTAGTAGCTACCAAGAATGCAATATTCTGGTATGAGTTCTTTTTAGAAGTCTTTCCCAAAAATAAACCTTCAAAGTCTTTTTTAGTCAGTAATTATAGAAAAAAACCTTTCAATTGTCTGGTCAGCTATGAAAATTACATTTTTAGTCAACTGCTGGGAGGCAGAAATTTTCTGATACAGGACTGAAACAAAACTTCAAATGACCATAAAGATGAACAGAACCTTGACTATATATAACAGCTGCGATCCATTTCAGTCTTCTACATAGACCTGGTGCCCTAAGGCCACTGTAGAGAATTCTACCTATGACCAAGCCAAAAACTGCCAAGGCTGGGCCAGGCAGCTCACCAACCATCAAAAGAAAAAAAGATCATATACACTCACACAAGAGACAAAGGCATAGCTTAAGACAAAGGTGAGAAGTATCCAGAGAACTGATTGACTTTCCAGTACACTGAGCTCACTGCTACTCTTGCAATCTGTTTCATTAAGGACATGCACAAAGATTTCTCACTAACAAAATCAAGCTTGTGGGAAGGCAGAGGAGGAAGGTTAGTCTTGCAAAGTTTCGTCCACCTGATTGATTCATCATCTCTAGAGATCCTAACACAGAACAATTGGGATGTAACAGAACTGACAGTATCTGGCCTAAAGCCCAAAACCATCTAGTAATACACTGGTAGGAAGTGGCGGTGGTGGACCTGAATCCTGATCTCAATCCTGATCTCAGTAGAGCAGCACAGAGTGATTCCCCATTATGCTCTTTATGGTATTATTAGTGTATTTCTTTCTACCGGTAACAAGAACATACAGAATAGATTGCTGCTGCCACCCAAGAGGCAAAGAAAAGAAAACCTCAAAATAACATTTAAGTAGTATATCTGAAAATTTTAATCTGTGTTCATCTCAACATGCAAAGGCATATCATAATTTCCTTTTAGGAACTGTACCACTACTGAACACTTAAGTCTTCAGAAAAAAAAAAACCAAACAAAACATCCCAGCAACTTACCCTGGCTACATTAGATCTGTAGTGAGAAAACCAGAAAAGACAGTAGGAACAGGTCCATCTCTATCAGTGGCAGTTCAGTTAGACTGATTAAGCAGTATGAACTGTGCCCTGAACTGTGAGAAGGCAACTTCAAAAATTAGTGTACTAACCTGCACTGCATACTATGGACTGAACTCTTGATTTTGGGTTCTACTTCCAAAAGTCTGCCTTTGACAACGTCTAATCTGCAACGTGCAAGGAAACTGTCAGCCTGGGCTGAAAAGCCACCTGGCACCAAAATGGACTTTAAACTAATACATATGCAGAGTGTGCAATCAAAATCCTTAAGTCAATAAGACTTCAATGTCTTATCAAGTGATCAATTTTCAAATTAGCTACAAAGTATTTATTTCAAGTTAGTTTTACTGCAAGAGCACCTGTAGCACCAGTGATGCAACAGCTCTCAAAGGAGGCAAAGCAGCAATTTATGACAGTGTTTATAAAGCAGGGAAAATATATCAATACTCACTACTTAGCAAGGAAATCAGCACGTGTTCAGGTGGGACATAGAAGATTCTTTCTCATGCTGTCTAGCCTACAGTCAGGATCCCATTCTTTCCTCATTTCTGGATTACCCACCCTTCAGAATAAAACAGGAATTCCTGTCTATATGGAAACTATCTGATCCTAGCAAATAGGCTGCAGTGAACAATACTGGTTTTCTAGGAACATCCCCATGTGCTACAAAATAGCAACACTTCATTCTCACAGGAATGAACCCTCAGACTCAAGACATTCAAGCACTCAGTCTTGAAAAGAATTGGTACAAGCTGAAGGAAAAGAATCATGTGTGATCAGCAATGCCTCAAGAACCAGCTACTGACTCCTGAGCCTACCTCTTCTGTCAGACCAGCAAAGAGGTAAGAAACTCAACAGTTCCTGTCCCTGTTTCCTCTATATCATATTCCAAACAGAGACACACCAACTTTGAAAGCTGCTGAACACACACCTTTTTACACAAATGTTTCTGAAGCCCTGCAACCTCTTAGTGGATCCACTTATACCACAGTCATTGGGTTCAGAACAAAACAAGCAGACAAGGCTTAATACAGGACACTGAATACAAAGCATGTATGTGACAGGGTTGACAGGAACCATAGATGATGTTGGACCACATGGAAAACACACCTTCGCTGTGCTTTCAGACAAAGAATAACAATAAGGTGCTGAGGTCAGTATCTTCCCTGCCTGGGGATACAAAAGCTCCCCATAACTGAACAGGGCCTACATGTAACAGAGAAAGTGCCCAGAAGATCCCACCAGTATCCCAGAGAAATCAGCCATTCAGGCTTGCAGTCAAGTACCAGCATTACAGGCCCTAAAACACACTGTCTGAAATGCTCTCAAAAAAGAAAAAAAAAAAAAAAAGCCAGAACTCAAAACATAAAACCAAAAAAGGCAGGACAAGAAAAGGAGACAATCTCATCGGATAATCCTCAAATATCCATGAAAATGCAGAAGCAAAGGTGAAGCACAGACTTGAAACAAAGTGCTAATAAAGTCATCAATTCCCAAGGCCTCTACAACGACAGAAAACTAAGCTAGACGAGTCCAGACAGTTTTATCAGGGAAGAAGAAAAAAACCCAACAAAAAAAACCAATCAAAACCCCACCCATGCCTAAGGAAAAGGCACACACCAGCCTAGTAGGAACTTTGCTACACCACACTTTGGAGATCAGACCATCACATCCATTAAAAGAGGGGGCTTTTCATGTAGATAGTCTACGAAGCCACAACTGCCCAATGGTAACACAAGCTCTGCCAAAATGTTTTAACTTAAAAATGTAGAACTAATTTAAATTCATCTACTAAATTAATTTAAAATGAAGGGGCAAAACATCCAAATCAGCCTAAGACACCAAGATCTAGAGTCATCATTGCTGCTACTTCCAAAATCCTCAGACAGCCCTCCCCGTATAACCCTCATGGAGGGTGATTGCTTGCTCAGCAGCAACTGCGTGTTTGTGTTCTCTATTTCGCTATTTGAGTAACAGCCTTCAGAATCAGACTTCAATATCAATTCTATTCCCTGTAAGAAACTGGGAAAGCACTGCCACCTTCCTTCCCTGCCAATCCAGAAAAGACCTGAATTTCTTCACTACATCAACAAACATTGTAATTTAAGGTAAGACTGTAAACAATACAAACAGAAAGCATATTAAAAAACCTTATTCAAAACAACTGGAAGACAACAAACACGAAGGTTCAAAACACGTTTGCACACTATGGTAGCACACAATTTCTGGCACAAATATTTTTAAAAACAATCAAACATTTATTGATGAAGTCCAACTCACCATGCAGAATGCACATGATTCCAGTATTAGTTTTAACAACCAGGCATAAGTGTAAGTATTTTACAAGTGTGAACAACAACAAAAAAATCGTTCTAAAGCAGCAACAGCATATAATTCAACATTACTGAAGTCCAGAAAATTAGGATCTCATTCTCTCCATTTTTAAGCTATCCTAATCCCTACTCAAACACATCAACTTTTGCTTAAGGAAAATAGTCTCAGTTCTGTGAAGTCTCAATAACCTGCAAGTCTAAGTCATACTTTTCCCAAACTAATATCAACTGAAATGCCTATTTTAGTAAGCTCTGATTGATGCATGGCTTTTGCAGCTTCACAAGAAAATTGTATTTATAACAAACTTTTCAGTTTCATTTTCAAAGTTCTTAAAAAAACCAATAATTAGACATACAGATGATAGTAGGAGTTAACCACAGAAAACCATAGTGAAAATGCAATGGTTATGAGTCTGGAATATAGAATTGTAACTGTCCTAGGGAAACAAGTGGTGTAATCATATGGAAAAGACTGGGGTCAAAATTCAGGAATAGGGTATGTTTAAAGATTTAATATTAATTAAGGAGGAATTTCAGAGACATTTTTATTTATAGACCTGTTTATTCATGCTGTTATACAAAGGCACTAGTGTTGCCATCACTGATAACCCACCTAAGGTGAAGTTTTGACACTTTAATTCCAAAATGCTGAAGTCACGCCATTAATAATTTCCTTGTGAACATGTTGCTATTTGCATAAATTTCATTGGGCTACCTTTAACTTGAGTCAAAAGTCTCTAAATTAGTATTACTATTCCCTGTGTATGCACACGGGTCTAGAAAGTGACAGAAGCTGGTGGACAAAAACTGGGTACATGCAGATAGGATGGGAACACCCTTGCGTGCATGGAACACACTGATTCATCTTAGAAGCAATTACAAATCAGTTTCAAGTAAAGAGTAAAGTTCATTTCATTGTCAAGTTAACAACAACTTTGAAATGATGCAATCTGCACATACAATTACCAAAAAGTCAAGTCACCTTTCTGAGTTCATTCAACATTACTCCAGAGTAAAAGCAAAAAGCAATGCTGAATTTATGTACAAAAAAAAACCCCTAAACAAAATAACCTAAGTCAGCAGATGAGACTTCATTATCTTAAACCAGTAAAACCCTAGATTTCCTGGAATTACACCCAGTAATATATAAAGGCAGTTTAGCTTCAGCAAAATTTGTACTGAGCAAGCCATATATCAGCATTTTGATGGACTTTTACTTTTTATTAGGATTCCAAGAAGGAAAAAAACCCTGAAAATCTGTGTCTTTTCATCCATTAAAACAGCAGGAGTATGTTACAATCTCTCTTAAAACAAGAGAAATTGTCTATTCAGTGGTATTTGGAAGTCCTACAAAAAAGGAAATAGCAAGTCCTGATTCTGCAAGCAGAGACCGTTCAAAACTCCTATCCTTAGATCTCTTATGGGAATACAGCAAAAGATGCAGTACTGAGGTGTTTCACACCATCAAATGGGAAACACCTAAATCTTTATCTGCCCTATCTCATAATGACCGCTAATAGAAAATAACCTATTTTTCGAGGTTCTGTACCTAACTTGCGCTTTTTATTAAAAATCTTAGACTGGTCTCCAATTTGACATGCTTGATGTCAGGTGTGTTTACAGGAACAGCATCAATTGAGCAACAAGTTACTGTGTTTGAGTCCATCAGAATTCAACACTCCTTCTGCTAATTTTCTTCAAAAAGATTTGGAAGAAATAAGTGCTTGAAGGGAAATATTGCACATCAAGTTTTTAAGAGAACTTTAAATACATTTATATGCTAGTCTATTTAAAGAAAACTTGTTGCTATTCAGGAAGAGAATGCTAGGTTGTCAGATACTGTTCAGGGGGAGGATCTCTGCCCTAGTTGAAGTTCTACTTAAAGTTCTACAAATTCAAGGCAGCCACAGAAGTTTTTTTATCAGGCACACCACCATATGCAGAGACAGATGTATTTTACTTCAGCCTGCTGCTACAGTTTAAGTAAAGACAGAAAAACAAAATCCTTGGAGACAGGTGTGCATTGTTTAGTTGTCAGTGAAATCTACACAGCAAAACGACTCCATTTGTCAAATAATAAATCGAAGTGATTTTTGGCAATCCCTCTCAGAAGGAGCACAAAATCAAGTGACAAGAAAGGGTGAAGTAGTATCTTTACACAGTTGGAACAAGCACTGAAAGGCTGCTCCTGCTAAGCAAGACACTGAGGTGACACACTGGAGATGATCAAATACCCTACAGAGAAGATGCAGGAAATATACACTAAATCACACAAAATTGAAAGGCAATAATAAAGTGGTTTGCTCCAAGTTATAAAAAGACAAAAAAACAGAACTCTTACAGAAACAGTTCAGTATTTAGCACCAGCATCTTATCAGACCCACACCCCTCAAAAACATACTAAAACCTAGAGTCTGATAGACCCTTCCCAGATAAAATTTGGTTTTTTTACAAATGCACAAGTGACCAATAATCTGAACTCAAGGCAAGCCCTGCTCTAGGACTGTGAGGAACAAGATGGAAAAATTAGTATTTTTTTTAAATATAGGATTTAAATTCCTAAGTCTTTAGCCAAGCATAGGTTTTTCCCCTGCAATATTAAACTTGTGAATCTAGTTTTAAATTGAAATTGTAAACTGGTTTTCCAGTCTCAAAGGCTTTTTATCTGTAAGTGTTCAACACTCAGTTTTACACCGTAGTATGTATGGTCCTCGCATTGGAGTCAGTATTTATATTTTTAAAAAATAGGTACTTTTTCTGAGCAGTGTTAGAAAGCTACCGAATCTCAGAGACAGAGTCTACATGGTGAAAGACACAAAGAATAGATACAGCAGTTTGGAAACCTACAAGGTTCAAAAGTACACATGTTTTCTTTAAAAAAATCACTAAGCACTATACAAATGATTGGTTGACTTTTTAAAGAAGTCTAACAGACTTAAATTTTCTTAATTTATATTTGTTCCTAATACAGTTACTTTGAGAGCCTGTTTAGCTACACAGCAAAGGCACTCATTTTTGCCACACAAGCATCTACCACTGCAATACTTGACTTACAGTATAATCCATCCATCAAATGACATTTTAAGGCAAAACCAGCAAGAAAAATGGCTTTTAACAAGAAGGGATGAAAACGTTTAACTGATGGCTATAAGCTAAAATGTAGCTAATCATTTGGTCTTTACTGTTAGCTAGAAAACAGACTGACGAAAAGTTGTTAATTTTAAATGTAGTATGTACAAACCCTAGCAAAAACCACACAGCTCTCGGAAAACAGAATTGAAAAGAGTAGTGGGGTAAGATTAATACAACTCATTTTGAGAAAAGAAACATCCTGATCCATTTGGAAGGAATGAAAGATGAGTATCAGTCAAAATTGCAGCAGTCCAGAAGAGAAGTTTCATTACAGGTCTTAGACCTTTGATGCGAGGCAGAGCAAAATTTAAAAGGTCAGAAACAGTTTCTGACAAAAAGGAACATCCAGACTTTACAAAAGATGGATACTTCAAGGGAGATGGAAGATGTGCTATTGCACAGAAAAACGCGACTTCTGGACATAGGAAACTGAAGGATGTTAAGGCACACACCACAAAATACACTCTCTGTTCTTTGATATAACACACATGCCAACTAATTGTAGAAAACTGACTTCCAGTGTCCCAGCAAGCCTGAAACACTAAGCACTTAAACTCTTATTTTCAGATCTAGCAGCCTAAAGACATGATACTATACTGCAGCATGGGGTGTACTCCATTTTTATTCTGTGAAGAAACACAGTGGTTCTGAACCCAGAGCCCAAAACACTTTCCCAGTTCACAGAAAACAGCTTCTTTCTCAGCAGGAGGAGGAGTGCATGTGGGGGGGTGTAAAATACAATAAAACTCTCCTGGCCCTGAATATACCACATAGGAATCTGTTCATAGCAATTTCAATTTCAGCACACCTGCATTGCTGCAGGTAAAGTTGAGGGATCCACAAATAAAAAGACACCTCTCAAACACCCCCCCCCCCCCCAATACCAAAACGAGTGGTTTAAAGCATCCAATTAAAAATCTATTTTTATTAACAACTTTCACTCATTTTACTCCAAGAGGGAATTCCTCAGGATTCACTCTGGTTATTCTGTTACAGTAGGGGGACTAATATGCACCAGTTTGCTAAGGTAATGTTCAAGAAAGTCTTGCTCGAGTAGGTGCAACATATCAAAAATGTTGCTACCATTAAGAAAGATGAGCAAAGGTGCTACACTGGCAATGTAGTCAGTGTCATCTTCTGTCAGTGTAGCCGTGCTGGTACTGAAGTGTAACAAAGTCACTGCTGTCACCAAAAGATGACCCCACTGTAGAGTTGTAATGGCCCTCAGAAAACTTAAGGCCCGAACAAGATACATAGATCATTGCCATTCTTCTTCCAACAAATTTAACACTTAAATAGAGAAAGGGGGAAAAAATTTGTAGAAAAACCTGTGTAGTTCAAGGGAATCCCACACTGTCTCTGAAATTATTCTAGAGCTACACAACATTAAAAAAAAAGTGAGACCATTCAAAAATTCTAACATATTAGAGGATGCTGAAAGTACCAAAACTTTCTAAACTACTATTACAAGATGTGCTACAAACATTTCAGTTTGCATCCTTAAGGTTGAACTGGCATTAATAAAGCAATTTAAAAGCACACTAACACAGTATGTTCCATGGCAAAGCAAATTCTGAGCAGGGAACACATGAACAATCTAAATCTATAACTTTGGAACACATAACCTGAGCAGGAACCTGAGCAATTCTGAGCAGGAACCATCTATAACTTTTAAGACAGAAGAGGATGCAGCACCGCAACAGAAGTGGGAAATGCAGCTGCTGCCAATAAATCAAGCATATTAGGACAATCTCTGCTTACTTCTTTTTAGAAGAAAGCCACCAACATCAGAGTTTAGTACATTCTAGGCCCAGATTATGAGTATCATCCAGATCTACGGTGAAAACATGAGTTAGAGACTCCTCTTGGTCTTCAATATAAATGTACTTAACATCTGCAAGTTTGGGAATAATGTAAAATGAGTCAGTCATCATTTTTACATATCTAACAACCTAAAATGTTTCAGATTAAAAAACTAATCAAAAAGTTAACAGCAAAAACAACACTATGCACAGCTGCTGCAAAAAGTGTCATCAACAGTGCAAATGTCCTGCCTTTCTCCTTCTCTGATAGTTCTGAGAATCTAACAGTTTTAAAAAGAGTGCTTGAGTAAGTACATAAGTACCATGTTACTTATTTCCTATAATTAACCGAGGAGTGGGGACAATACAAGATTCTATAAGTGGAATTTACTTCATGACAGCTGCTTGCACTATTTCAAAGCAAATTTAACCAGCAGATAGGTTAAAAATTTGTAAGTTTCAAAGCAGTTTCCCACAACAGAAGTATGACAAAAACTACAGTCCCAAGCAGCAAATGAAAAAATATAACCCTCAAAATACATTCATTGGTTCATTTTTTCTGTGAAAAAATGAACCAATGAATGTATTTTGAGGGTTATTAAAACAAATGATTTTATTCACAGAAATAGATACTATATATCATGTTAAAAAACACAGAAAGTAAAACTGTCCCATAATTACTTGGCAATTAAAAAAAAGTCACAAGATTAAAAACTCTTTAATAGGTCTTATGTAGCACATATGAAGTGTTTGCACCACTCTAAACTTCAGCATAGCTACCAGGTGATGACAGTCCCAATCACTTCGGAAAAAATTGAAACTGACTGAAAAGTACTGAAACTGTCCAGTCCCTAGTGTTTCATCAAAATTGTAAAATGTTCATTTATTAACTATAAAAAGCCCAGTAAGTTAACAACTACAGACTAAGTATTCTGTGAGAGTCTGCACCTGTTAAACTGAAATATATTCACAAATTATCCAACCTTTATTTGATCACAAATGTCTGAACTTAGATGTGCATTCTCTTAAATCAAAATGTGCCTTTAAAAATATGAAAGTATCAGAACTTTCCTCACAAAATATTCTTATTTCACCTCTCTAAAGAGAGCAAAATAACACTACCAAGACAAATTTAAAACGGTTACTATTGAATTGACCACTGTTTTCCAAATCTAGCACAAAACCAGGCAACAACTAGTTCTAGCCAAAGAGTACCTTCTCCAGCCCTCTTCTACTCTCTCACTAGAGACCTGTTGATATTAGGAAGAGTCATGTCCTCCACTAACAACACAATATTGGCTGTATTTAACATGCACTAAAAGTCACACACAAACTTTTCAAAACTAATACGTCATTCACCAAGAACAAAAAGGCAAAATCAAAATTTTGGAGATGATCCCAAGTAGAATCACATCCACTGCTCAAAGACCTGTTATTAAAATCTGGTGTTAATTGTCAAAGAGCTTTTCAGAAAAGAAAACCAAACCAAAGACCCCAAAAACCAACAAGAAAACAACTCTTCCCTTTTCTTGCCAGTTGTTAACTGCATTGAACAAGAGCACTGGTGCCCTCAGAAATGCCACCACTCACATATGGAGGCCTCCTCCATATCCCATACATTAATAGGATCTAATGTGAGTTCAAAGACACTCCTGTGGGACAGGTAACAGAGTATTCTCATAGCAAAATGACACCAAATACTCACCTGCTTCGCAAGAAGCATTAAAAGGCTGAACAGCCCTTTGTTACTTCCTCCTCCCTCCCAGTACAGCCAGTTCATTTTTGCTAGGGACTGGGACACCTAAAATTTCCATGCTCTAGCTTGCCTTCCCAGCATCACCAAAGACCTTTGCAGGACTGCAGAGAAGCCCCTTTTCTCATCACAGCTCTTAAGTCTACAGGGGAATTTCAGACATTTTGGTCTTGCAGCAAAGAAACAGGAGATGCAAGATTAACTACACTCCATATTGATTCTTAATGCAAATTAGGTGAAATAAAATTTCATCTCTAAGAATATAAGAGTCTCAATAAACCTTATGCCACAAGCGTGGCATCTGGATTTTGGTTTTATCTGTTTTTCCTAAAGCCGATGGTCTATTTGAATCAGAAAAGCAGTGTTTTGATACACTTCTGCAGGAAGGAGAACGGAGGATTGTCAGAAGTAAATAATATAAGGAGACTGCACATAAGAAGGAAAAAAGAAAAATAGCGAGAAACAAATCTCTCGTTTCTAAACAAGCTGGAAAAGAACCCCGTATATGCAAAATAAAATACAAAACCAAGAAACTTGTACAGGTAATTCAACAATAAAGTATACAAAAGCATCGTCTTTAGCACTACTTCGGATTTCTGCAACTGGCATTATGCTTAGCAAGGAGCTCGTAATCGCTACTATTGTGAAAGACACGAGAATGACGAACTGTTAAGTCCTATCTGCAGCTGATCAAAAGCACAATAAACTGAACAGCTTTGCCTTCAATCACTTCCAAAAAACCAGAAGGGCAAAACCATCACAACACCCTCCCTGTGCCATTAACGCAAATAGCTTCAAACGGAGCGAGAACAGGCGAAACAGACGGGAAGGAGAAGAGCAGGCTCGAGCTAACAGCAGCAAAAGGGAGGAGGAGATTTAGGTAAAAGAGGGGAGAAAAGGGCAGTAATTGCGGCACCGAGAAGCGGGGAGGCTCTGGGGCCCGGAGACTGACCTGTGCCGTCGCTGGCGGACACGGAGAGCGCCGGTGAGGAGAGTTTAGGCCGCTTGGCTGAAGGCGGGCCCGGCTCCACCACATTCTCGGCCATTTTTAATTTTTTAGACAATCACTCAGAGCAGAGAGAAGGTGGGGGGTGAACCCCAAAACCTTCACGTTCTTCTGGGGCCCCGAGTCAGGTGAAGAACAACAATAAGGCCGAGAGCGAGGAGGAAGATCTGGCGGAGAAGGGGGGCCAAGTTCCCCTTTTTCTGCTCCTCGAGCTCTGGGAGGGCGACAGCGGAGAAGCTGGGAGAGGTGGGAGCAGGGGCGGGCGGGGGTGAGGCCTCTTCCCCCAGGCGAAAGGGCTGAACGAAGATGGGAAGAGCAGGTAAAGCCCCCGCCAAAAAAAAAAAAAATTAAAAAAAATGGAGGCTGGTGAATATTTAAATCTTTTTAGTAAAATTAATCCCGGCTGTTGTGCTGGTGCTTCCTCGCCGCCGCCACCATAATCATCTTCATCCTTCGGGGGGTCTCCTCCTCCTGCTGCCTCCTCACCGCCGCCATCAGCCTCTTCCTCCTCGGCGCCGTCCTCCTCCTCCTCATCGCCACAAGGAGGCGGGCGAAGGAGGGGAGAGGAGGAGGAAAAAAGAAAAAAAGATCACCGTCCTCTAGCAGCGGCTCCTTCCCCCTCCAACACCACCCTGCGAAAAAATACCCACCGCCAGCGACAGGGCTGGGGGGGAGGCGGCGGGGGGAGTGGCACGGCGTGCGCGGGGTCCCCAGCTCCACTCGCTTCTTCCTCGCCCGTCGCTAATGGCTGCAGAAAGGGGAGCTGTAAGGATGAGGAGGGTGAGGATAAGTCCCAGGAGTCTCCGCTTCACATCTTGTTGTGCAGGGAAGGAGGAGGGGTTGTTGTCCTGATGGAGGCAGCACCGATCGCGGGATGGGAAGGTGGGGGGCGGGTTTCAACACCCTTTCGGCCCCCCCTTTTTCTCTTCTTTCCCCTTCCTCTTTCTCTCGTTCGCAGTAGCAGGCTGCCCCCCCCTCCGGCGCAGGCAGAGGGGCCGATCCCACAGCAGCGGCAGGAGGAGGAGGAGGAGGAGGAAGAAGCCGGCCCCTCCCGCCCTCTCTGCCTACCTTCCCCCTTCCCGGGCGGCCGAGGATGGTGGCAGGGAGGGGGCTGCCTGTCTCAGCTCCCCCGTACCCACGGGCGATGCGGGGCGCGATGATCGAGGGAGGAGACCCTCGGCCGCTGTTCGGGCGCGGGGGACTCTCCCTTCGCCTCTGCGAGGGTGGGGAAGGGAGAGAAGAGGTTGGAAGTCGGGGTGGGAGGGGAGGCCGCGCAGCGACCCCTCCGAGAAGAGGATCGAGAGGTAAAATTAAAATAATAAAACAGGAGAAAAATCACGGCGGGGAAGGCCGGGGGATTCGCCCCGAAATGGCCGGGCGGGGGAGGGGGTCCCCGGCGCTTCCCGGCGCGGGGGGGGGGCCGGGGCGGGACGGCGGCAGCGCGGGGGCCGAGCGCAGGCTCCCTACTGCCCCTGCCTGGCGCTCCGGGGGCGTGTGTGCGGAGCGGGCAAAGCGGGGGCGGAGGGCAGTGCGGGGAGAGAGAATTCCGGGAAAAGGAGAAGAGAGAAAAGGAAACAGAAAGAGAGGGAATAGCGAGGGGACGGGCAGGCTGGGGTTGGGGGGGGAGGGGGGGGGCGTCTGGCTTCCTCGCTTCTCTCCCCGTCCCCTGTCCGAGCCCCTGGGTCTCTGTGCGCTGCCCTCCCCCTGGCTCGCCCCGTCCGGCTCGGCCTCTCGCTCCCTTCTCCTCCCTCCGTCGCTCACACACAAACAAAATGGCGGCTGTTGTTCCTTCGCTCTCCCGAGCCCTCGGAGGGAAGCGGCGGTGGCGGCGGCGGCCGGAAATGAGCCAAGAGAACACGGGGGGCGGGGCCGCCGCCGGGGGCGTGGTCACTCCTGCGGGCGGGGACACGGCGGGGCGGGGCCCGGCGGCACTAGCGCACACAATGGAACGCGGGGCGCCGGCGGGGTGGGGGGAGTGGCACCGCCCCGGCTGCCGTCACGAGACCGCGTTTATCCAATCAGCGCTCGTATTTCTCCGGCCTCTTCCGCAAACTCCAGAGGCCCCGCCCCTTAAAGGCGAAGGGTTTTTCCCTTAAAAAAAGAAGAAAAAAAAAAAAGGCTCCTTCTTCCTGCCCCGCCCTACACGCCCTTATCTGTCGGCCCAAAAGTGCGCCGCGTAGGCCCAGAGGAGCCTGGCCGGACCCTGTGGCCGCCCCGGTCTACTGCACGACCCCGTGCTTGCTGCCCGGCCCGGTGGGCTGAGGCGCTGGCGGGAAGAGCGCGGTTCTTTCGCCGCCGCCCTCCCTCCTTCCTTCCCTCCCGGCCGCCGGCTCCCGGCCGGTTCCCCGCGGCGCCGGCGGGCGGGGCGCTCCTGCCGCCGGTCCCGGGCCGTGCTGCGCCACAGACATGGCAGCCCGGGCCGGCCGCCCCCGGCCAGCGAGCCAAGGGGCCGGGGAACGGGGCCCGCATGCCGAGGTCCCCAAGGTGGGCGAGTAGATGTGAGAATCACACAATCGCAGAATAAATTAGATTAGAAAAGACCTCTGAGATCATCGAGTCCAACCTGTGACCGAACGCCACCATGTCAGCCAGCCCATGGCACTGAGTGCCACGTCCAGTTTTTCGTTAAACACCCCCAGGGAGGGAGACTCCACCACCTCCCCGGGCAGCTCCCAATGCCGAATTGCCCTTTCTGTGAATAAATTCCTCCTCATCTGGGGGCGCTCTCTGCTGCCCATCCCGGGGTTGCCCAGAGCTGCCTCAGACTCCCGCCGGCGTTACAAAACAAACAAAAACCCCCAAACGCCACACTTTTACGCCAAAGGGTAAATAAGCCCACAAGCCCCGCGCTCTCTGCCAGAGCCCCCCGTGTGCCGGGAATGGCGCAGGGCACGGTGTGAGGGATCGCAGAGTCCTGACAGCGCTCCCGCCCCTCAGAGGGGCTGTCGCAGGCACAGGTGACACTGGCGCGGTCCTTCGCCAGCCCTCTCAGCCCCCGAGCCGTCCCAGAGGTTACGGGCCCGCCACTTGTTTTCCTCAAATCTCTGAGGGCTCATCCGTGAAGAAATGCCCCATCCCGGCATTTTCCTTCGGTGCGTTTGGACTCCGTCGGGCCGCACACCATTACAAAATAGGAGTGGAAGGAAAATGCAGACACGTGCATGTTTTTGACGGAGAATCAGGGGGTGTTGATCCAAAACCGGACATTTGCGAGGAGCACTTCCCTTGCCGCTCACCCTCGGGGCCGAGCTCTCTGCAATCCACGTAAGAGCCGCAGCAGGTATTTGGGAAGAGCCTAGACTAAACACAGAGTCCATACTGCAGCCTACAAGAGGAGCATACAGACAGGAGGGGATTCACAGCCCTGTAAGTTATCCACCAGCTCCCTCACATACTCCCACTCTTCAGCTTCCCTTGTTTGGGTTTTATTTTAAGTAAGATTGTTCTTGTCTCCCCCAGCACAAAAAGGGAAACACAAACCACTCCAAAATTGCCCAAAGATTGGATTAGCCTTCCTGAAAAGTCTGGAAGGTATGGGCAACACCCTAAGAGAGGTGGAGGGAGCCTTGCAAATGACAAATAAGCCTCAGGAAAATAAACTGAGAGAGCAGAAAGTATCAGAACTAAAGTTGTCAGGGCTAACAGCCTAAAACTTAACAGTGACACCTTAGAAACTATGTTAGTGGTTCTCACAGGTTTTTGCCTTTTATTGTTTCTAAATTTCCCAAAATATTCCAGTTATAGAGGTTTTATATTACCTCAAATTTTTTTTTTCAGCTTGTTCAGATTGTTGTTTCCCTTGTTAGTGAAGGAATTTTTTAACAGAGCTGAGACTTATTTTAACTTGCTGGCTTTATAAAGATGCTGAAGTGCACATAAACACCTAAATGCTTTTAGAAGTCAGGCCCTTACTAAACAACTAGATCCTACCATTCAGTTCACCTGACAACAAAATAAAGTCTTTTTTTTTTTTTTTTTTTTTTTTTTTTTTGGTAATGGTGCAGTTAAGCCTCTGGTCTGGCTACCTGTCTATCTTCCTTGAAAAGGGTTCAAGGATGCATACCTGAACTGTGGGAAATTTAAACTCTTAGATAAATGCTACCAAAGCAACATATGTCTTCTGAATGTTAATTATAAGTGATTAACTGATACTTTAGTAAAGCCATAGTTCTGCCTTGCAAGCTTCCTACCCAGTAGAATATCTTAGTTCTTTATACATTAGAAGGTCATATTCAGTTGGCTTTCCATATTAGAGATTTAAATGCAAGCTGAAGTATATGGAAAATAAATGGAAAACGTTATTTGCAGTATTTTTCTAAAAAAAAAATCATCAAAAATAAAAGAAGGAGGAAGAGAAGGAAAAGCCAGGAAAATAGGGTTATGATAAATCAAACATGTATATATAAACAATGACAAAAAATTCTTCAATATCTCTTAAGTTTTCTGAAATCACTGCAGTTTTCTTAAATGAACCTTAGTACACGCACACAACCTATGACAGGTAACATTACTGGAAAGCAATAACAGAACATAAAGCATACTAAGAAGTAAATACATAAACCTATACAAATAAAACCAGGAGGATATTATAATTCTAAAAGTAAAACACACCTATTCATCCAAAAACTTGTCCTCTTTGCTTCAGTTTCCCCATTCTTACAGCAAGGATAGTAATATTTATCCCTTATATAATAAGGGATAAATATTTATCCCTTAAATAATACCTAGAAGAATTGATTAGCTCATTATTGTCAGTAATTACAGTAGTTGTTATGTACTTTAAGATAACTTAAGTTGAAAGTTACTTAAGGATGAAAGTACCATAAGTCCAGTTAAAATGAGAATCTGCTCAGGAAAGCAATAAGAGAGGAATGCAGAACCTTGAAGTTTTATCGTGGGATCTTGTTTGGCCTTAGCTGGTAGTTACTGAAATTTGTTAGCATGCCCAGCTGCTTTGAGGGCTACAAAGAATGAGATAAGATCCCTTTGTACTGCAAAGGTCAATGTGATGCCCAGAGCTCAGCAGCCCAGCTTCAGTGAGATGAGCAATGATCATCTCCCTCGGCCCAGAGGGAGCTGGGACTGTGGCCTTCACCTTCCAGCTGCTGGATGGAGAAGCAGTGTAAGATCTCAAAGTCACCCAGCCAGCCTCCCCCGCTTCCTAATGCTGCTCAGGAAATCTCTTATACCAAATAAAACTTCCCTGCTCCCCCTCAGCAGGATTTGACCCACAGCCCTGTGGCCCTTCTAGTGTCTCTGAAAGAGGTGGACTCTTGGAATGGAAAGCAAGAGCCAGGTACAGGGCACTCCCATTCTCTCAGTCCTATTTCTGCTTGCTGTTTCCAGCTCTATTATCTTTTTTCCCTGAGCTTTCCAGGGCTGCTGTTCATGTCTGGCAGGTAACTTCTGTTCCCTAGCTACCTCCTGTCACCACAGCTCTGCTCACACAGCAGCTGTGGGGGGAGGAGGAATGACCCCCTTCTTTGTACCAGCAAGGAGATCTGTGCATGGAGGGTCCTTCTGGCACAGGCCAGAGGGATGAGGAAATGATTTAAGGCTGCAATTTTTGCAAGTAATGCCAGGGTGCAGCTATATTTCTGGAAAGCAAGAGCCAGCTGTGCCAGAGCAGAGAACATTGCTCAGCGCGGCGTCAACGTTAAAACCCAGCAGCGATTTGATATGAGACAAATTTTATTAAAACCATAAGAAGTAACCATCCAATAGTTGGTTCATGCTTGCTTTTAGTGTATACATAAAAGAAAGGGCTGGCGTTCTGACAGCAAGCAAAATGCTTTCAGTCCTCAGTCTCAGAAACACAGGCTTCCTCGGTCACACAGTTTTCAATTGCTGCAAACACAGAGTTATGTTGCTAAATGTTAAGGGCTCAGCTGTTTACCAGAAGAATGTTTCCTCCCTGGAACACATGGTTTTGCTTAAAAGAAGTTCTCCCAAAAAACCCCACTTTATTTAATTAGCAAATGCAACATTATAGTTCTAACAAACATGCCATGCTGTCTTCCTTTACAAGAGCAAAATAGGAAAAGAAGACAAAAATTGACCTCTCAATTTAAGAGAGGGGCAGAAGTACATTCTGCCTAGGAAATATTGCAGCTTTGAGGTCTGGTGATCTAGAGCCAAATCTCGTGCTTGAAATGTGTGGTGCTTTGTGTGTCATTTCCATGTCCTGGTTCATGCTGAAAGAACAAATGTGGATCCGAGTGAGAGGCTTGCATGCTCTCCCAGCTTTTATCAAGGGCTGGTCAAATCTCTGCCTCTCACTTCCCAGGCTCAGCTCTCCCCTCTGTAAGAGGGAGGTGATCCTACTCCTCGTTACAGAAAGCACATTCAAATCATTAAATAAAAATGTAGTACTCTTGTTGCTTCTAAATGAAATTACACTGAAATTAATTGCATTTACATCAGCAGTTGATTTATCCCAGAGTATTACCAGGATGCAAGCAAGAGCTTCTAGAATGAAAGTATTATATTTTTAATTAAGGGCCCTTGAACTTGCCACATGCTTTGAGCTTGTGGAGAGTGAAATGATGGCAAATTTCTGAACAACTCAGTCAGCTCAGCAAAGTATTTATGATTATCTGCTAAAAATGATCGTTGTGAGACAGAGCTTAAGCTAACATGGGAAATCTGTGCTGAAAGAATTACAGATATTGTAGCAACCCAAAGGAAGCATACTGTTCACATTCCTCTTATTTCTTTTGACTCTTGTATCCAATGGAAAAGTTCTTGATAAGCTTTATTGCACTGCAGAGGGTATAAACAATGCACTTTGAAATCTGCTGAGTTTCAACCCAAAACTTATCTTTTCATTTGTTTCCTGAATTGTCCCACAGACACAAATCCACAGCACACATGTGTTTATAAAGAACAGAATACATTTATTACTGCCATACAATCCCTTCCTTTC
This sequence comes from Molothrus aeneus, assembly GCF_037042795.1. NCBI lineage: Eukaryota > Metazoa > Chordata > Aves > Passeriformes > Icteridae > Molothrus > Molothrus aeneus. Next base: position 20,825,963 of record NC_089650.1, on the reverse strand, counting down.
TTGTTTTTTTTTCCCTCAGTATTTCTTAATTGATTTTTTTTTACTTGCTACAACATTCATCTATATGCTGAACTGCAATGTGGTGTTTGATGTCTGCAATCAAAATGCAACGAGAGGAAAAAGGTAACTTTTTTTTCTTGCTGTAATAATTTTTATGTTTCAAGATTTAAAGTAATTTCTTCAATGGGGTCAAGCAGAAATTTACTCTGTGACAGGGAAATGTACTGAATCAAGAGGTTTTTAGTATAGAGGGTATTGGCCTTCTGACAGAGCTAATGGGACCCGTTGTTCACAGGATAATATACTTACTTAACACAAAATGAACTGGTTTTGCAGCTGCCATGGAAGAAAAAAAATCCACAGGAAATATGGGTCTGGTTGGTTTCTTTTTTCTTTTTCCTTTTTCTGCTTTTCTCTAAAAAGATCTTGTACATTCTTGGTTTTTTGGCATGAATTCTTTCCTTCTTCCTGCAGAAGTAGAAGTCAATTATTAACCACAAACATCAGAATACAATTGATTCTAATGCCACCACTGTGTGTAAAGCAATAGGGTTAATCCTTAGTTACCTACCTTCCTAATTTACACAGACTTATCACTTCTCTTCCCAGAAGCTTCCTTGTGCTTGTGAACCCTCACATTTAATCACCTACAAGTTGTTTGGTTGTTTGTTTGTTTTTGGTTTTGGTTTTGTTTGGGGTTTTTTTTTGTCTCTTGTAGCAAGGGCTGCTGACATCAGGCAGCACCAGATACTCAGTTCTCATTCCCTGCCTGTCCCTCATGTGAGGCCTGGAAGCCTTGGAGAAGGGAGCATCTCCCCTGATGGTGCATAGCTGTTAGAAAGCACCAAGAGAGCAGCCAGAATGCAGAAGCTGTGGCAGCACCCCAGCAGCACACTTCTCCTTGTGCTCCTACATTGCCTCAAGCCCTGGAAAGATCATTTTAGCAGGGCAGAGGTTGATGGGCTGATTTGAGATACTTACTCCAACCTCTTTTGCCATCTCAGATGCCTTCCTGATTGCAGGACAGACATGGGAGAAGGGTGCCACAGGATGCTCCTCCAGATTCAGTGCATTCAGGATGCTCCAGATCCAGTGGAGGTGGTCACAAACCACACCAGTGGGGTGTCAGGGAAAGGCCAGTCACCCAGTCCAGCACAGGCACCACAATAAAGGTGCAACCACCTGGGAATAAACTTAAAACCTTTTGAGATGGCTGGACTGGTCATCATTCCATACACCAACGGGCCCCAATGGGAAAGGAAGGTCGAGGTTGTCACGATACTCTGTTAGCAAGGACTTGTTTATCATTCTTTAGAAGTGAAGAAACATTTAAGTAGCTTTTAGGGGAAGGCAGAGAGCTTTTCTAGTGGTCATAAAAGTAACAATTTCAAGGTTGATGTTACTCCTTTGTCCTCAGTGTTTCTGTGACTGCAATTTTGTTGCTAATTAAGAATCAGCTTCAAGAAAGCAGAACACAAAGCTGGAGGTGCACAATCAGCATCACAAAAGGCCAGAAATATTGATTCTTTCACCATGTGATAAATAAGTATTTTGTACAGATGTTTGGTCCCTTTGTGAAGGGGCTTGGCCGTGGACATTCTGCACGGTGCTGCTAAGCTGAGCACCAAGCCCAGGAGAAGCTTCTCTGGGTGACCAGGACACTGAGCTCCCCTGGACAGAGAAAATTCTTTTGTCTCAGCAGGAGAAAAAAAGCTTTGTAACATCAACCACACAAAAAAAATCCCATTTTTGCTGCTGCTGCTGCTGCCCTGCATGGTGAGCATGGGCCCCATGTTTGGGAATGGACAGAGGGGACTTTGCCTGGCCATGCTGGATGTGCTCCTAGCATGCCTGCTGCCTGCCCCCCCAGGACATCCTGGGGGTGATGTCCCAAACAGCTGCTCTGGCAAAAAGGACAGAGCTGCTGGACAAGGGGGGATGCAAAACTTACAACATCAGAATGAGAAGCATAGTGAAAAGTCTGGCAGCTGGATGTGTCAGTTGTCTTGGCAGTATGCAGGGTTTTTTCTTGTTTACTCTGCTAGATGTAGGCATCTGAGGTCCTGCTGAAAAGGAGCATGGGTGTTCAAAGCCTCTTGTGATTTTGCAATTTGCTGGTTCATATGTCTTCCTATCTGTGCCACTTACAGATACATATGGATAAATGTATATGTATATTTATATACCTCAGAGGTATCAGAATTAAATTTGTTTTGTTTTGAATAGTCAAGCCATCCCAGCATAGTTAGCTTCTGCAAGAAAATTCTTTAAAAATTATTTTCACCACGGTGAGCATCTTCCACAGAGGAGTGCATCAGCTTCCAGAAGGTGAGATGTGTGGAAGATTCCCTGTTGCCATGCACAGGAACTGAGCCAAGGACTAACAACAGTGGTCTGACTCTACAATATGAAGGGGGAGCACGTCTGTGCTTGCACAGAAGGATCCCACATCAGTGCAAAATAGGCCTGTGGATTCCTCCATCCCTCCTGGGTATTTCAATTAAAAGCGGAGAAGGAAGTCCAAGAAAATGCCTAAAATGGCTTGAGTCCTTCCTCACGATCTGGAAATGGAAGTCTGCGGTGACTAACTCCAGCCCAGCCACCAAACCCCTCCCTCCCCGACTCTGCATTGCTCTGTTCATTCCCAGCTCCTCTCCTGCGTTTGCAAACAGTCGGCAGTGGAAACAGTGAAGCAGCCTGGCTTCCAACGCCAGCACCACACGAGTGGTATGTGACTACAGCAGGGACCAGGGACCGTCCCCAGCCCATCCCCGTGCCTAACCTAGGCAGCAGTGGTTAAAATCTGACGGGGGCAAGGCTTGATTATGAGCAGACGAATGACTTTAAAAGAGGGTGCCGCCACGCCTGCAAACAAAGCCCGATTAAATCCTTCCATGGGCTTAAACTGGCTTCAAAACAGGCCTCTAGCAGCTTCTCCAGTTTAAATAAAAATGAAAATGCTTGTTTATAATTCCTAAGCCAGTTCAGATGATGTCTCCTGACTTTCTCACAAAGCTAACAGCAATATTCATAAAGAACAAAATTAGCTAACTGAATGGTAAGGAAAGCTGGATCCCTTACCCACTCAGGGTTGGTAATATGAGCTTTTCAAGCTTTTTTTTTTTTTTCCTTTTTTTTTTTTTTTTTTCTTTATACTTTTTCTGCTCATTCTCTTGTGGTTATGCATTTGACCTGAGTTTGAAAGCATCAATCCTGAAAAGAGTTGCCTGGGCACTGGGAGCAGTGGGAACTCATGCTACGATGGTGGGTTACTCCATGGGCACCAGCCCAGTTCCTTCTCTGTTCACTCACATTGTGTGACAAGCATGAAGTCTCAGCTCTTCTGCTCAAATTTTAACTAGCAAGGTGCAAATACTGAGTGATTTTGTGTGATTTCAGCTGTTCATTTCCTTCCACCACCCATCCACCTCACATAAAAGTCCATTGAGACTTGGTTTTTGTGTGTCACCTATCCCACAGGAGTGTGTGATCTCTCCTGGTATCCAAGAACTGTGACAATGCAAAAAATAAAGAACAGTATGGGATGCTTGTTGCCCCAGTTCTGTATTGTTCAAAATCTTACAGTTCAAAATCTTACTTTCTGTTTAATTCAGTCACAACTTTTTCCCTAAGGACTTTAAGAGTCAGAGCTTTCTGTGCTCATGAGTGAAGGCTAAGGGAGGATAAATCATCCACTGTGGGCCCCAGGATGCCCTATCCACTCCTCTTTGGTTGTGAACCATGGAGAAAGACATCCTTGAAATGTTTGACTGCTTCTGAGACAAAGCCCTCCTTGGCCTTCATTCAGCAATGCAGCAAGACCTTTGGGAGACCAAACATGCCTGGTGATGAGTTTATTCACAGGATATATGAGGTGCTGGCTGGAGAGATGCAGAGCTGAGCTGCTGGCATATGCCCTACCCAAATTTACTCCTGCCCTCAGGTTTGTGACCTCAGTGACTATTTAATAGTGTAAACCTACCTTGTATATTCCCTGCAGAGGTGATTAAAAAGGATGATCACATGAAGGAACACCTGAGCAAGGATATCAGTAGATTAATTCATTATTTCTACTAAGCTAATTAAGTATTAAGGCAGATCAATTAAGTGATCACACCGGGATCACGATTAAGATCAAATCAATAAATCAGTAGATTCAAATAGCTGACCAACAGGTTGTGTATCTATCAAAATGACTTCTGAGGTTGCCACTGAAGGAATTACTTAGATTTTAATCTTGTCTAGGAAGATTTCAAGGAGGAGGCAGAGTCTTTTCAGGCTAAAACCCCAGTGAGCTTTCCAGCAGTGAAGAACATAGGCCTTTGAATGACAAAAGGATATTGAAGGAGATACCTCTCCTGCTTCGAAGGAGGATATCCAGTCTTCTTTGGATTTTTTGTCAAGCTGTATGACCCAGCTCATATGGTAATCTTGTTTTCACTGTGTTTGGGGATATAATGTGACAGGCATCACCACGGTAACTTTCCTTTAACACGTCTTTCTTAAACCTTAATTTTACTTTAAAATGTATTAATATTTATTGTCTATATATACCCTGTTTCACAAGTGGCCCAGTTTTTCCCCACTGCCAAAGTAGAAGGGGTGGTTAGGTAAGCCTGGCTACTTCTGAATAATCTTGTTTTCAGCTCCAAAACCTGCCATCTTAACTAATTTACTACTTTGTTTTAGTATTCCTCCAAGGGTATTTTTACACAAGCACACCTGGTCACCCATTCATACCAAGAGAAAACCAAGAAGAGATGGCATTGATTAATTAAAACAAAGGTAAAAACAAACAGCGTAATTTCATCATTCCTTGGAGGGTTTAATTCACATCCATATTTCTTCATTACACCAAGCACAGCACTGAAGGCTTCCTCTGGGCACACAGCCTGGAGTCTGACGTGGCCCCAGAGCAGGCTGCAGCCTGCCCAGCCCCGTGAGAGCCTTCCCTCAAGTCTAGCTCATCTTCCTCTGTCTGTGTTATCCAGACCAAAGCAGCATGTTCATGTTTTTATTTTGGGTAGTGGATGATGTTTCTCGTATCATTATTATTTGTACTTCTACTTAAATCAGCCTTGGGTTCACACTGTAGGGCTGTCAGGCCAGTTGTGAACCCTGGTGCTTTGGATGGTATCTGTCATCCAGGTCCCTCATGAGCTGTGTCAGGAAGTCCCACCAGCAAGTGACCTTTAATTTTGCCTGATCAGTTTTGTCATATATCTGTAATATAAAGTGCAGATGTGTAAGAGGAAGCCTTGCCAGTAAGGTGGAAGTTTGTCTTGGAGCAGAGGTAAAGGGAGTATCACATGCTGTCAGTGGAAGTATCCCAGCTTTCAGAAGAATACCTGGTGTCCTGCTTAGCACACTTTCTCCTTGGTACAGTTTCCTTGTGCTAGTTCTTCCTATAGTTACAATATTGTGAATTTCTTAATGGAAAAGACTTGGGATGCTAATTTGGGGAAATTTTTTCCCTTACTGTCATGGCTTCTATCTAAACCTACAAAACACTGTTAAATTAATTACTATTTTACCATTAATGTTTTCTCAGTATTGACTCTACTTTGGGTATATTCTCATTCCACAATGTCCAGTCCAAGCAAGGGTCGAAATGCATTTGAATTCCTAGTTCATGGAGGCCCCAGGCTTGCTGGTAATGTAGTGGAAGGCTTTTCACATTTCTTTGTCACCAATGTGAGTTATAGCATGCCTGAGGCAATATGCGGGCCTTAAAAATAAAAAATTAAAATGCAAAATAAAAGATGCTCTGGTTCTCCTTTTGCAGAGACAGCACAAATCAGGGGGTGAGCTCTGCACAGTGCTCTGGTAGAAAGTAATTTCCTGATTTAGGGTGATATGTAGCTAAGGATTTTGACTGATCTCATCTATATGTATATTCAGTCTTTCCAAGATGCTATTAGTAAGCATAGCTGAAATTTGAATATCTTATTTTGTTTTATAAAGCCTCTTTCATATTATTTTTAGGGAGAATTATCTTTGTTATTTGTAGCATGACACAGCTTTGGGTCATCTGCAGGTTTAATCAACCTGATTTTTCAGGCAAATAATTTACATGAAAGCCATGTAAAGGCCTGTGACCAGGACAGATCCTGGCTCACTCTCACTTGGTCCACCCTTTCATTTGGAAAATAACTTACCTTTGAAGTCCAGATCAGCACAGGGCTTTGCCACTAGCCCTCCACTAATTTTATCAAGTGTGTTTTTCTGCCTGCTTTAGCAGGACATTGCATGAGACTGGGCCACAGCCTGTGTGGAGCTGAGCTGCTGCACCTCTGGAGGTTCTGCTGTTAGTTTGCTTTGGGAGGAAGGCTAGTTGGTGTGGTATGGCTTGGTCTTGACAAATCCAAGTTGGCTTCTCATCTCTTTGTCATCTCCTGGATGTTTACAAATAAATAAATTATTTATTTTGAAGAGTTACAGCTAGGCTGACTGGTCTATGATTCCCTTGGTTTCTCTTGTCTTCCCTTTTCTCTTCATAGGAACTCCTTTGGCCTTTTTAAATTTGGGGGGTCCTGGCATATCCATCACTAACTCCCCAAATTAACCACTACTGTCAGTTAGTGCTGGGTGAAATTGCTCCTGCACAACAAAATTGAAAACATTTACCTCGTCTGTGTGCTCCCTAACCACTGTTTCAGGATTGCATCTCATTCCCTTTCTTCACTGCCTATTTGGTAGCAGTTTATTCACTGTAGGCTGATAATAAAAAAAGTATTAAGGACTTTGACTTCACTGGAAGTAATTATCAATAGCTTTTACTATTTATTAGGTAGCAGAGCAACCCTTTCCCTTACTCATCTTGTTTTTACCCTATGAGAGTCTTCTGTGAACAGTGCCCCGTGCCGGAGTCAGAAGTGTTCAGTGCTCTTTTTTTCATCAGTGCATGACAGAGAAGATTTTTTGGAGCCAAGCTGATTGATTTCTGGCCTCTGTTGGCTGTTAATGTACTTATTTTTTTCAAGTTCTTCAGGTCTCAGTCTCAAATAGAAATTTGGGCTGCTGAAGACACTGAGACCATCTCCCATCCCCACTGCTTGAGGTAAGCCCAGACAACTCAATCTCTGTCCTAAAGCCATGTTTCTGAAGGTCTCTTCCCAAGATCCCAAACTCTCCACATCTGCTCAGTAATTCTTTGGGCAAGGGGGGCAGCAGGAAGGACTGTCTGCACAGTCTCCCACCTGGCTCCCTGAAGGGACATCCTCCCTTTGAAGGACAGCTCCCAGCCTTGCTTTTGGGATGCTCCTGCTTCTCCTGGTGTGGTGGAGGTTGGTGATGCTCCTGAAGGCTGAGGCTCCCCCATGTCCTTTCGGAAGCCCTGTCGCTATGGCGACTGTGTGCAGCTTTATGATCTGTTTGTTGTCCACCTCTCTCAATCTTCAGAAATGCTTCTGGAGCTTTTATATTTTCAGTGATTTTCATTCAAATTCACTCGTGGGTGGTTTTGAATTCAAGAGAGAAATGATACACTGTGAGGAAAAACTTCAGAAATCTATGTGGTTCACTGTTGCACTCTTTTATTTATTTATGATTAAAAGAGACTTTTTATTAATTTTGTGTCATTGTCATACTGCGCTGAGAACATAAGAGAGAAAGAGAAAATTTTTTACTTTGGCCCCTGCTTTGGATGCAAAACTCACCAAATTGTTCCCCATGATCCACCCCATGAGCTGGGGTAGCTGTGGCACTGAGAGGAGCAGCAGAGCTGCCCACATGCTCCCCTGCCCCGATTCTCAGGGGACTGGCAGGAGCCAAGCAGGATGGACCAGAACACACCAGGGCCTAAAGGCAATTTTGCCCTGGAGCAGACCTGTGGATAGCCCAGGCAGATCTCCTCCGTGGTGCTCCCAACTCAACCAGGGGATAAATGAAACAGAGGAGCAATGATGGTGAAGCCTCAGAGTGTGCACATGGTAAATACACCCACCTTTGCTAACCTGCTTATTTATCACCAAGGGACATTTCAAACCCTCCTCCCAGGTCACAGCACTTCTGATTTGATGATTATTTTAATGAAGGATCACAACTTGTATTTGTATCCTTCTTGGCCCATTTCCTCTCCAGGGCTTGCTTCTGCCTCTGTTTGTCAGAGAGAGTTTTTATTCCTTGCCTTCTGCATATTCTTCCACCTGTTCTGATCTCTCTGTCACAGCAGTCCTAAGAGGTGACAGCTTTGACAAATGTTAGCACTTCTGCATTTGATAGTAATATTTTAGGGAGTCATTTTCCTTCAAAAGAATTTAAATACCTCTCCTTACTTTTGTTGCATTTCAAAATTTCGCATCTTGTGCTGACATGGGAAGAGCTCTTTGGCTGGGAACTCATGGTTTGCTCTGAAGGTTTGAGATTATCAATGAGGAAATCTTATTTCTCAAAATGTAGTTTAAAAAGAGCTGCCATGTTACTAATAATAAAAATGTATAGAAAAGAAACCAAGAGATTATTGGGGAGAAAAACTGAATGTTTTCAGATACAGAAAATAAGTTTTAGTTGTGTTTTCATGTAGTTTGGTTGCTAGTATTCATTCATTCTGGATAGTCAAAATAAACTACTTTCTTTTTAGATACCCTAATGTTTTTACTTATAGAGCATTACAAGATGCTCTTAAATTTGGTGTTCTAAAACATAGCAGCATTCCTTGAGAAATGTGCTTAAATGGCACAGGGTATATCAACTGCAGGTTTTGATAAGCCTTTCAGTTTTATGTACAGAACCACAACATTGTGAATCTGTTTAGTTGAGTCCTTTTGAAAAGGACCATTCTTTTTCATCTAGCCCTTGGTGTGGCAATGGGAGGAGGAAAGGAGTGGAGGGCTAGGTTTGCAGCCAGGGTCTCATGGTAGTGCTCAGTACCTTGGCTTGGTATCTTATCTTTTTCTATAAAGAAAAGGAGGCTGAAAAAACCCTATTTTACTGTATTTTAGTCTTAGGAAATTGAAAGAACAGCAATTGAATTCAGGACAAATCAATCAAATATCACATCATTGATGGCTTTTTATTTCTTTTTCTACATAACCTGTCTCCAACTATAAAACCAACCATCTTCTGATCACCCAACTTTGCTGATGGACCCACTTTCAAACAGCTTCCAGCTCAATCACAGACCACCATTTCACTGGACTGAGTCACAAGCTTACTCTGCAGCAGCCCCTCAAATGTCTGTTTTCTGAAGCTACAAGTAGATCTCAGAGTGGTGTGAGCAGGATATCCAGAAGTGGATGGTGATGCCTCTAGGTGGGACAGGATCTGCAGCTGATACTAATCCCAGTTTTCATGGCACAGTGGGACAAGGCAGAGCCCTGGGGACCCAGAAGGTGTTGTGCAAAGAAGAGGAGGACACATTTCCCAACCACACTGTTTGGCAGCACCTATGCTAAGCAGGGAAGTTGTCTTCAGAATACTGCCAATGGGAGACCTGAAGATAAGCATGTTCAACCCCTTACTACCCCAAGAGATGTGTTGGTTTGGGGTCATTTATGCAATAAGGACAAAGCAGGGATGAGCTGGGATTCTGAGTTCCTCAGGAACACCCTATGGACATCTTAAACCCCAGGACCGGAGAGCAGCCATCAATGTGGGCAGCATATGAGCAGATTGTGGAACTCACTGGGATTATCGACTCCCTCTCAAGCTCACCCCTACCCTGTGATTGTGGTTTCTGTGCTTCTCTGAGTGAGGCTGACCCTACAGCCCCTTTTACTTCAGCTTGGATTTATCGCTTTAGGGTTGCTGAATCCCTCTGCCTCTCCAGAGAATGGGGTATATCCAACAGCAGCAGATTCTGCTCTCAGGAAATTGCACAGGCTCAGGGAAACCTGGAGATGGTTGAGAGACCCTAAAACTTCCCAGCTAGAGGTTCTCTCTCCTGTTTTGCTGGTGCTATCTAGTAAGTCCATGGCAATGTCCCACCACGCCAGACAGGCTCCAGCCATTGTGCTGGAACTGAAGGGAGAGAAGAGTCCTGAGTGAGAAGAGTGCCTGTGTGGCTGCTGCTGCTGCTGCTGCTGCTGCTGCTGCTGCTGCTGCTGCTGCTGCTGCTGCTGCTGCTGCTGCTGCTGCTGCTGCTGCTGGATAAAACATTGCAAGGGGATGGGAAAGGCCGTGGGGAAGGTGGTGGGAGGGCTCTGGAGGCGGCACCTGCCTGAGGTTGCAGCAGCTCCGGGGTGATTCATCCTGGACTGGGAGTAATCGGCTGCTGAAAGGCTGAGCCCTGAAACTGTTTCATCATATTTAGCATTTCCCGCTACATAACACACAACTTTTCAAGGGGCTCTCTGCTCGGTGTTCAGCTGCAGCAAAGCCCTTAGTCACCTCCCGGTGCCAGCAGCCATGTGTCAGTCCTGGGGAAGGGAGCAGGCAAATCAGATCTTGCAAGAACAGGCAAATTACTTTCACTTTCTCAAGGGAAAAACCCCAAACAAACAAACAAAAAAAGATGATAGTAAGAGGAAGTGAATACTTAAAATAAGTAGGATCCAAAGTGAGCTCCTTTATTACAGAAAAGCCAGAACAATCTACTGGCATGGTATGGGGGTTGAAAGCGTCCAAGTGATGGCTGCAAAATCTTTCTGTTCAAGAAGATGCACACACTGATGGCAAAGCAAGTGATCAGAATTTTGCTAACTGCTTGCTGTAGTTTTATCTGACAAAGCTCCTCACTCAGAGCTGAGAAAATAAGTTCCCCTCAGCAAAGCTCCATGGGCCAGGAGCCTAACACATCCAGGCTCCAACATGCTCTGAGAAGAAGATAATCTCATAGAGAAGATCTACTGAGAACATTCATCATCATGTGTTTTAAGATGTTTGGTTGCATAAAATATTAGTGGATTCATTTTCCAAGACAGGATTTTGCTCACAAGCACCTGGAAAACTTTATCAGAGCATTTTGCTTCCTTCTCCTCCACCTCAGTCACTGAACTGGAAAAATGCACAAAACAAACAAACAAACAGGTAGAAATTGCAGTGATCACAGCACTCCTGATGGGAGGCATGAGGCAGGTATACTCTCAAAGATTGTCAGGTCCTCCTGTCCTGTAACCACCCCTGCAAAAGAGGCTGCAGCAGGAGCACCCAGGGACAATACGGCACATTTGCAGGGCTCACTGCTCTGTGCCAGCAGCCAGATGCACTCTGCAATCTTCTAGTCTTCAAATCACCTCTAAAGGTGATCCACAATACCCTCTGCTGGCAATTCAGTGGTGGGGAGTCTCCCATCAGTATGATGTCAAATGTCCCCTATCTTTGGTATGATGTCATTGGTCTGTGAGACTCCTACACCTCTGGGAGTATGAAACCTCTGCCAAACCTTCTACCCCAACAGCCAGATTTATATGCCAGTGAAAGGCCACTCCAGCCATAAACCAGGAAGAAGCTCTTGTAGAAATAACCCTTCTCATTAAGTCCTCGTTGAGATGCATGGTGCAGTTCATCTCTTGTTTGATCTACAGCTCCAGCATGTCCAGACTTCAGCCAACATCTTGTAGGTGTGTTTTCAAATTTCCTCTCAGTATGATGAAAGACTGAAAGTTTAATTTATAAAAAGAAATAATCTCAGCTCCTGAAGCTGAAATTTCAATTTCATCACCTTGCCCAGGAGCTGGGACCTTGGCACAGATGGATAGCGTTTATCTGTTAATCCAGACCGGAGCGAAGAAAGGAAGAAAAAGCTTGTTGTTAGAGGACTAAAGAGAGAAATAATTTTGGGGGTCTGCTCATATCCAAGACTCAAAAAGCACTGATGCATTGAGGCCTTAAAGTGTATTTTTGCAGAGGTCAAGTGCATGTCCTCAGCATGGAATGATCAGAATAAAAATTGGCATTAAATTCTGTGTGACTGAAACCTTGATTCAGAGTCAGTGCAAGTGAAAACCATAGAGAACATGAAACGCTGTTAGACTTGTACTACAAGGCTTTGAATTTTTTTTCCCTACTCCTCTGGTGCATGATGTTCCTGCAATTAATTTAGTCTATGTTTCTAACAATGTGTGTGCAGAAGGAGGGGGAGTAAATTGATTTTTGGTTTTCCTTGTATCAAAACAGCGTGGCTTGCTAAAGGAAGAGCTTACATTTCAGCCTCAACATATATCTCTGTCACATCCTGGATAATCCTTGAAAGATACTCCAAAGAGTAGATTTTGGGGAGTAAAAAAAGATGCACACAGAGGCGTGCAGGAGGACCTGTGTGCTGCTGCTCACAGAAGACAGGTGAGGATGGGGACCGTGCACAGGGATGTTGGATGTTGGCATCAGCAGCACACAACTGCCTGGAGGCCACCCAACAGAAATGGCTTGGACAGACAAGGATGAGGATGGGAACTCACTGGCAAATTACTTGTGATCTTGCCATGACTCACTACAGAAACTTCCCTACCTCAGCTCATCTTCCTTACGCATCTTTACTGGTGACTGATTCGTGGCAGTCTGTTTTTTTTCAAGCTTAGAAAGCCACCCAAACACACGAGCACTGAGTAATTACCATACATGTCTAGCACCTAAATAAATAAAAGTGCTTGCCCAGCACTTTTCTGATCCAAAGCATTGTAGACTCTGAGTAATCACTTCTAAACCTGTGTTACAGATGTTTGTGTTGCTTTCCCGGGCCTGCCAGCAAGAAAGCTGAGGTGGAGGATGAGCCTGATGTCCTGGAAAAGCCGCAGAGTCAGACTGAGTGAGCAGGGGTGTGGCAGAGCTTTTCGGCTCCTCTTGCTGCACAGAGCCTTTCCACAAAGGCAGAGCCAGGACTCGTCTGTATTTCTCTTCCTGCTGTCCTTCTGAACACCATTCTGGACACAAATGTGCCCATGGACTAAATACCTTCAAGCTCATACCTTCCAGGAGATGCACATTACCTAGTCTTCTTCAAGCCTCTGTATGGTTTATACTGCAGCTGATCCCAAAGCATGAGCAAGAGAAAAAAACAGTGGTGGAAATCCAAGGAAAGAAGGAAGCCAGAGCAGCTCTGACAGCTTTTATGTCTCCTCCTAAAGTTGCCTTGGACGTACATGGATGGGGGAAGCACATGTACCCATGTCTGTCACTCACAGCAGTTTGGAATGAGGGTAAGAGGACCTATCACCCCAAGGCATTTTCCTGAATGAGCTGCTGGAGATCTTTGCTGCTGCCTCCCATAGCCACCTCCTGGCTCAGTAGAGCTGGTGGCACCAGTCTCCTCCAGCAGTGCCTGCAAGTGTACAGGAAGCAGGCAGAGGCAAGGCTGAGGAAATGGGGAGGTATAGAGCAGGGTGGATGGATCAAGTGTCCAGAACAGAGAAAGAAAATTGAAATCCCATAGAGGGAACCCTTCCTTCTCTTGGAAGGCACTTTGAAGGGCTGTTTTAAAAGATTCATGCAGTGGACTGAAGAAGAAGAAGACATGCTTGAGGTTCGAGCACATATTGCTTTCAGGTATGTTCATGGGGCATTTAGGGACAGCTTGATCTATTTAAGATGCAGAAGACAGTCCAAGATATACTGAAAATTTGGAACAAAACTGAGGGACATTATGTTGGTACAACCAGATAAACAGTCTGTTCCTCTTTCAAAGTAAAGCAGATTTTACTATAGTTATTTCTTCGTTATATCCTCCTGTTTTGTACTTCAGATGAGTGCTGTACCCAGAGAATGAAACTGCTTTGTATCCACATGGCTGGGGGAAGCTGCTCAGGTCTGGCTGGGGAATGAAACCTGTCCCTGGAAAGAAGATACCCATAAACAGTGAAACTTTACAATTTGTCAAAATTGTACAGAGAGTCTTTTAATTAAAAGAAAAGTAAAGCAAGGCAAAACAAACCCCAACCTAATTATGTTAGTCTCATGATGATGGATTCAGCCTACTCTTACTTTACCTTCAGCTCTCCTTTTTCAATGGCTGGGAATGGATATACATATTCAATGCTCACCCTGGTTCCAGAACTGTGTTCAGTCCAAAATGTAAAATTGCTTTGTTTAAATGTCCTTCTCAAGTCTCCAGCCTTGAAGCTTTCATTCGCCAGTGAAGTGCCAGTGTTCAGACCCTGGCTTTCATCTGGAGGCAGGAGTGTCAGGGTTTCATCCGTAGGGTGTCAGAGGTTTCCAGTCAGATGTTGGACAAAACTCCACTTTTCAAGGAGACTCTCACAAACTGTTGGAGCTTTCTGAGCCTATTTTGTCCAAGAAAAAATATTTTAGATCCATAATAAGGAGTTTATTCCAGATCTTTTCCTATTTTGTATGCAATATTTTAGTTATGGTTTTACTCATGCCAACACCACGGACTGCTATTTGGTTATGGTTCCTGTGAATGAAGTAAATAGCTCTGCATTCCAGCTCACAATAATAACACAGCTATATTCTTAGTTGGCCTTGGCCAAGACAAGCTATTAAAATGAGTTTTGTTTTGTCACGTTTCATCTTCTGAATCATCTTCAGGAAGTGTGGATCTGGTGGAGAGGCACTGAACAGGCAGGAAAAACACTAAGGTGATCCTCTCATGCCAGGATCTGCTGGGACAAAAGCAATAATGTTCCTTGTCTCTTAATGCTGTGCAAAGGTGTGTGTGGAAAAAGGCACATTTTTTAATGTGTTCAAAATACAGCCCACTTTTTTTGCCAGTTGTAACTCATGGTGAAATGCCTGTGCTGACTCTCCTCTGTCTTCTGCTGCCGGGAGGTGGGCAGTGGAAAACACAGCACCAGGCTTTGTCAAGTGCTTCCCTGTTACTGGAGAAATTTTTTTCTGATAGGGTGAAAAGAAGGTTATTTCATATGGCTTGAACTGTGCAGCCTGATACAATCATTAGGAAGCTTTGACTGTGTTATAAATAACTTGTGATACTAGCACAGCTTTGTGCAGGTGCCTCTCTGAAGCTCTTACCTTGGCAGCTGCTGTCAGCAGCCTCCCCTAACATGGAGGCAGCCCATGATGGCAGTCACTGGTGGGGATGGTGGGCTGGAGACACCATCTTCGTGCTCACAGTGTGATGCTGTGCCTTCTGCTTTGCTGCACATGAGGAAAGCTCAAGCCCTTTCCGCTCCTCACACTCACCACCCCATGTTCTCCTTGGCATAGGCTCATTACTTTATTTGTCTAGGATTGCATCCGTGCCTGGATCCCATAGGCCCTTGGTAAGGATCCAACATCACTCATTGCATGGGAACACCTTTTTTTTGAAGGGACCAGAAAATTTCAGGGCAGTCAGGAGAGAAGCCTTCTCCTCAGCAGAACAAACCTCTGAGCAGCTGCCAATTAGCTGCTGTAACGGCTCAAGATGTCAGGTAGTGTTTGAAAGCCAGAGATTTATAATCCAGAGTCACATAAGCTCTATGGCAAATCAAATCTGTGATGGAAAAAAAAAACCACCCTGTAATAAAAAGATTCAGCACAGGAAGTCTGATAAACTGTTAATTTTACTTAGGATAATTACAGTATTTACATCTAGGTAGCGCTGACAGTTCAAGGCTTTGATATACTCTAATGTGATTTATGGGCAGCAGAAGGGAGCTGGGTTGAGCTCATCTCCCCACCTCAGGCACATCTGCTCTATGTGCAAAGCTCTGATGAGCACGTGCTGCCACAATAGAGAGGACTGGCCACAGGTGCCTCCTGTCAGAGGCATGACATCTTCATGGGCTGCTGCTCAGAGATGACCAGGGATTATTAAACACTAATGAAGATACTACAGTTACAGACAGCTCAAAGAGCTTGGCAATGCACTCAAGGGAGTGAGCCCAAACTAGTATGCTGATTCCAGAAGAGAAGTGGGAAAGGAGAAAGTAAATGAGGCTGCCTCATCTTCCAGGAGCTCCTTTTAGTCCTTCAGTAGATGGCTGATCAAGAGTGGCCTCAAATCTAGGCCCACCATCATCACCTGTAGCTCCATTCTGCCAATGCAACCTACAGCACAGGTGAGGAAATGGCCACAAAACAAGTAACGGCTGAGGTTCTAACAGTGATTTGCAGCATAAATGCTGCAGTTGCTTGTGATTTTGAGGATTTGTTGTGTCCCTCTCCCATGGATGCCATCCTGCCCCTTGGAGGTCTCCAGCTGTACGCAGGATGAGCCATGTCAGTGAGGTGGTGGAGGTAGTCACAACCCGGGACAGAAATATTGCATGAGCACAGTGGTTGCAGAAACACTAAAACCAATTTTTGAGAGAGATGTCGTATGTAATATGGGAGCAGAAGGAGCATCTCAGGTTTGAAAGGTGGGTGGTGCCTGGACCAAAAAGATAACGTGGTTTGGGTTTATCATCAGCTGACTATTGTCTGAAATGAAGCTGAGGCTCATGGGTGACATCAGGGGGCATGGGAAAAAGGTCTGGGAAATAGGTAAAAATCCCCCGAAACAAATCCAGCATGGGCCTTTCTGCTTTCTGAATTTTACCCTCCTGGAAGTTGTGTCCAATAGACTCATTGGGATTCATGTTTAGCTGAAACATCTCAAGAAGATTCCCCATGGATAAAATGATATCTGTCCTAAAATGGCTCAAAAAGGAAGGGGTATCTAATTTTGCCTCCTACCTGGGAGCAACACTTCTTTGCCATCTTACTGCCTCACTGGAAAGGCACACAGTGGCACCAAGAGACACCCAAAATACCCACCATGAGGACAAAATATCCACTGTGAGGACAACTTTGTGTTGATTCTCACATGAGTCCCATTAGGGAGTCTTGGAAGGTTTCTGTAGAAACCAGAGGCTCAGGACAATCCTTGCAGAGCTGTTGTCCTGCTTTGTAGACTTTAATCTCTGAAAATTGCACAGATCAGTGATCTATGAGTATTAAAATGTTTGGTCTCCACTTAGTTAGGCAGAGAGATGGATGGCCACTCACTCTGCATGGAGCAGTGGGACATGAGAGCTTTGGCACCTGGAGCCATCTCTCATCCCTGAAACCAAACGTGAGTAAAAGGGTTTTGTGACAAGGATAATGACTTGTACACTGAAACCATGCAAAACTGAACTTGTGTTTTACAGAAAAGGCTGCAGCTCTGGGGTGGATTTTGGCAAGCACGTGCCTCCAAAAATCCACGATACTGACATTTGGTAAAGGGTGGGAAGGGGGAGGAGCACATAAAACATCCAAGCCCATGTTTTTCATTAAAAAAATCATAATGTTTCATGTCTAAAATATCAAAATGATTAATTTCAATGCATCCAATACAACTGTGATGAAGAGACTGCTCCAACAGCATATCACTTCTCTACGTGAGTGGAGAGAAGATGAATGTCCTTTTTGATCTGCATTGAAAATGGTGTCTTCTAGGACATGGGAGAGGAAGGAGGATGAAAAGGATATTAGGCAGGCTGTATCTCAAGAGAAGAAAACTCCCTTTAATCCCCTTCCCAGCAAATAAACATCAATTTGAGATCCAGCACAGGAAGTTGAAGAGGACATGGAGAGTAAGAACAGCACAATCAGAAGAAAAGCACACATTCTCAAGAGCACCATCAGAGCACTGGCACTTTGCATTCCCATCCCATCCCTACCATGCTGGTACATTTGATTCCTTTCCAGAGGAAACTGCTCTGTTGTGTTCCTGGTTTATATGTTGGAGCAGTGAGGTCAGGATTACCTTTCATGCAAGGACAAAGAAATCAGGTGACGGAGCCATATTCACAGTCATATGTAAAGAAAAGGCAGCAAACAGGCAAATTCCAGACTGCTGCAGTGGAGTGGGTAAATTCTTCAATGCAACAGGCAGTGGTGCATCCCCACACTCAGATTCAGCTTCTCCAAAATCACCCCACAATCAGATTCAGCTTCTCCAAAATCAGTTGGTGCTAATTTCCAATTTCCAATGGACTTTTAAATCAAACCTCAAATGCCTTTTTTTTTTTTTTTTGCTTTTGCAAACAGGACATTGCTGGGTACGGCAGGATGCAAAGACCTGGCAAGGTACCCCTTTTGTGTCCAATGGAGAGAGGCTGGAAAGCTGCTAAAAAAGGGAAAGAACAAGCCAATGCCCTGTTGTTGTGAAGGAGTCAAGTAGCAGAGAGACAAAACAGAACTTGCAGCACCTTGGCTTCTGGGATTTAATGCAATGTCAGCCCAGGTGAGCCCAAAATCACCCAACTAACCTCCTCCCTCAGGCTGCAGAGGAAGGGCACCACTGGTACCTTGGATCTCCATGGGAACCATATCAGAGAGAGGGGAAATAAAAGAGGAGAGCAGAGAACAGACCAGAGTGAGCAGCAGGGAATGGGGAGAGGGCGGTGGTGGGGTGAGGGGCATGTGGAAACCATCCATGCACCAAGGTGTCCTGTGGTGAGCAATAACAGGCTTACTGTAAAGCCTGCTGCACTGGGGAGGAAAACTGAGCAATGTATGGAGCCTCTGATGGGGAATGGTGTGTTTCCTCACAGCAGATTAAACCAGCAGCAATATTGGCAGAGGGAGCTTGTGAGGAAAAGCAAAAGCAGGCAAGAAGAGCTTGCTCTTCCCACAGGTTTTGTGGGGAGAAGGTGGTGAGCAAAGCAGGGAGACAAAGGATGTTTCTCTACACCCATCCTCCTCTTCCCCTCCAGCCCCCAGAGGAACCTGCATTAGGAAAATACCCTCAGCAGTGTCACCTCCTCCTCTTTTTCTCCAGCCATGGCCTGGGAATCTCTAGGCAGTGATGGCTGTCACCCAGACTGGGGTGAGCAACCTGGGGTGCCAGTGTCTCCTCCTACAGTGCCAAGGAGCTCATCCCCTTGATGGATAGCAAAGCAGCTGACATAGGGCAGAAGGATGGGAGCTCATGGCGGTCCAGGAGAGGGCTGGCAGTGTGCTGGCCATGCAACACTTCACAGGCATCAACTCCACACCCTGCAAGTGCCTTTCTGCTGTTCCATGACAGCACCACATTATTGCAGGCCAAATACAATGGGAGATCACCCCCACATTGACAAAGGGATGGGCTTGTGTTCTTCATCAAGGGTGGGCCCCATCTTCCAGAACACCTCCTTGCCTGCCTGACAATGGGAGCAACACAGAGACTTAGTCTTGGTCTCTGCCTGTGCCCATCTCTGAGTTATCTTCTCCCCCTCCCCCATTCTTGGCTGCTCCTTTTAACTCAAGGAATGAAACTCCAGGCAGAGTCAGTCAGGGAAGTGGAGTTACTGCCAATCTCTGCCCTGATGCCTTTGGAGGAGGCAGTTTTTTAGAAATAGTGCAGATCTTCCCAAGTGGGTGCTCCCCTCCTGGAAGCTCAGCTCTCTGCCTCACAGGCTTTGCTGCAGCTCACACACCACCAGTGCTGCTTAGCTCATCTTCACATCAGCTCTGCTGACATGGCCCCAGACCACTTGGGAATGCCATCAGTTTCTTTATGAGGAGATGGTGGGAGAAGGATGACAGCTGCAGGCCCCTTTCTTACTTGCACGCAGACAACGCCACACTCAAAGGTGTATTTTCTCACATGTGGCTGGGGTTTCACCCTCACACCTGACCATAGAGAAGTGGGAGCACCTCCTGGGGCTCCCCTGCAAGGGGTATTTGCACAAAACCACACAAAGCAATTGCAAAGCTTCCTCATCCCAGCCCAAACAGCTGCATCTCCACAGATACTCCCTCCTTATCTGACTGTGGCAGGAGGACATGATGATGAAGTTCACTCCATAGAGTGTTGCTACAAATCTGGAAAACTGGTTGAGGCTTCAGCCATTTTTCTCAGACATCAGGCATTTTTCAACCAGCAGACTCCTGACAGCCTGGCATTTTTTAAATGTACAGTCTGTAGTGATTTTGACAGGAAAATTCCCATCCATCCCCTCCTATTGCCACACAGCCCAATGTGCTGTGTCATCCTGGCGTCACATTGTCCTGATTCTGGCATCTTAAAGCAAGACCACTGAGGGATTTAGCACACGAGGCACAGCCAATGCCATGCAGCACCTGCAGCTCATTGTCTCCTTTGCAAAAGGCAGAGAAGGAAGTCACTGTCTGGTCATTTTGGCTGCTCTCTGCCATGGGCTGCTCAGCAATGCAGCCTGCTTCAGCTGACAGACTTATAGAAAGAATCAGAAAAGTCAAAATTACCTTCTGCTCCGCAGCAGGTCTACCAGTGATTTGTTTTTCTCTAAGCCAGGCAGCTGCAGGATACACTGTTCTCTGCAGTTTTAACTGTCATTCTCTCCTGATTTTATTTTCAAATCCACAGTTCAAATGCATTCTTCATTTATAGGAAGGGCAAATGACACTGACATGGTCTTTTCTCTCCTGTGCACCTATCTTCCCCACATGATACTTAAAAATGTGCCCTATTCCTCCTTTTTCCCCAAGAAGCTCTCTGTATTTTGCAAAAAGGAGAAGCTGTAGTCAAAAATGGTTGTTGCTACAGGAAAAAAGGCAGTGGGAATAAATGGGCTTTCTCCCACATCTAGCAGAGGTGGAGAGGCTGAACAGTAAGTTAGGACAGAGTGAGACCAGCCCGAGCAAGCAAACATTCCCTGGGGAAACGGGGCACTGTGTGCCCTTGGATAAAAGAGATCTCTTGTACCTTCACCTGGTGCTGCCTGTGCCACACAGCTTCTCTCTGAAGCTTTTCCTTGTCTCTCCAAGCATAAGCCTTAATTCACTACAGAAAACAGAGCTGCAGGCAGCCCTGTGCTGCAGCAGCCATGGCCCATCACCTGTGCAGCAGGGGAAGTGGCAGCAGGGCCACTGCAACCAGCAGCAGATGAAAAAGGATTTTCTTTCCTGGCCATGTAAGCAGTTGGTGCTTTACACTGTATTTTTCCATTTGTGAAAACCAGGTTTGGGACAGACATTACAAAAGCGTCTGAAATCAAATTTAACAGAGTTTTACGCACTGCAGCAGAGCAGAGTTTCAAAGGGTGTTTAGGGGTGAGTGCCTGTAGCCAGCCATTTGGAGGGTACATTAAAAAAAAAAAAAGACAATAAAAAACACCAAATCCCCTTGTCTTTCTGCAGGCACAGCCTTAAGCAAATGCACACAAAGCCACAGAGGAGAGGAAAACGTTTCTGTCCCCAGCTAAAACAAATATGCCCAGGGCAATATGCACAGATGAAAGAGGGATGAATCAGAACGATGTAGCTGGACCCAAAACAAAGTTCTCAAGGATATAAATTGGTGAGCATCTGGGTACCAGGTCCTGAAAAACCAAACACTGCAAACAAAATGGACAATCAAGACCAGGGACATCTGACATTTCCCTCATCTTGACAGGACATTAAATAGGAGTTCAAATTTCAGGGAATGGCATTTAACCTGGGATTTAACGGGGATCCCCCGTTGCTTGGGTGAATACTTTGACCACTGTTGAGATCATCTTCCCCCCCCTCTTCTGTTCCCTTCCTGCCTCCATCACCAAAACTACCTGACAAATCCAGAATAAACTTTCTACCAAGGAACATGGTAAATAAACTGTCTAGCTATAAACTCTTCTAGTCCTACTTGTTCCTGTTTTCTTCTTAAGGGTGGAAAACAGTGAGCCATATCATTTCAGAGCAATGACACCAACTGATAAAATAATCCTGACATTTGCTTGCTGCAGATTAGAGAAAGCCCCAGCAATTACAGAAAACCGCAAGTTTTGGTTCTCTCAATGGCCATCTTTAGCCCCTATCACTACAGTACACTAATGTTTAACATCAGCTATCAAATTTCCCATCCTCAGTAACTAGCAAAAAAAATGGCATCCAAAGATGGCATCATGAATAGTCAAGGACAGAAATCTACCATGTCTAACACTGCTGACATAAAGAGGCAGCCTTTTGTAGCAGGAAGAATTTCTTGGATGCTGTTTCAGTTCCCAGCATCTGCTGAGGCTGTTGACATAGAGGGCAAAATTTGATGCAGTAGGGATACCAGGCCATTTGGCAGAGGAGACACCAAACAGAACATTATGTAGTTTTCAAAGGAATGATTTTTGGCCAGTTGGACTTGAACTGGGAAAAATACCACTAGAAAGCAAATAAAGAATTGGTTTGCTTATATACTGCTTACTTTTAGTTTTCCAGCCAGTCTAGCACATGAATTTCCTGAGTTTACTTTCACTCAACACATGAAAGCACTTTATGAACACTGACAAAAAGTGACATCCCATTTCTGTTCCCCAAATCTAAACAGCTGGAACCGGGAAGTTAGTGAAAATTTCCTCTGCAGGGAAGGTGGTCCAGTCAAACTCAAGAGTAGAAGTGAGAGAATAGTTTCTAATGATGACACAACCCCTAATTGTATAGATCATCATTTCAACTCTGCTCTAATAAAGCATGTCCACACAAAAAGCTATTTGCATAAACTACTCTTAGCCAGGCCATGTCCTGCACCCACTGCACTACACAATGGAGCTTAACACCAACCTCAGTGAGCCAAAGGTGTGGTTCTCATTTGTGTGGGAGTAGAACCAAACTCACAGTCAAAAGCCTGGCACAGCAAAAAAGAAGCACTCCCCAGCTAAAGAGTTAAGCTTAGTTTAAGTCCCCGGTCTGCAGATAATTCTCCTCCCTCATGCTCTGACTGCCCGCTCCTGAACACAAGACAAAAAACTTTGACAGGAAGCTCCAGCAGGACTTTATTCAATGGTATACAATAGGAAGAAATTAGCATGAAAGAGAAATTGTATACATTACTGACTTTCCAAGTCACTAAAACAAACCCATGGTGACAAGAATAACTGAGTTCGATGACATAACAAGAAGCGTGGGACCATCTCTCTAGTGTCCATACCTGCAAATAGATAATATGTTAATGCTCTTTTAAAAATTACAATTCATAGGAGTGCTGGTCTAGGTGGATTTATTTTCATTCTACCAGAGCATAATTAACATATAAATGGGTGAAATACTATTAAGGAAATCTTAGGAAGTTCTCCACATTTCACTTCCCCTAAAAATCTACCCAGTTAGAAGAGAGCCCATGTGGAGAGATCTTGGTATCAGTTATCTTTTGCCCTGAATCCCACTTCAAATATATCTGGCATAAGGCAAGATCAAAATTTGTCACAGCCCCAGACTGAGCACAAATCAGAAAATATTAATTCATGTCTCTGTTTCTCATCATGCTGTCCATGCAATATGAAGTGATCAGCCAGACAACATGGACTCAGTTTTCATTGTGTGTTCAGGAAAACATCTTAATATCAAAAACATGGTACTTCAGTTGTCATGTCAATGATGATTTGCACAACCGTCTACCAGAGCCCAGACACAATTCTCAATAGTTATAATACCTGTTTTGCTTTTTTTCAGTCTGGACTCTGACAAGAATTTTTTTTTAAAGTGGTTGGGGAGAGGAACAATCTGAGTTAAGACTATTAGATTAATCTTACAGTTAAGATTACTAAATCAATGGTGCAGAATGAAGGAAGTGATAGGCAAACTTCCTAACTATTCTCAATGAACAATTACTTCTCAAAATATGACTATCCCTCAAAAAGCCATTCTTGGATCTTCTACTACTATTCTTGACAGGAAACCTTTAAAAAACATTATAAAACAAACAATACAGCAATTATAAATAAATGGACCAAAGCTGCAGGAATGGCTACATGGACACTTGATTTCCAGATGCTAGGAAATCAGCTGTATTAATCTCTGAGGCTATGAGAGTTATAAAACAAATCATCAAGATAACAGAGGGACCCAATAAGATCCCTGGCACCTCAGCAGTAATACTTTGGAACCCAAGCAGCTGAATTCAGGTCATCCTCTAAACCCAAATTGCTCTTGCAGCAGCACACTATTCACCTGAGACTCTACTTCTAGCTTATTCCATTTCTCTCCTGCTCTCCATTCTTTAGAGAGAATGTCAGTAGAAATCACTACTTTTTAACAGCTCCTACATAGCCCACAGCTGCTTGGACTCCCTTCAGAGCTCACTTAGAACCAGGCGACTAAGGAAAGAACCTCTCTGAACAGCAACCATGCCCTCAGACACATCAATCTGATACTGATCATTTATATTTCCAGGACAAGTGGACTTTTCACCTTGCAATCTGTGCAGGATACGTACTTTTGGAACTCCCATTCCCTGTTGTCCAGCGGACATACTTGGCGAGTTTTGAGCCAGCGAGAGATGCAGTGGAAATGGAAAGCGTGCTGGAAGACAAAGTGCAGATCACATCATTTCAGAGTGTATGAATGCACCTCAATGCAAAAACTACCACTGAAAGCATCACAGGAAGAAGAGAGTTTGCAGGCAAAGGTGGGGACGACTGATTAGTCAATTAGCTGATAAACACCAAGGAATTGATCCACATTTTCAGAGAGGAGGAAACATTAGTGAAACGGCAGCAGGGAGCCCGTTCCACAGTGCATACAGTGGCAACTGACTGACTTCTAATGAAGGAGGGAGTGCAGAGTTTTAGCAGCTGCCAAAATTGGCAGAGCAGATGCTGATAAGAAGCATAATCAGAAAGAAAGGAGAGGATTTCAGAGTGAGTAGCAGGGATGACATGAATGTATATATGCTGAAGGAAGCTTTCTGTCAGTTTGCAGAAGATAACAGAGCCTGAAGAAAAAGGAATTTGCAAAATTAGAAAAAAACCCACCCTAATTTATGTATTTGATAAGGGCAACTGTTCTCCTACCCCATACAGCTACTTAAAACCAACGTTCCACTTGTGGTCACTCTCACACACAACAACATAATTTTGACATTAGAATATCCTGACATGGTTTAAAATTTTGCCCTTGTCCTCTGCAGACAGAATTGCAACATTTATGGTCCTGTTCCAGCATTGTCACGCTGTAACTCAATCCCATAGCACAGTAAAGATGGGATTGAGGATCAGGAAGTTATTCCACTATGGAATAGTTTATTTTCCAACTCAGGCCCAGGCTAGCTAAGAGGTATTCAAGTTTGGAGTTAACATGCTAGTGGGACCAATTGATTTGATCTTCCCCCAAAACTGGAAGGAAATCAGCTGGTTACCCCAGACTGACTCTTTGAATTAGCCTGCACACAGACAAATCAAACAGGCTGACATCCAAGTTAATCTATTAGTGGGGCAAAGGAAAAGGTGCAACTTCTACGTAAACCATGATCAGGAAAATCATGCTCTATTATTCCTTAAAAAAAAAAAAAAAATATATATATATATATATTGAGGCTTATCTTCCTCCCTTTGCTTCTTTGTCTTATTAGATCTCTCCATCTTTCACTTTTTTCTCTCTCTCCTTTCTACATTCTAGCAAACATAAGGACTTTAAAATTCTTATTTCTGGTGGATTATGTGAAACATGCTACAGAACTGATTCTGTCTCACATCTTCAAAAAAGGAGGATAGCATCACCCCACACAAGGTCCACAACAGAAGTTTTCCTTACATTGCAGACACCCCATGCAACTGTGCACTCCTCAGAGGTAGCCGACGCTTGGTTGGCTTGACATTCTATGCCTGTGGAAATAAAGATGGAACAAATACACACAGCAGTTGAAGATGTACATGTACTAACTGGTAGATTCCTTCATAATAGCAAATGTAGGCAGGAGAGGAGGAGCTCTTTTGTGGTGTTTAACACACCAGAAAGTATCAAGAGCTATGGTTTAATGTGCACTGTTTTTCCAAAAGTATCATTTCAAAATATTCTTAATCCTGATTTCCTCCTTCCTCTACTTTTTTAGTATTCCAAAGTTCCAGAGGGCAAGAATACATAACTCATCTGCTGGCAACATGTGTTTGTTTTCCAAATTTCAAGGATAAAGATTTTAATTTTTTCCTCTTGTGTTCACAGAGATGTCTTTTGATGATGAGTTGACATCTTAAACTTCTTTTACCCAGGTTTCTCTCAATAGAACTTCTTATATGTTCCTGTCAGACATTATGTACTTTATTTGCAAATTAATTTGCTTGTGTAATGCTGGAGCTTGCCTGTGTTTATTGTATAGTCTTGTGAAAGGTAAGTACATCCCAAAAATCCACAATAGGAAATACAGTATGATTTAGATAGGAAATACAGTATGGTTTGGACATTTTATACCTTGGAGCTGAGTTCCCAGGAGGATCCTCAACCCTAACTTTTTATGAGTTTGGATTGTGTTTTGGGCTTTTGTGTCAGATAGTGTAGATGAAGGAGATGAAAAAGAGTGAGGTAAGAAAAACAACACTGAGAAAATAAATCCTACAAGCCAGTTCTCCATTCTAAGGCCCAAACAAATCACTTCTGCTCCAGTTTAAGAATAAACTTCAGAAGAAAAAAAGATTTTTCCAACTCCTCCACCATCAGCAGCACAAACCTGTAAGACTAACATTTTACTTCTTGTTAAAGGATGCCTTTTTTAGGAGTCAAGCCCAAATGATTTAAAAAGATCTGCTGATAGATGATCAGCTTAGAACTGAATACACGGGTTTGCTGCTTTCTTGTTTTGCAGATTTTTTTTTCCCCTGGCAAAGAAGATGTCTGAACGAGCTCCAATTCTCTGTTCACTCTTTGTGTGCTTGAATATGCTTAGAGGAAAAGGAATTTGATTCACCAATTAAAGATTAAAAAACTTCCAACCCCACAGGTTTGGCTGAAAAATGTGATCTCTACTTGTTCTGTCCCTTTCTTCCCTTTCTCCATTTTCACTCTTTTCAGGTGTGGAGGTGCACAAAATAAAAAAAAAAATGCCCATTTTTTCTGAGATGCAAGAGATGTCAATTGATCTTGGTCATGAGGAACTACTCAAAACAAGAATGATGTCTAAAGAAACTCAGTAGCAACAGCTGTTCTGCAAGATTTGAGTGAACCTGTAGTTATCATATGGTTTACATCAAAGATATGATATACCACAGCAGGAAGTCCAAAGCTCAATCCTTTGCCTCACTATAGAAGAAAACAAAATCCAGTACTTCAGTCTTAATTCCCAAATCTTTCAATACATACAGCAATAAATCTAAATCTGATTGAGAATATGGAAGGTGCTCAAGACCCTCGAAGAACTTAAATTACTTTGGATACTTGTATAAAATTCTACACCTGAGATCTTTGCAACAATTTCACTGTTACTGCAGTATGGACTCATGGTCATGGGGCATAGTATGTTAACTTTTAAATATCTGGTCAGTGTCAGTACAGTAATTGATCATGGTGAGAAGATGAGTTGTAGGAAAAGATGAGGAAATTATCTGAAGGAAAAAAGTCGAAGAGCAAGCAAAGTTTAACTCGGAAAGCCTCTGCTGAAAGCAAGGAAAATACTCCAGCACACAATATGCTTATCTTGTTTCTTCTCTTTCCCTGCTAGAAACAAAATATTGGGCATATTAGACATGAAGTCCATCTAGCCCATTTTTTATGTCATTTTACCTTTTTTTTTTTGTCTCTCTAAAAGGCCCTAACGTTAGAGCTGCATGAACACAATTTTTAATTTTCAGGATTGTAAGGACTCTGTATTTTGCCTGGGAGTAAGAAGGAAGAAAGATGGTTTAGGTAAGGAAAACAAGCACCACTGCCATTCATTTCAGTGTCACTGAAACTTTCACTGACAAACCTAAACTTTCACTGACAGTCTAAAGCATGACAGTCCCAAAAGTTTAAGAGGACAGATGAACTTTTGTGGAAGTGCCTGAGGAGGAGTCCTCTGGTGGTGATGGAAAGCCCTTCCAACAAGACACCCGAGTTTAGCTCCCTCATCAAACTCACTGGAGACTACTGCCAGCACTGCTACCTTTGACTACCAAAAAAGGGCTTCCCAAAAGCTGAAGCACTTTCTGGTCTTCTGCTTGCTTCATTTCAGAAAAGGAAAATATATCAACAAATAAAAAATAAATTAAATACATGGACAATCTCCATCCTTGAATGAAAGCTGATGATCCTGGCTCTTGAAAGAAAGAGAAGCTATTTACCATCTGCTGACCCAAAAGAAGTTGTAAAAGTGAGATAGTAACAGGTACTGGAGGAATACTGAATGACTCTTCTGTTGCCTTGCTTTTGACAGAGTATCTGCAGGTGAGGACAGAAAGAGACAACTAAAACCTGAAATACCTGAAAATAATTGTGAAAGGTGCAATGGAAGCATTTCAACTGAGGGAGTTGTGGAAATGCATCTTATAAAATGGCAGCTTCTGAATCTTGGCATTGTAAGAACCAACCCACTTCCTATGTGTTTTCTATTGCAGAAATCACCTGTCTATTTACACATCAAGAAATAAATACAAACCCATTCCATCTAATAAACATCCTGAGATTTTTTCTCTGGATTCTATGCAACATATCTATCTTTGTGAAGCTGGATTCATGGTACTTGGCATGCTACCATCAAAGCAAGGGGACAGTATTTTGATGGCACATTTTACACAGTTCAAAGCTATACAGGTCATCTTACTACAATAAGACATTACACATTTTAGACCAGAAGATAATCCAATATACTAAACAAACTGTTAAGACTCCCCAACTTACTATGTTGCAGTGACAACATCAGAGAGCAAGCCTTTGAAGAAAGACTAAAGTAAAATCTCAACAGAACCTGTGTCTTTCCAGAGAAGAATTAAGCCAAAACACTGAAAATCTACTCATCCCTTCTGTACACTGAATACAAACCAAACTGAGGGCAGGGGGATCCTTTGAATCACATTATTACCAGTCATAAGGCACATGCATGGGGAGAACTGCATGACACCTTAGCATTGATGCCTGCCTGACTTTACAACATTAACAAACTTTCACTACCACGGCTGGCATTACTTATCACTCTTCTAATGTTTTCCCATTCTAAGTTTCTTTTTGTGGCTAGGAGTGGGAGACAATTATATCCTGCATTTTATCAAATCAAATCTTGTGCTGTTCTTCTCTGCATATTCTATTAATTTTTTCTCAATTTGCCATCACTTCACATCTTATGTCTGAAAATCTAATTAAAGGAGTTTTTAACAACATTAATGATCTGTAACAAGGAAGTAAGCAAATCCAGAGCCAACACTGATCTCAGAATACCAATTTAGATATGCCTTCTACTCTGTATGCTGTCAATTTTAGTCTGTCATTTGCAGTCCAGGCTCATAACATTGCTCATACCAATTAATAACATGTTATGCTTGAGCAACTCAAAAAGGAAAAAAAAATTACCTATGCCTTTTTCCTTTACTGTTTTTCCTAGTCTACCTATATGCTCTCAACCCCCACACACATATTGGTAGGGCTTTAAAAAATATTTTAAAAAGAACTGATAAACAAAATTTATTACTCAAAAATAGCACTTGTCCATTCTCCTTCCAACTCCTCCACACCTCTCCTTCATCCCATATGTCCTATTTGCTATTTATAAAAAAAAAAAAACAACCAGCAAATATATGAGACTGTATTTGGTCTGTCATGGGAGGTGCAATTAATTTTGAGGCAGATTGATAGAATGAAATACACCAGCATCTCCTATCTTAAAATACATGCCTCTTATGATTAATAATTATTTTGAATTACAGGATTTTATATATTTATTCTATACATTAGTAAATTCTATAAATGCAACTTATGTTCTAATAAGTCTTTGAAATTCCATTTGCCTGTCAGCAAAATGCTTTTCTCTCTAATACATTATAAACCTGAGAGACTAAGCAGTAGTCCAATGTCCACCTTCTTTAGAAACTTCTTTCCAAGACAGTACAGGCTAGAGACACTTCAAAGGGGGAAATCTTTACATTAAAGAACCTCAATTTATTTCATAATCCCTGCTCTTTTTTGTGTTATCATTCCCTGTCTAATAACCAAGAATAACCTGAAGCATGGATAGGCAGTAACTGGCTCAAAATGCAAACATACCTATCCCCAAGAAGAGAAGTGAACCTGCTTAACCCATGTTCAGACCAGTGTGTTATTAATGTTTTCTCTTTATTAAAAAAACCCAACCAAACAAACAAAAAAACCACCAAACAAAGCTTCTGAAAGTAATTTCGTAATTATTGTTTAAATAAAAATCAGGTACATCCTTCAGTAGCTGTTCCTATAATCTGAAGTCTCATTTATCTGAAGTGTTTAATTTCCATACAGTCTTATTGACAGGAAGTTGCCAATAGTATTGGTTCCAAGGGTGTCCACACAAAACCAAAGTGCAACAAAACTATTCCATGGGATCAGGACAGGCCATGCCCAGGCACTGTGTTTGGACCTGGGCTTGTTTTGGGCAGTTCCACTAGCCTCACATTTTAGGAATATAGGCAAATTTCTATCTGGGGTAGGCTAAAGGGTCTTCTGTCCCTCATGATTGAAACAAGATAGACAGTTATGGTGTCAACAGTACTTTGTCATTTTTGAGAAAAAAATAAAGGGTTTGTACTCATTACCAGTACTCTAACAGACTGAAAACAGTGACTTCATGCATACAGACCTATTTCATGATAGAAATGAACCATCAAGATTGTACAGAAAAAAAAATTAAAATCAAATCAATACTAACAATGTATTGCTTTTTATTTCGGCATTTGATTACTCTCCTTTGTAAGTGAACAAATAATTCTCGAGGTGGCTACAAAATTCCCCCTACTATAACATGTACTAAGTTAGTTAGGCAAGGTAGGTTTTATAGAATGAGGAGTCAAATTAATTTGCTGGTCCATGCCTTTTCTTGCCAGACACAGACACAGAGAGTGTTACAAGACTTCATCTTAATGAGTGTCATAGAGAAGTTGACACTTGTAGCAACCTCCCCAACTTTGACATATAATACCTTCCTTTGTATGCAATGCCTGTCAACCCTGAATAATTTCAGTTCCTCTTTATTATTACTCCTGTTCTCCTTTGTTGTGTTCAAAATACACTCAGCAGCATCATGTCTGTTGATCTGGCATCAAGAGATCCTACCCTTTACAAGAAAAGGGTGAGGAAGAAGGAGTATGGTGATAGAGGTCACAAAAATAGATTATGAGACTTTAGCATTACATAAAATACAGATCAGCAGAAGAATTAGTTACTATGTGAAAGCTCTGCTGAGTTATATCCTCAGCTGGGGTAATTTCAGCTGTTCAAACTGTGTCCCTCCCCATTTACTTACACAGATCCATAATGTGGTTTCTGCAAATGGCACAGTTATCAACCACAATGTCCCATGCCCACAGAGCCACGGCGTTCCACTGGAGAGAGGGGGAGAAAAGAAAAACAGTTGTGATTCAATTTACACTGGACAGAAATCCTCA
This sequence comes from Molothrus aeneus, assembly GCF_037042795.1. Taxonomy (NCBI): domain Eukaryota; kingdom Metazoa; phylum Chordata; class Aves; order Passeriformes; family Icteridae; genus Molothrus; species Molothrus aeneus. The sequence goes on along the minus strand of NC_089650.1, from coordinate 20,794,914 downwards.
CTATTCTTCATGATGCCATGTACTTTTTGAAATAGAAAATCTGGGATATTTAAAAAAAAAAACAACTTAGAAGTCCAGAGTAATTCTTCACCATGAGTTCAGGTTACTAGGAAGCAGTGGTACAAATCTCACAGAAACAATGGCTCCTTCCCACTTCAAAAAGCAGGTAACTCTCACAGTCCCCCTACCCTTTTTTTTTTTTTTTTTTTTTTGGTGAAACAAATGCAAACATCTGGATTTCTATTCAAGATCCACTGGAATCCAATGATGCAACAATGCATCAAGCCAAATCCTAATAGGAAAGGACAGCCCCTTGGAGAAGGACCAATTCAGATGCCATTTTTGTTAAGAGGAATTCCCATTATTTGTGGCAGTTCTTCTAGTAATCACCCTTCAAAGCAGTTGGGGTCAAGAACTAAATCTCTAATGCTACTCTCCACTGACTCCTGAAAAATCTTCCCTACCAACAACCTATCAGCAAGGCTGGATATAAAAACTTCAAAGTACTACCAATCAACCTTTCAAAGACTTACTTTATGCATATAAAAAAGTAATAGCACTGTCCCATGCTACTTCAGGGGAAGGGTTTGAGGATTTGAGGGCAAGCTATGCAGAAAAATATAGTACCTTTTTATTCTTCCAGACAAAACCCATAATGAGGTCTTCTGTAAACTCATTAAATAAATGAACCTGCCTTCAACATCCAAAGCAATCCACTGGTAATCAAATAATCTTCATTTACTACTTAAGTAGTATAGATTTTTTCCCCCTTACATTTTCTCAGTATATATTTGCACTGACTGTACTATAGTAAATCTTCTCTACTCTGCTCCATTTCCATCTTAATGTTTTCATTGCTTTCCCTCAGTTTGGGACACTAAAGAAGGACCACTGAGTTCCAAGTATTGATATAAAAAGTAGTCACAATACTACCAGATCTTTTAGGACATACACCAGTAGTGATCTCATTTTTCTTCCCAGACTTCCAACTTCAAGTCTAGCTGGCCTTTGGCCTCCCATTCATCTCTCATGGACTTCATCCATACTTCAAGTCAGCTGAGATAAAAGTTCTCAGCACCCTTATCTCTTCCATACACTCCAGTACTTAATCTCTTGTCCCATTATGGTCTACTCTGATGGCCCACTCACCTGTACTGAGCCACACATGCAACAAAGGTCTTGGTACCTGGCCAGGAAGGAGGAATGCCACTGACACGTAAGTGGTGCCACTTCCTACCACTCTCATTATATTTGTCCCTCATTCCAAAGGACAAGCAATTATGTCACCCAAACACTTTCTTTGGCACAGATCCAGGGGTTTCCATCATCACTGATGGCAGCTGTATTTCAAACAAACTCATCTACAAGCAGAAATCACTGGAAGTGTTTACTGATATTCAGTCTAGGGGCCACTTTTCCTCAAATGATACCTTAGTACAAGCCCACACAATCTAACTCTGCTTCTCTACACCCTCGTAAAGAGCCTCGGACCATCCCCGTGACCCAGCTCACAAACTGGTGGCACTGGACAGGAAAGCGATATTATGGCTGCTCTGAGCGAGGAGGCAAAGCCAGGGTGGCATGAGGACATTTGCTCATTAACACGTTGCTATGGATCGATTTAAATAAGAAGGAGAAAAAACATCAGCCACAGCCATTTGCAGAAAGTATTTTACGCAGCACATGGGGCAGCCCGGGCGGCTGGGCCACAGCAGCCGGGCCAGAGCGGCCGGGGGTGATGGGGGGGCGGAAGCGCTCCAGAGCTGCTCGCCGGCCCGAGCTGCCCAAAGGCTCTGGGTATGGAGTAGCCGAGGCCCGTCGGGGCGGCAGCGTCAGAGGGGAGCGGGCGGCGGAGCCCCGAGCAGGGCACCCCCCGAGCAGCGCATCATCCCCCGGCCAGGGCACCATCCCCCGGCCAGGGCAGCCCCCGGCCGGCACGGCCCCGTCGGTGCTCCTGCTCCCGCCCCCGCCAGCCGCGCCCGCTGATTGGCCAGTTCCCGCTGCACGTGCGGCGGCCCGCCTCAGCCATTGGCTAGGACGCACGCCAGGACTCCCCGCAGGCCTCGCACCGCCCCTCCCACCGCTCCGGTGCGGAACCGGGCGCCCGGCTCCGTAAAGGGAGCGGGAAGTCTCCCCCTTCTCCGTCCCGCTCGCTGGCATCAGGCCGGCCCCAACCCCCTCCATCCCTCCGGAAGCTGCCGGAGGAGCGCGCCGGCGAGACCTCACTTTCTTCACTTCGAAGCGCTTCTTGCCGGCGCCGCTGTTGGTTCCGCTGGGGGTGTCCACATCCATTGCGGCCGCCATTTTGGGTGCGTGAATCGGCCCGTCCGGCTCCGCGCGCATGCGCGGCAGGGCGGGGCAGGGGGGCCGGAGGAGCGGGGGACGCTGGGAGGGGTCATCTCGTGGCCACGCCCCCTCTCGCATGGCGCCGGCAGGTGCGGGTGCTGAGGGCGCGGTCACGTGGGCTCGTTCACGTGGGCGCGCTGCTGAGGGCGGCCGCAGGGGCGGGGCCGCGCCGCAGTTCCCTCATCCCTCTGCCAGCGGTGTGAGGGCTCTGGGCGCCCCGCCTCGCTACAATCCCCTGCGGTTTGCCTCCCCTCCGTCTTCACGTAAGGGGCTTCAGCCTCAATAAACTTCTAACTTGTTTTCGCCCATCGTAATCGAGGTAGGGCGAAGTGGGCCCGGCGGTGTTGCCGCTGTAGCCCTTTGTTCTCCCGCAGTCCAGGTTTTTTTTTTTAAAGGAACATGGAATTGCTGGAGACAGGACGCGCACCTTACGGCATGCGAGTTGAGCTTACAATAGTTACAATCAGCATGGATTTAAAGGTGCTGCCACAGCCGCCCAAGCCTTGCCTGTTCTGTTGCAAGGATGGAGACGACAGGCGCGGGAGCTGGTTCTGGGAGCTCCCTCTGTCTGTACCTTCCCCACAAGGTCAGTGGTAGGATTCTCCATGATACGGAAACTGAGGGCAGTGCACTCCCCAGCAGGACAACTGCAGGTCTTGAAATTTCACCCAGCTTTGCAGGTCCCTGGAGATGCGATCTCTCTGCAGAGCCCCCCCTTCTAAATCCATTTGTACTTCTTGGATGTGGGAAAGAGGAGTTTGTAGAAGCACTAAAAGGCCATTCTTTTGCATAGATACAGGCAAGCAATATCTGTACTCTACCTCTCATAAGTACGTGGGCCCAAGAGCACCATTCTGGTCTGGCTCCATTGTACCCATCTTGCTGTGCGCATACAGCTTTTTCCTGAGACCCAGGGCTTGCTGGGGTGGGGTGAGGGCAGTCTCCAAATAGACTTAAACCTAAAGTAGGGACCTGCAGTAAGAACAAGATGCTATCATTGGATGTGTTGGAATAATTTTAATATTTGGATTAATATTTGAAAGACATGTACCACTTGTGTCCTGACTTATGCACATAACTAAATATTTGCAGCATCAGGCTGAGCCTGAAAGTTGCACAGACAATAAAGGTAAGTTTGAAGAAGAAAAATGCCCTCACCCTTTAACACCTCTCATTACCTACAGGAAAGCTTCCATTTCACTGAAGTGCCCCTTTCCCCAGATGCTGCTTATGGGGCATCTCTATTGCTGTAAATTGCAGCTGCACAAATTCAGGTTTCTGTCCTGTTGCTCCATATTCAGGACTATTGCAACGGAGTATTTTGAAAACGGGAGTTGGGTGCTTGAGAAAGTACTTTTCACCTTCAAGAAAATAGCTCTTTTCAAAGCAGAATTTGCAAGATTTCTTATTAATAGAAGCATAAATTCTAACTCTAATTCCTAAATGTGTATGGCAACGTCTCCAGGAGGACATTTCTCAGTAAGAAACCAGGACGTTGATCAAACATGTAGACTAGGGCATACACATACCAGAGAGATGCTAACATTCATTTTCATTTTAAGTGACTACTGTAGTTCAAATTGTAGTCTCCCCACCTCAGCTGATGTCACCAGGGGGAGGTGGTTGCCAATGGGGTAAAGCCACACAGCCAGCAATCATGTGTTCTGGATTTATCTTTCCTTATCTGGCAGCAAAAACAATGTAGAAACGCAGATCTCCAGTTAAGTCTTGCTAAAAAGGTGGGAGTGTTCTTAGGAAAACAAAAAAGACAGCAAACATGGTGCAGGACAGAACACATATTGCATCTCTGTGTTTAATTCATATTACTGATCTGTATATGCAGATACATTTTACCTACAAGTGCATTAAGAGATCTCCAGTACACTTTTCAAAGTGAAATTAGTGACAGTATAGTCCTGCACTCCATAAAAAGGGCTAAGCTACCTTCTTTGCTTGAAATAATCTGTTTTCTGTTGATTTTAGTGCCATCTCTAATGTAAAACTCCTCCTAGTAAAAGTGAATCTCCTCAGACCTGCTTTCCCCTCTTAAGGCTATATGTTATGGAGGGTTGTCAGGAGCTGCTGCAGGAAGAAAAGCTGCAGCTTTGAAAGGCATCAGTCTCAAAAGAAGTATAGCACTGTGGTCCAAATTACCAGGGATGCTTTGAAGAATGGATCATTTTTCAAATCTCTGGGATATGCAGCAGGAAAAAGAAAAGGCTGCTAAATTGAAAAGGCAGGGAGACAGACTAGGTGACATGTGACAACTGCTGTGAATATGGTTAGTCCCAATTAAACGAGACAAACTCTCTCCCAATTGTCAAAGACTGTTCCTAAAGGCAATGTACCACCATCCTTTCAAAAGCAATGTCTTGGATTTTGGTCACTGTCCTTCTCCTTTATATTCATTCTGTGGGTGGTTTCTTGTTTATTTTTCTACAATCATGAACATTATCCTATGTGGGATTTATCCTTCAAATGCTTCCCTCTTCCATACATGCACTCTCTGGATGCATGTTCCTGACTGGACTGCTGTGGGACTGCTCCTGGAGGGGTGGCTGCTGGCAGCCCTGGCTCTGCACCTGCATAGGGAGCAGGCAGAAGGCCTGGTGGGGCCATACTGACACAACCTGTCCCTCCAGGGCAGAGGGATCCACATGGCAGTGGGAGGATCCCCCAGAACTGAGTTAGAAGGAAAATGCAGACAAGAAAGGTGGATTTTCTTAGTCCTCACTACCTGAGCTGTTTGCATTCTGTTTCCCAGCCCCAGAGGAGATGAGCTGTTATCATGACTAGTCCTCCAGTGTGACAGGATCTTTCTGGGTCACTTGGGTCACTTAGGAAAAGAACTGGTCCAAAAGAGAATTGCAGCACTTTCCAACACTCTTCAGAGTGAGAGTGTCATGAGAGTAAGAATGGGCCTTCCAAGACTGCCAGGAGCAAAGAGGGGGAAGAAAAGGGAAGTGGCACTTTTCTAAGTGCTTACAAACCTCAAGTTTTCTCTTGCCTTTCTCTGTTTCACCCTCTCGGTGCTGCCTGCTTAAGGTATGGTGCCCTAAGCAGCATCAAGCAGGAATTACCTCGTATATGGGACCAGTTGCCAGTCAGTGGTTGCCATCCAAGGAGCAAAAATCAGGTGCACTTTATTACTTTTTAAAGAACTGTAGGGCTGACTGGCTGGCTGCCCTTCAGTTGCTGATGCTAGTAAAATTATTTGAGTTGCCTAAGCTGAGATTTCTAGCACGATTTGCTTTTGGATGCACAAGCCCACAGACAGCATTCACCAATTACTGTTGGCGCAGTACTGAATCTATGGTTTTGCCACATTTTGCCACAAAACCTTCTCAAAGTTCAAGAAGTAGGCAAACAACCTCCCAACAAAACTATGTACAAGGCTCTGTAGCATCTCCAGTTGATTCAATGTGCTTGGCATAGGGAAATTGAATTTGGAGAACAGAGCCAGAGGGGTACATTAAGCAATATATCCCATACATTTTTGGACCAGACTGTGCTTGCTCTCTGTGGAAACCCAAACACCTCATCTCTGTGTATGTTTTCCCGATGATGGTCACATTAAACCCCGTATAGTACCCCTGGTCTAATAATCCATTACTAAAACCTCATGAGAGAATGGGAGCCTCCAAACTGGCTAAAAAGAACAGATGAGGTTCTGAGAGAGGAGCAGGTTGTAGCATTTAATGGGATGGTGACTGATTGTTGCTCTTCCTTTCTCTTGGCATTTTACCTTAAACTGCTTGATAGCTAAAGTAACATGCAACCATTGTGGCAGCCTGCAGGAAAGTGGGTGCTTGCAAAACCTACTGACTCTGCCCAAACTCCTGCAGAGCCTATCCACACATGGATAAACAGGCAATTTGGGCTGTGCCTGCAGGCTCAGCAAATGACACTGTCCCCACAGTGGGCATCTCGGGCCCCACACCACACCTAACAATCAGCTGCAACTGATACAGAGGAGCACGGTCAGAGCAGAGGGATCCCAGTACGTTACCGTGGGGATGCTGGGCTGATTCCATTCTGCTTCGAGAAAGGGCTTGGAGCTATCCCTGCTATGCATGAGCACCCCTGTGCTCCCCATCTTAATCCTTGCTCCCAGCTAAGGAGCTCTACCTGGGAAGGAATCCAACACTAACCCCACCTCCTGCCGCCCCTTTGCGGTTCTGCGCGTCCAAGTGCATTCGCTGATCGCATCTGGCTGTGCTGCCACCTCCCGAGAGAAAGCAGCATCCCCACTTCTGCTTAGAGGAAGGGAGACGTTCCACAGCCAGCCAGGCTCCCAGCCTGCACGGAGGGCCCCGGGGAAGCCAGCACTCTCCAGCCGCCTGCAGCCTGGGGAGGCAACACGTGGGCCCGAGGTCAGCTGGAGCCTGGGCACCTCTGTTACTCGCAAGGCTGAAGAAGCAGGAGGGTGAGACTGCCTACAGCAACTGAGAAAAAAACCCCATCTGTATACACAGGGAAGAGTGAGAGCTTGGAAGAGAGAAAGAACCTTTAACCTGAGCTGGGATCCCAATGAGATGTCAGAAACATGGTAAGATTGTAACTGAGAGAGAGGACGAGCCTTTCAGAGGGTAACTAACAGGAAAGCAGTAGCAAGGGATTGACCTGAATATCCCAGAACTGCATGAGGTGACAGGAGGCTATGGGACAGTCCAAGTGCAGGAGGCTGCACTATCTGAGTATCAGGTCACAATCTGGATCTCTTTCCTTTTTCAGATAAGAGTTTTTAAAGTGGCTTTTATCCTTTTAAGAAACATACCAAAAAAAAAAAAAAAAAGAGAGAGAGAGAGAATGTTGTGATAACTCTATACAAGTTCTATTCATTTACTACTGCATGTAAGCAACACTGGAAGATCTGCCAGGCTAATTAGCAGTAGCCAGGAAAAAGCACAAGAGTAACCAAAGTAGTAACACAAGCTTGCCTGCATATAAATCAATAAACTCCTACTGATTTGGGAAATCCATGAACCTTCAGAAACATGAGGGGAGGCAGTTCCAGACTGCTGTGTGGGAGACACTAAAGCACTGTTTACAGATATTCTTATCTACAGCTTTTCCCTGACAGTCTTGAACGTGGGGAGAGAGTCACACAGAGGGAACAAGCTCTCAAATCAGACAAAAAAAAAATTAAAAAGAGAGAGGTCTGGAAGCTACCTCCACTGAGTCAAAGATTTTGATGATTTTTGAAAAGAAAGTGACAACGACTGAGCTTTGCATTTGTCTTCCTGTATTAATTCTTTGTTCTTTTCCCAAGAAATATAGTATTCCAAAATTCTTCCAAAGATCTCTTAATGGAATCAAGTTCCTAACTGCAGGCCTTGCTCAGTAAGACACAATTCATTAGCCTTTGCCATCCTTCTTTGTCACAATAGGAAAGATGCTGCTGTCAGTAAAAGCAACTTGTTGAAGTCTCTGGTAATTGTAACAAAGGCACCATTAGACAATTGAAAACTGTGAAGATTCAAGTTTTTCTGTCACTTTTTTGGTGGGTTTTGTGGTTACTGTTGGTTTTGTTTGGCTTTAGGCAGGGGAGATGTTGAAGTGAGTTCAGATGTGATTTCAGGGAAAAAAAAAACCCCTAATTTTATATAATTTCTTCTTTAAAAGACACAAATGAATGGGAAAAAAATAGGTGGCCCACAGACATGGCAATTTCTAGTACAAAAACTACATGGGCATTACAAAAGAAGCCAAGAGTGAGGTAGCCATCAATCCTCTACCTCCCATACCAGAAGAAACAAAAAGTTTTGGTACCTAACTCAGATAGTCCTCAGAAGGCATGATTGAAAATGTTCCTGGCATTTAATCACTTTCTGTTATGAATGCCTAGATAAAGACAATAAACTGATGTCAGCCTTGCTCTGGACTTCCCTGGGAAGTTCATGACAGCATCTCGGTCAGCAAATCCCACAAGAGATGGTGTCTCTGCCAGTTCTATACTGAACGTACCTTGGGTGTATGCTGTGTTAAACACTGTTTCCTTTAATTTCCAAACTCAGCACAACTGGATCTCCAGAACATCAGTTGAGAGAAGGGCCATTTGAGGCGGCAAACTTTCACTGATCACAGCACAGGAGCTCCCAATTCTGACAGCTGCGGGAAATGCAGAAAATAGCAGCAAGCAGAGAAGCGAGTGTAAGTGCAGAGTCTACTGCTTTGGTAATTTTTACTTTTGGTAGTTTTTGCTTTTGGTAATTTACCACTGCAAAGTGACATAGTCCCTTCTTCTCTCCCCTCCAGTCATGGTGGGGGTTTTGTGGTTTTTTCTTTTCTCTTCTGCTCACCACACTCATAAATTTTATTTCTCAACCCAGTTTAATGGGGTTCAACCCAGATTCACTGACCTGTGCTAGGAGAAAGAGCCACATCCAGCACTAGGAACACACTCCCACTCTCACCTGCAGTCCACAAGACTTTAAAAAATAAAAGAATAGAACAAGATGCAACAGCTTTGGGGAAGTTTCAGCAAGATACGTAGAAAGTTCTGAGTTTACTCCACTTAGTGCCATGGAATTAATTCCTTTACCTGAATATATAGAAATACTCATGAGTTTATCAGGGAAGATCCTTATGTTCAAGTTCACTCACATCCCCTAACCTTTTGAGAGCCTGCAACCATTCAAGATAATCAATTGCACAAGTTTGAATGGGAATATTGTAAGTAATTTTGAGGAAAGCTGGAAAGAGGCCAGAAATCTAACCCAAACTATTAGCAGTCACCACCAGACCCTTTTGAATCCATGGAGGACTGAAAACAAAGGTCCATTCTCTTACCTGCCTTTGTTCATACAAGAACCTACCTTTGCATTTCCTTCTCTCCTGCTGGGGTTTGGGCTGGCAAAGAGAGCTCCAAAATGCCTATCAAACAGCCACCTGCTCTTAGAAAAGGGTGTGAAACTGAGGAAGGAAGAGCCCTTAAAACTCCTCTTTCAAATAGCAAAACTCAAATAATTAAAACATTTTGGAGAATATAAGGAAAGCTGTTCACTTACTTTCCTCAGCTCTAGGACGGGCAAATGGAGCAGATGATAATTTATCTGGATAAGAGTGGGTGGGAGAGGTTGAGGGACCAATTGCTCCCAGAAGTTCAGGAGTGCAACTTTCATTCCCATGTTATTGAATTAATAATTCAGGTAGTTGCTTATACTAAACCAGTTTTCCCTCAATTTACTGTAGTATTTCCTCCTATTTACTGCTTTCACCCCTGCTTTCTCTCATGGCCCATTTCATTGTATGATTCTATGATGGTTGGTGTTTTTAAACTCAGTCATTAAAACACAGGTTGCAGGTTTGTTGAAAGGTAGAAATTATTGGGTAATCTTTCCCTTTTACAAATACCCATTTTATTCCATCTGATTTGCATTACCAATGAATATGGAGTGAATTTCATTTTGCAGCTCCCATTTTTTGCTCTTAGAGCAAAATCTTTGAAATCCCCCTGTAGACTAAAGGGCTGTGAAGATCAAGGGGCTTCTCTGCAGTTCTGAAAAGATCTTCAGTGATGTTTTAGGAGAGTGGAATAATCTACACTACGAAAACACCAAAGGCAAACTGAAGGTTGAAAACCTTGGGTATCCCAATCCCTAGCAAACATGAACTAGAGGGGATTTCCTTTAAACTCACTTTGGATCTTTTAAACCTGTGAGATACGGAGGAAGCTTCCTCCTGCCAGAATCTGTGAGTGGTGGGATTTCTGCCTTGTTCACTACAGTTACAGCTGCCAAAAGAAAAGAGTAAAAAACAGTAGGGAACAGGTTTACAAACACAGCTTTTGGCTGAACCCTGGATGTTTGTTTGGAAGCTTTTTACAGCTTTCCTGACAGGGATGATCAGCTTTCACTGCATTAACTGTATCTCCCTTGGGTTCTCTGTTCAAGTTAAAAAGAAAGTTCTTGAAGAACTTGTAGGGCACATTTGGGATTCACCTACAACACAACAGAGGTTTGTTTGCAGTTGCTTAATTTAAATTGGATTTCACATCAATTCCTTGAACAGCTGAGGAACCCCTTGTGGACACACTTATTTGCCTTAAGAGTTGTCTAAAATCAGTTCCCAATCGATTTAAGCTCCACTGATCAGATTTAAATATGTACTTAAAAGGTCAACACAACCTTTTGCATTGATTTAATGAAATTATATTGAAAGCAATGCTTGAGTAAACTGGTGCAGCTCTGTGTAAAAGCTGTCTGAATTAGTGTAATATGGATTGTCAAAAAATGGAGAAACATTTCTCCCTCTTGAATTTTGCAAATTCAATCTCTTGATTGAATGCTAGCAAGATGGAGGGTAATGGAGCTCTCCTCTGACAGACCCTCATATTGATTTTATCATTAGATATACAAAACAAGTGCCTAATTCAGTAATAGGCACGTTTTATGCCTACCTTTAATGGTTTTGATCTAAACCCTTCATATATACACTTTAGCTCAAAATCATATCTATTCCTTCTTCAATATGAAATTTCAAAATGTGGATATGTTTTTGAAATCATGATCATTAAAAGTGTCTTGGGTGAATCTAGGTAGATCTTATCTCTTAAAAATTAGAGAAATAATAGCATGAAAGAATCACTTATATCAGGAGCCTATTTCACTGTTTAACAGGTGCAGATATCCATCATAAATTAAGCCTCATTTGTGCTGAGTGGTTGAATTGCTGAGGAATCACTTTATTGGTATGTGAAATATTTACTATGTATAGCTGGACAGATTCCCAGGAATTCTGATGAAACACATTAATGCACAAGAGAGAACATCCTTTCCTCATAAGACTTGTGAAATCATAAGCTTTGCTCCTCTCAGTATCTTATAAAGCTATCTGAATTATCTATAGAAATGTAACAAGAATAACTATTAAGAAGGTCTTTTTAGATAGAAAGTGTTTTCTCTCTGTTCAGGACAGCTGCTGCTGTAGACACTAATATCCAAAATAAAGCACACTTTTATTTAAATTACATTTTTCTCCACCCTATGTAGAAATTGTCTTTCTCTTACAGAAAGGTGAGAAACCACATGTTGCTTTAAACAATTTCTGATGCCCAAAAGAGAAGAGTGATACTGGGATCACTTCAAAAAGCACATAAACTTAAAATTCAATAACTAACGTTTGGCTGGGAATTATTTGCATATATTCTTTGAATAAGGAGCACTATTTACTAAAATAAATTATTTAGACAATTCAACTGTGGATTTCTATATCTGTGGAACAACCAAAATAATGGTACAAAGGTAGAAGAGATTTCCATTTGTCATCAAAAAATTCCACCTGTAGTATGAGATCTGGGTTTGCTATCAAGAATAATTGACCTTCATGACAAATACAAGCAACTTAAGTTCTTAGAGTGTTACAATAGGCGAGAAAAAAAAAGGACACCAATAGCAGGTTTACACAGACAAGAAAAGTTTCAAACAAGTGTAGGCCCCATTCCTTGCAGCTGAGGAGCCACAGAAAAAATTAAACAAAAATTAGACAGCAGAAATGGCCAGTATGAACTGTGCTCTATTCAAAACTAATAATGAGAGCCATAAAAGCTCAAGAATTTACATGGCCAGCCTATAAAATGCTAATGTAACTTGCATCAGGGAACTCTGTAGAAACCATGCCTCTGCAAATTCAAAAGTATATGGAAAAAACCATCAAATTATTTCCATGACCAGAAATAATATATGCATACAAATTCGCAGAGTTATTTTTTTTTTCTCTCTTCATGATTCACAAGCATATGCCACCATGGTACACATGTAATTTTCAAATATACATTTCTCTGAGATGAAGTGAGTCCTCTGTCTCTAAAAACTGCCTCTGAATTTAAATTCAGGGAACCTGAACATATTAGTAGTACTAATGGCATTCCATCCTCCAAACACTGGCTATGCAGTGGACTGCTCACACTTCTGAAGGACTTCTATAGAATGGCTGTGAACAGTATTATTTTTTAACAGATGATTGTGGCAGTATTTTGCATGCTTTATTCATATTACATGGAAAAGAGTAGGTGTGCAAGGCAGAGTACTTATCTGTGTGCTGTCTTGGAATTTACATTGGGGACATTTCAACTTCTGAATGATCAGGGAAAGAGTATATAAAAAGGCAACATTTTTTTATTATTATTTCTTTTTTATTATTATTTTTAAATATACTATTAGGCACAGAAAACAGATGGAAAGCTGTCAAATCTTTCTTTTTTTCCCAAGAAGATACAAACTGCCCCTATAACAAAGGGATGAAGTGTTTCTCCATGACTACTGTATGCTTTAGGCTAAACCCATTGCACTAGTTTATTTTAACTAAAATCGCAGAATAAATGAAGAAAGCATCTTTTTATTGTAACATTGAGCATTTTAATTAGAAAGGGAATTGTGGCTTCTGCCTTTAGCAGTAGTACATTCATAGAGACATGCAAGAAGGACCTTGCATTCTCACAGAATGGACATTTCCTCCTGCCCCACATGCCCCACAGCTGACAGGGAGCCTGTTGTCCATTACACCCTACCTGCACAGTCACAGCCACCCTCACATGGAGAGTGAGCCTTCCAGTGAAGGGGCAGCCACATCAGCTGGGAGACATTTTTTCCATGATTTGAATGCATCATTAATTCTTAATGTTTCAAATACTCATTGGAGTATGACAGAGAACATCAGTCACTTCCATCAAGACTGGAATTCATGGGAGCAAAAGTCCTTTACTAACAGCTAAAACATTGCTGGGATAACACTGGAAACACTTGTTCCTATTTCCACAGGCTCAGCAATACTTCAGCTGGCCTTTTTATGAAGACCAGCTGAGGGTATGGTACATACCAGCAGCCTGTACAGAAATCACACTTCCACTGGAACATGCCAGTTCAAGACTAGTCTAATCTCAGCTCTTTACTTGGGACATTTTATACCTGGGAGCAATGAAAAGGATGCTTTTAAATTGTTATATATTAAACAGTTACAAAATTAATTGCAATTCATATTGTTAACTTTTGCTAATCAATTATCTTCTGCCTAAATTGTAACTCTTTTTAAAAATGTGTTTATTGCATAAAAAAGCTAGAAATAAAGAATGGACTTCTTCCTTGCACAGATTTTTATCATAAAAAATGTTTTTAATCTTCTGGTTTGTGTAACCAATTCAAAGTTGGTGGACGAGGATATGATATCTGCAACAAGTATAAATGTCAAGAATGCTTCTATTTTGTGGTAAAAGAATACTTTATTGAAAAAAATAACACACATAATGAAGAAGCAAAGGGAAATAGCTGTTCCTTGGCACTGATGACCTCTAAAACTTCCTGAAATGGATTAAATATTATCATCAGTCCAGCCACCTCCAGATAAAAAGAAATAATGATTTGTGTACAAGCAGGTTACAAGAGACTGACTGGAAGAGCCTGAAAAGAAAGTAAAATAATGACATGACTGGCTTGAGAAGATAGAGAAAACAATGCATTCCAAGCAAGCAATAGAAATTATCCATCACTGAGTGCTCAGTTTGCAATTGCTCTGTGATTTAGGCACTTCTCTTGAATTAATTACTGAAGAAAGGAATGTAAGGGTGTATCTGCTTCCCCCTGTTTGAATTGAAAAGGGAAGTGTGCAGAAAAGCACACGGGGTGTGTACATAGGCTTACAACCCTTCTCCTTCAGGTGTGGAATAATGCTTCACAGAGACATCCTCCTGGTTAGTGTTTGGGGTTGGGACAAAATGCCAACATCAGACCTTCCCCAAAAAATGTTCCAGGGCAAATCCAGGTTATGGGTCCTGTAAAAGGTCATCCCTCCTTTTAACTACATTCAGTGGCATTCATATCATCCAATCCATACATTCATACCAATACCATACAATCTAGAGCAAGCTTTCCAATGGAAATGTTCTGAAAATACCAGGTGACAGGAAGAAAACATCTCTGCCACGTTATAGCTCCTGTCTGTTAAATCTACTGTAGCCAGATCAATGCAGGTATACCAAGTAGCATGGGGAAAAGTTGGAGGTACACAGAGTTTGTATCCTGCCTGTTAGACTCCAAATGTAAAGCAGGAGCAACAAACAATGAGGATTTTAAGGAAAGGCTTTTGCCATTGAGGTGGTTAAAGTGATCAAAAGTAACAGAACAGACAAGGATGGGCCTTTCCTGAAACACCAGATCCTGAATGCAGAATGTCACCCAAAAGGCAGCATCAATTCACAGGATTACTTGGTTCTCTCCTTTCCACTTACTCTTCGGTTTTGGAGTTTTCTTTCACTTTGTGTTGGCATGAGTAGTCTGTGATCAAAGCCAGATGATTCAGGGAATAAAGGGAATACTTAGATAATATCCGGACAATGCTTGTGTCTTGTACAGTTGCTTATTTTAAGAGAACAAACATGGCAAAATGAGGGGCAGGCAGGGCAGGTCCCAGTGTAGTATGGATCCAGGTCCAGAGGAATCACTTTACAGCCCCTTTTGTATCATTGCACTTAATTTTTTAAACACACCAAGATTATTTTAAGTACACAAGGGGAAAAAAATAAAAAGGAGATGTCACTATTTACCACAAGACTCGATTTTCTTTTTGGTGTTTGTACAGATCCAAGATCTTTTCTTGGATGGAGGAGAGAATCATGCAACACATATGTCTCTTCACTGCTGATTTTCTTTCTTTCCTCTCTGGTTCTTTGTCCTTCTTGCTAAACTGTGAATGGCTCTGTTGTGCAACTCTGTGGACTCAGTAATGTGAATGAATTTCACAGTTGTAGACATTTTCACAGAAGTACAGTCACAGTTCCACTGTCAAGGCTACACTGAACCCAGAGCAGGTTCATTAAACATATAAAGCTACTCCTCATCCTCCCTGTAATGCCTGTTCAGGCATTATAGGGGTTGGGGAAAAAAAGTCTATAAATTTTTGATGATGGGGTGGTTAACAGCAGGAGCAGATGACTAAAAGAAGCCATTCTCCACCTTCTCCCTCCACAAGCCTTCTGATCAAGGCTTGGTGCCTTACTGAGGGGTCTGTTGCTGTCACACACAAACTACCAGGCTCAGCACTAAATTGAGGAGGTGAAATGCAATGGCTGTAATAGAAGGGTGCTCAAAGTACTTGATGAAAGATCCCCCTCCTAGCCTGTCATTCAAGGTATTAACAGAATATAGGCAATATTGTGGAGGATTTCAACTCAGTCCTCTATTAGCTTATGAATAATTTAAAAATCGAGTCCTTCAGAAATGTGGCATTTGGTGCAATTCTTGTCTCAAATGAGCTTAGAGAAACAGTTTATCAGTCTCCTAATTTATTATTAAAGTTTAGTAAAATTTCAAAGAGTTGCACACTAGAGGAAAATCGCTTTTATGTCTAATTGCTGAGAATAATTTACAGTTATCGGTTTATTAGGAATTTAAGTTTGTAATACAATCCTAATTTCCCTTAATTGCTATACTTGTTCAATTTTATATCCCTAAAAACCTAAGTTAGAATGGTACATTGGGGTTCAAAACTCACACAGTTTACAGTTTTAAGCTGCAAGAGTAATAATCACATCTTTCAGATAGCACATTCTCACCTCATTCTCACAAAGGCACTCCTCAGGTGAGAATCACAGAATGCTGTCTCCCAAAAAAGCCTCATACTGCACGAAATTATATGATAAAAGTGAAAAAACCCCCCCTGAAGATGGAAGCAAAAGTAAGGCTATACAGCAGTGACTTACAGTAAAATACATTAGAGAGCTGATGCATTATTTCAAACACAGAGAATTATAAACCTTGGAACTCCAGGGTAAAATTAAATGTAACAAGAAATCCAAACAAAGCACAAAGGAATGAAGACTCAAATATCTAAACAATCTTAATTATGGTTTGAGAAAACATTTTTTAAATCTCTAACTAGCTAAAAGTCACAACACTTGTTTGCCTAATATGTGATGTTTGTGTATAGATATGAATACACTTGCTCATTTGAAGATGAATGATACCTTTCTATTTCATGGTGTGGAACTGAAAGTTCATGAGAAACCTCTCTTTGTTCTGCAGGGAAGACCAAAAAAACACAACAAGCCCTTAAAAATTTCTTAATCATCTCCAAGTCCACAAATGTAGAACTATCTCAGTACAAACTGCATGGTTTTGCTTGGTTACAGTCACCACAGTAACACTCATGTAGCTGTTAAACAGCTCATCTTCTGGAAAAAAAGAAGAGGAAAAAGCATAAATTAGAAAGCAATATACATACCAGATACTGCAATGCATCACAGGAGTGTCAGTGGCACCATATGGAGCCTGACAATTGGTCAGTGCAACAAGCACACCAGAGGCTACAGCTTCTGGCTCCAGACTGGTACCTCTGCAAATCCAGAGGGGGAAGAGTTAGAAGAACATTTGGAGATTAACGCCTCTGTGACAGAAGCAGGTGCATGGGGATGTGAGGACATTCCTGAGCTGTCAGTAGGGCCATCCATGCCTCTCTGTCCTGCTGAGCACAGGGAGACACGAGCAACTGGGCTGATGGACCAAGGGCAGCTTGCGAGCAGCCAGCCAGACCTGGCTCCACAGCAGAGCTGTGGATGTCCTATCAAACCTTGTCTATCCAAGAAACAATGTTAACATTGTTAAGCAGGTCTTGATGACAAATTAGGACAACGGCACAGAAATGCTACCACAAACTTCACAGAGGCCACCCAATAGAAATGGTCATTCTGCCAAGAGGTAGTAAGGAAGAATGTTCATAGGTAGTACCAGGAACACCAGATTTTGTAGACTGGAACGAGACTTGTAGAGAAAGCTCAAACCCAACCCCCTGCTGTGCCATTAGCAGCTGTGCTTTCTCTGCATGACTCTAATAATTTCCTGGGTGCTCATGGCACATGGCAGAGATGTAATACTATTAATTACAGAGGGGCTGTAGCTCCTGTAGGCAAAACAGATGTTGTATGTTACACTCTGTGCACATTAGACTGAAAGAGCAAAGAATATTATCCCCAAACTTAAAGCACTACCTGAGTAAAATATTCACATGATAAGAGTTTACCTGACTTCTGCTAACTATTTCCTGGTACAAGAGTCAGATCATGCAATCTGAACTTGGATCAGTGGCCAATCCTATTTTGCATTAATATCTTAAAGGCACACAGAGACAAAGCCTTGCCCAAGCCTTGCTGGGAATAAAAAGAAGCTGAGCCTCTTTCCCTCTCACAAAATATTGTTCATATTGGCCTAGTTTACTCACAAAAAAAGATTGAGGTGAGCTATTTCCCTGGAAAGAACTGCATTTCTAAAAGTTTTCACTGGAATGCCAACAACTCCTAGTTGAACCACAGGCTGAGAGTTCTCAGCCTGTGCTGCCATTATATTTCTGCCTAAATTATGAAAAACGGAGAATCCTTTAAAAAGCCACAGGCTCTTTATGGTCTTGGGAGGAAGAAACCCAACACAGAGCTTTAACCACTGTCAGTTCTGCCCCCCAACAGCATGTCTGAGACCAGCATCTGACAAAGCTCCCAAAGACTGCACATTGCTCCTGCAGTGCTACCTGTTTGCCCAGCATCCCTGTGGAAGGAATATATTGAAGCCTGGAGTAGACATTCTCACTTCTGAGTCTAAAACCAGCTTCCTTGTTAACATTTTCTTTGTTCAAAAGTCTCATTGTCAGACTTACCCAGACAGGATTTTTTTTTTCTTTGCCATTGTTAATGGATAACTCTGTCATGGTTGTTAAAAAGGCATATGTGATATGAGTCAGCAGGTGAAGGTAACACACACATGGAGGAGCTAGAAATTCTTCCTTGTTCCTTTCTGGCCATCTTCTGAAAAGCCTGGTTTTGGTTAGCCAAATATTGGGTGGTGCTTCAGAGAAATAACCAGGTAGGCTGAGCCATAAGCTGTCCCAGGAAGATAGGGGTTCATTGCTCCACTTGCTAGGGAAGAAGGCTCAGAGCTGCCAGGCAATTTAGGCAGCAAGACAAACTGAGAAGGAGAAAGGAGCTGAAATTGAGTGTCATTGAGCCCATGGTGCCTCACTGTCCATTTAAATTATAAATACTGCTTTAAAATGTAATTTATTGTTATATCTCTTAAATACAATGTATTTTATAGACCCAGTCCTAGAGCCATCACTGTGACAGCGTCCAAAGGATGATTTTTAATTAAGTGGAGGCTGTGCATACATGTAGGGAGCATATTTAACAGATGTGCTGTAATGATGTCAGAATTATAAACTTAAATGAACTTTAGATCTGCATACAAATAAAGAGATACCTGTACATGCTTCTAGACAACTCAGTTTAAAAGAAATTTAAAGCAATCAATTTATGTCAGCACAGAGTTTTGCTATCCAATTACATAAAGTATTAAATATCACAATTAAAAAATTTTGTCATTTATCTAATACAGATTTTTTTCTAAGTTTAACCCTAACTCCCTAACTCTTTTCACCTTATGGTAATTCTCCTTGAAGTAATTACTCAATTTCAACAGCAATAATTTGGATAGCATAAGAGCATGTAACCTCAGCCTTGCTCCCTCCATCATTATGGAAGATTTTGCCTAGAAACATACTTTTTTCCCTTCCCATTATTTGAGATATGACACATAATCAATAACCTGAAACTGCATAAAACTTTCTCATATGATAATGCTATTGATTTTTAAAAGAAATAATTAAACTAACTGTTAAGACGAAGTTCATCAATACAATCTGACTCTTTTGTTCCTCCCTACTGAGTAGGACAAATCAATCAGGGTTATGAAACAGCATAACCAGTTTTCTGGAGCTATTGCACCATTCTGACAACATACTGAATAGCCAGTTTATGCCCCGTTGTTCTCTCCTTGCTCTCCCATCCCCCTGGCACACATCCCTGCAGCTCTAAATCACAACCTTCTCCTGATTCTTCTCTTAATGCATTGCACAGGCCCAAAACTCTCCATCTCCATTCTCTTTACTGGGCTACCTCAGTTTGCTACTTCCTCCACCATGTTCCATCTCAAAATAATGAATGCAATTTTAGGAAAGACATACTGTATTTTTCCACATAGAGGTAGAATGCCAAATCGTGTTAAATGTCAAATTTCTTTCCACTTCAATGACAGAAGCAAATCTGCAAATTGGTGCTTCTGCTCTGACTGTATTTAACAACAGGACTTTACTAGTTCTCTGCAAGACAAAGCAGTCCCCTGGCAGAAGTGGAAAAGCCAAAAGCCTGTCAGGGTTCCTCTGGAAGCAAAGCAGCTTCTCCATAGGGATGGCTGGCTCTCATTTTCTCTCATACTCTGATGTCCTTAAGACCTGTGCCACATGAAATCAAATCTCTCCCCACATGAACTTGTGTATACATCAATTTCTCTTTCACCCCCTGTGATCCCACTAACGCCCTCGTCAAGCAGCTGTCGACTTGTGCCACCACTGAGAGCTGCTCCTGCACCCAAGTGGCTGCAGTGAGGAATCTCTTCTGTGGCAGGAGCAGACAGTCTGGCAAGATGGGATCAGTGCCAGGGGAGGAGCACCACAGGTATGTGCCGTGCCAGCAGCCAATGAACCCAGCTCTTTAGGGTTTCTTGATGAAGGTTGTATAAAATGTTCAAGGATTTGGTTGTTTGCAAGGGACACTGCAGCACGTGTGTAGGTCACAGATTATTCATCTCTGCAACAAGTGAGAAAAAGCCTTCAAAAATTGAGGTTCATAGGATGCAGATTTAATACCTTCTGTGAAATGCACCCTTTACATGGAACAAGAGATTCAAACCAGCAGTTTATGCTGAAAAAATGGCTAAACACAGTGGAAGAATTACAGAATGTGCATGGCCTAAATCAGACACAGTCAGCAGCCATAGCAGATCCATTACTTTCCACTCAGCAGTCACAGACACTTCTTTACTAACAGTAACATTCATCCACAGAATTCCTAAGATCTATTGGTGTTTACAAGTTGCAGGATTTTCCTGAGAGAATTAGGAATTAGCATGTGCTAATTTGACAATGTTATTTCAAGTCCAAGACGGGTCACACACAATTAATAAATCTCCCTGAAAAATAATGCTGTTTTTGGAGGCGCAGGTATCTTATTCAACAACATGCAACTTGATGGCCTGAAAAATTACCTTCTACAAATTGTTTTATTTTTAAAATAATTTGTATATGCATTTTAAAGGCTTATTTACATTAAGTACCATTATTAACTCTGTTAGATGTGTGGGTGGATGTGCAGATCAGCTCACACATGTATCTCTCAGATTAATGTTATTTTAAGCTGTTTACATAGTTCCAAAATCCCCAAGTTTTGGCCAGTTGATATGGCTCTAACAGGTGTAATTGGAACAAATGTATCAGAGATCAGAACAACGTCAAAAGTACTCATCAGGTCTGTGTTCATAGTTAGGAAGCCTCCCTTCTAACATTTTAGGCTGTAGCTATCACTGAAACACAGGAGTATTTTAACAAGCACTGCCATCAGAGATTAGCAGATTCCCTTAAATAGGTGAAACTTGATACACTAAACCCTGAAAAAGCATTTTTTTGGTCATGTTTAGAAAATAAAAATATGGCATGCCTTGACTGCCTTTCAGGTGCCAAAATTCAAACCCCAGTGTATGCACCCAGCTCACATTGAATGCAATGAGAGATGCAAGACACTGCCCACTTGGCCTTCACTAAGAGAAAGACAAAAATAAACAAAAAGAGAGGGGGGAAAGAAAGAGAAAAAAGTGCAGATTTTGCTAGAGATTACACAGCAACAGAGGCAGAGGTCAAACTCCAGAACCCTGACCACCTTCCTCACATACTTCTGGCTATATTCACTGTGGGGAATTAGGCCAAACTGGGGACAAGGCAGTGATGTTGATAAGAAAGTAAAATGGATTAGGAAGCAGTGACATAGTGGAAATAGACAATCCAGAAAGAGAAGAGAAAGAAAATTTAGAGTAACAGATGAAGAGCACTGAAAGCTACCATAAGAAAGGAAGTAAGGTGATGCAACAGCAAGTGTAAATAACAGGAGATGCTGTGATGAGAGGCATTTTTCACACAAGTTAAATAGCTGATTGTCTAAATATTTTCAGTAAATACATAGATGCTTGCCTTTAGTGGGTGTATTTACTATGGCTTGGATGGTAGGCTCATGGCCAGGGTAGAAAACTCTTCTCTTTACTCCTCATCCAGCCCCAGTAACATTTGCAGCTGCTTCAAAAATATTATCAGAGCACTTTGGGAAAAAACCAAAAATCAGCTCTCATCATGCCCTCAGAGTTGAGAAAAGAATTATTTTAATTCCAATTAATTCCATATAAAAGCCACGTAAAGACTTGACACTCACCATTAGGCAGACTCTTCAAAACCGCACTGCTCAAGCTGCTGGCATTTGCAGCACACAGCAAGCAGAAGCCAGAAAGGTGCTGTGACTGTCCCAGAACTGAACACCTCACATCTGGGAGACAACCAACAGCTCACCAGTGCAGTCCAGCATAATCAATATGGCCCTGCTCCTAGGGTAGAGAGAGACTCAGAGCAGGAAAAAGGAATGGACCTTTGGGACAAAAGGAAGGGAATGTGGAAGACAGCAAGAATAGGTATGTCTAACCTTCTGAGCCCTATTTGTACTTTTTGAAATTACCAAACACTCCAAAAAGCTGGAAGACAAGGTGTTTTTCCCTGCTGCAGGTCTATTTTGCATGTGCCTGAACAAGGCCTAAACACATCCCTATCTTTAAAATACTAAAAGAATTCTCCACTGGCTTCAGAGACAACCACCTCTTCACCAAACCCACCTCCCTGATTACCAGACTCTCTCCTTACATGGTTCTATAAAATTCAAGCTGATACTTTTTCATCCAAAACCAGCATTTATAAAAGCCTCATTTTAAAAATCTGACTGCTGTGAAACTGCTGCTAAGGGGGAAAAAAGGGATCCTTGGTCTCAGCTGTTGTACCTATGCATCTGGTGGCACTGACAAAACTCAACCCCTCAAGGGCCCCAGAACACATGGATCCACACAGCAGCAGAGGGATAAATCCACTTCCACATCATACAACAGTTCCATGTCAGCACAAATCAGAAGAAAATTGCACACAGAGAAGGTTACTTTGTTTTTTCATCCCTCAGTACCCAAGCCTTTTGCATTCCATTGCCCAGTCCCAGTCTTGGAAACAGCCATCAACTGTCCATGCCTTCCATCACGTGGCAACTACAGCCAGCTAAGGGATCTGTATCCCTGTGGGGCTGTGTCTCCCAAGGAGGATGAAAGGGGCAGAGAAGGAGCATCATGAGCTGCGGCCACAGATCTGCTCAAGGTGGTAGATGTCCTTGGGACAGTCAGCAGACAGGACAAGAGGTGCATCCTCTGTTATCACCACATCATCCTCAATGCGCACACCAATGCCACGAAACCTCTCCGGAGCACTCACATCATCCTCAGGGATATAAATGCCTGAAAGAAGAAAGGGAATTAAAACACACAACACTCTCCAGAGCACCACCTTTCCCTTTCTGCACCACCAGGAGAGTGAGGTTGGACTTTCAGCAACATAACTGAAAGTGTTTGATCCTGAGAATTTTTAATATGGCAAGTTACTCTCTTTCCTCTCACCAACTCACTGTTGGTGGGCAAAGAAAGGAAACTGTCCCTCTGTGCCTAAAGATAATCAGCACATTAATAAGAACTTCCATAGCTACACCTGGCCTTTTCACACTCCTTGCTCTCAGTATTGCATTCACAATGATGATTTTAACAATGTTCTGAATAGAGAGAGAGAAGAGACAAGCATTAAATATAAGTTTCCAGCTGACAGCTCCAAATCTAGTGACAAGGTGAAAGAAAGGTTCCTCACAGGATGCCTAATTTGCAAAGCTAAGTTGTGAATCCCTGTAAATTGCAGACTGCAATGCTTGAGACACTACCAGTGACTGGTAGAAGTTCAGTGGCATGAACACAGAACACAGTACAAGTGAATCGACCCTGATTTCTGCACTGCAGTTCACCTGTGCTGTACAGCCTGAGCTCTACACTACTCTGCTTCCTGAGTTTACTCCCACTATGTGCTACTTTGGCTATGATTGGGAAGGAAATAGGGTTTTCTAATACTGTAATGACTTTGGGAGGGGAATGACTTAAGGCTTTCTAATAATGCTATAGTTTCCAGCTTCACCAGAAAGGATGTGAATGCTTTGGTTCCAGGACCAGCTAATTATTGAAAGGCAATACTGTTACCCTCACTGTTGCATGTTTTTGTCCACCACTGACTGCTTTTTACCTGGTTCAATGGTTATCACCATGCCTGGCTGGAACGGGATTGATCGGGATATATCTGGGGTGTCGTGAACATCCATGCCCAAGTAATGGCCCACATGATGAGGGCAGTATTTTCGAACAGCCTAAGAGAAGACAGAACAAGTGTCACAGAGGCAGTTAAACACAGCCCAACTTGTTCCAATACAAAAGGGAAAAGAGACAGAATAGTTATGTACTTAACTAGCAGTCTTACTGCCACGCCTAGGCCACCAGGGCCTGCCTTCCATGTACTAGAACTGGATGGCCCTTAAAACCCACCAGGCACCTATTATGAGCACATTGCAGATTGCCTTTCCCCTGCACTGACAAGAGCAGCCCAAACCCATCACCATCTCAGCATGGTGTCAACTTTCAAATCGCTGGGCTTTGCTGCCCAACCCTTCCCATCCCGTAAACATCCAAGCCCTGCACAACTCCCATCAGCAGACCTTCACAACTGGCTGCAGCAAGTACAGCTGCTCCGGGCTGTGAAAGTGGTCTCCTATGCACAACAGAGAAAATGCTGTGCCGATTTCATTCAGTAGATACAGCATGATTTTAATCCACCTCTACAAGGCACGGACACCGCCTCTCCCCTCCCACCATCCTGATCCTCCCTCCCTCCCTCTAAAGCAGGAATCAGCGAGAACGCCTCCCTGCTCCACGCTCCTCATTCCCAGGGACCACAGCACTGGCTGTGCTTCCACCTGCCGGAAGGATCCGGCACGACACCCCCCGTCCGCCGGGGCTGCCATGGCACCGGCACCGCGCACAACTAAATCCGGCAGGAACCTGTCCGGCTGCCAAAAGCCGTAGTGCCGTCACCTGGTTCCGCCATCTTTGCAGTACTGGCATCAGCACTCGTGTAGCTCTGCAGTGAGAATGAGCAGATAAACTTCTCTAACTGAAAACCAATCCTATTTATCTGCAGGTTCAGCTCTAAGGCAGACCAGTTTCCCAGTCTTGTTCACCAGGTAGCTCTGTGAGTCCCAGTACTGACACAAAACGGTGCAGAAGGGGCAGCAGGTGGAATGACTGAGAATAGGCTGCACCTTTTGGTGGCACTGCAGATTTATGTGATGTTAAACAGACCACAAAAATATGAATAACTGCCTGCAGTCAAGCCTGGACCCAGAATCTTGTGTTAGTGCCCATAGCTCCCTTCAGACTGTGCTCTAAAGCTGTTTCTGTGCTGGCAAGTAATGCAGAGCAATGGGAATGGATCTGCAGAGTGAAACAGCAAGAGCCAAGGAACAAATATTCACACTATGTGCATATAAGACTGGGGATTACTTCAGACCAAATTGTGCACCAAATGGTTGAATCACATCTTGGAGTTTAGCCCTGTCTCAGAGAAATTCATTTTTGTGCTGAGACCAGCCCACAACATGAATTAAAGCACCATGTAGCAGCAAATAGAAGAGACATCCTGAAACCACATTCCTGACCCAAATTAGAGCCCTAAAACTACCCAAGGATAAAACAATCAGGATTAGTAGGAGTAAACTAGAGTAAATAGGTAAACTAGAGTAAAAAAATTGAAGTACCTTGAAGAAATGGCTGTCAGTGATGCTGCTCTGCAGGACACCCAAGTCTTTCAGTTTCTGTCCAATAAGGCTCAGCATGAGGCTGTAGATATTTTCCAGACTCATGCCAGGGGAGCAGAGGCTCAAGCAGGACTTCTGGATATCCAGGACAGCTTGATACAGTTCTGCTTGGGGTTTGGTGAACCTGAAGGCCATTGAGTAAAGGAATATCACACAACTAAATCTCTGTTTCCAAGAGAAAAGAGGTTTTGTCCCCAGAACCTATTCTGGGTACAGATTCAGTTCAAGGATGGAGCAGGGGAAAACCAGAAAGCAGAGCAACTGTCTCCTTGTATGAAAGGCTACACCAGCAAATTCACAACTGGCAGAGCTATGTACACATCAACTGAAACTCCTGTTTTCTTACACACAACTGGAGTCAGCCACAGCTGAATGTACAAAAGCCCTCTCTGCACGTTAAGTATGCTGTAATAGCTGAAAATAGCAAGAATCACATATATTCATGCAGTAATTAATGAGGCAGTGGGGAATACAGCTGAATGATTACTTTATATAATTTGATTACTCTGAAGCAGCACAGAATGGGACATGGTAAAACTACAATTAAACACACATTCAATCCATCAATCATTTAAGAACTTATCAAAATTCTTAAAAAAAAACTTACTGCAGCATACCTTCCATTGACAGGCCAGGTACGTGTGATGTCACTCACATAGCAGGAAAATTCACATCCACCATCTAGCAAGACCAGTTCACCATCCTGGAGAATAACAGGAAAGAATGCTCTGTGGGTCAGTCCAGCTATTAATTGATTTTTCTGTCTGACAGCAGGAAAGGAGGTTATGCTTCTGTTTTCACAATGTAGCTGCAGAAAAGTGAATTCCTTTTGCAGAGTAATACCCCAGGTACTACTGTTTACAAATAGGCTATTCCAGTTGGATTGTTGCTCTGTAAGGTAGTCTCTGACTGTTATGCTTATTTACTGTCTGAACTTTTAAGATGAAGATTTTGGAGTAAAAAAAAAGGCATTTGCCTTGAACTATTCTGCTCTCTGAGACAAGTCCTATTCACACCTGGATCACTTACTCCAGCAAATTCTGCCCATGACTCCTTTCACTAGAAGTTCTCAGCTATAGTGACTGAGACAGAGGGGACTTGCAACCAAAGCATAGGATTTCTGAGCTCCCCACAGGATCACCAACAGCTACAAATTTACCCTTGTCATAGGATATGAACCCCAGCAAAATCACTTTGTATCACAAAATCTAAGAGTGTATCACTGCTGTGAATGCATTGGTGAATAGTTTGTACAACCTTCTCTTTCTCTTCTAGGACTTTCTTGACTGTTTTAATGTATCTTTCTGGATTGATCTGGTGATGAAGAAAAAATTTTTGGACATGTGAATATCCAATACAATTCAAAAAAAGCTGTTCCATATCAATGACTATGTATCTCCCAAAAAGTCACACAGAAGAAAGATAAAGGGCCAGGAACAAAACCACTGCCTTAAAGGGGCTAACTAGAAATATAGCAGTAAGATGTTTAAAACATTTGGAGTAAATTCTCTACAGATTTACACAGGTAGAGATTCATTCCACAGATCCATGACTGTGCCAGCAGACATGATGTGGGACGACCAGGCATAACTGCAGCATGTTAAGGAAAAGATTAAAGCAGCAAAATTTCACTGTTAGTGTTACTTCCAGGGCTAGCTGCTATCATTGTGTACAGTTAAGTGACACAGACACAGCAGATAAACCAGCAGTGAGCAGACCTCACTATCCCACTGAATAGGAAGGCCATTAACTATCCTTTTATATTGTATTTTTAAAATTTTTCAGAATAACTGGTTGAATTCTTTAAAACAAATCTGAAATTACAGCACCTGCCATCTTCCAAGCAATTAAACAAGCTAAGTAACAATTTACTGACTAAGGGAATTCAGCCTGTGGTTCGATTGTTCAGTAAATGCCTTATGCTGGGCTTGTCCTCTTTCTTTAAAGCAGAGCCCTCTAAGTAAAAGACTGAAATGAAACATTCAGATACCTCCCAAATTAGACACTTTGCTAGCCTATTTGGAAACAAGATCTGTAAGAAGCAGCACACAAAGGAAGTGTCAAGTTTATGGGTTTAATATTCTACCTAATAGTTTTGGAAAAAAACAAGAGACAGTCATTTAACTGAACAACTTTAACAGAAGCAACTGGAGTTACAGCAGCAGCCTGACCTTGGATGACAGAACAACAAAGGAAGCTTCTTCCTGCCAAAAGCAGTCTGTCATATCTTTTGTACATTTGTCTCTGCAGATCATTTCAAGGTCTGCTAGCATCCCAGCTTCAAGAAAAGACAATGCTAGTGGGAAAGTTTCATTCTGCATTAAGACAGAGGAAAACTATGCTCCTCTGAAAAGTAAATAGTGAGCAGAGCAGTGAGGGAATACTGCCCCTGAAAATACTTCTCTGAATCAAAAGAACTACTGTGAGGAAAGCTGGAGAGAGTTCAATTGAATGAGAATCTTCAAAATAAGACAAAACATGTTCCTCTTCCACCTCTTGACATTTAACACTGATCCGTCCCCTACTTGTTCCCTTTCCCTGCTTTGCTGGGCTACATGGAACCAAAATGCATTTCAGCTTCAGCAGAGCAGGAATGCACTTTGCCCTTATATTGCAAAGCAAGGCCAAGGAACGCAAGTGACAGCAGAAGATCCCCTGCGCCTTTGCCCTACCTGTGACAGTGGCTCCCCTATTTTGTGAGGCCCCCAGCACTGCAAGCTGCTGTGAGAGCAGACATGTTCACTAAATTATCGGCAACCCTGTCTGCAAGTCCTTGCACTGTTCAGAAAATGCTGCAGCAAGAACTGACAGGGAAGAAAGACAAGCTGAATCTGCCACTGACCAAAGTAAAGTTAACGAAGGCAGGATTCCTTTCTCTCGCTCACTTAAAAAATATGTATTTAAGTGCTTTGATCTGTTCAGTCAAAACAAGCAGCAGCTAGGAAACATAGATTTGTATCACAGCACTGCACTTCAAGTTACTGGACAGCACAAGGGTTACCTTGATGAGCTGATTATTCTTCACATAGTGCAAAGTGTTTGATCTGTTGCCACCAGCAACAACAGGGGGGTATGCCAAGATGTCAGCACCACGAGTCCGGCACTCAAATTCAAACTGGAGGAACAATACAGAGAAGAGGAAACCATTAGTGCTGATTCAGGTGATTAACTGCCCTAGAACCACAATAATTCTTGTCCTACAACTGTTTTCTTAATTTGAACAATACAAAGTGAAACTGGAAAGTGAGTTGACTAAATGAAAGTAGTCTTAAATATTTTTCAAGGACTCTGGAGAAAAAAAATACAGAATCATCCACTTTTTCAACAATTTTTCAAGTCTTTACTGGATCTCCAGGAAGCTCTTTCTGGTACAAGCCATTCAATACTGTCTCAAACATTCACTACATTGGCATATATCCAAGTGAGGATTTGTTCTTATATAAAGTAATGCTCTTATTTGCCATACAACTTCGTGAATTTTGAAAGATCCTATATGTCAGCATGACAATATTCATGGTTTGCTTCTGTCTTTTAAAATTGCAAAGTACCAGTATATTTACAGCAGTATCTATTTTTCATGACTGTTAAACTAAGAAGGTTTGAAAGCATGCACTACCTTGATGTCTGAGGGGATAGAAGAAAAAAGCACCATAAGCCTCAAGATCTTTACCTTTCTTGAATGATGAAGCTGATGAAAGCATGGAAATGAACAAATTTACATCTATAAAGACCCTCAACATGTTAATAGCATGTCTTTTCTATGGTTACCAAAATCACATGGGACAGAACACTCCAGGATGCCTACATGGAGCAAAGGTTTTAGGATCATGGTCTGGACTGAAAAACTGACCTGTAAAATACACTTTAATTAAAGTAGTTTTTTCAACTCAGTAGTGCCAGTGCCATGTCAGCACAGGCCCATCCATGTCGTAACAGAGCGTGAAATCCTGCTGATGTTTCTTGAACAGGTATCTCACTGGAATCCCTTACAAAGTTCCTTACCAAATGTGCAGGCCAATTAGTCCTTATTTTGTAACTGAGAGGCATCTAAACTGCTTCAAGATCGCTGGGGTAATCTGATGTAGTAAGGGGCTAGAGGCAAGAGAAGCAGGCTTTACAAAAAGGTATTATAACTACTTAAATTTTGTACAATGGACTTGTACTATAGAATAAGGTGAAAACTTTACTTCCAATTGTTTAGCAGGTTTTGCATTTCAATATAGTACAAAAAGACATCAATAGAAGGAAACTTAGACAAATGCTACATTCCTTAAATAAGGGTACAGGAAGTACAGCTGAAGAATTCCTCACACTGACACTTCTGTATGTCCAAGAAACCACAAGGGTTGAGTGAATAAATGTGCTACAGTGGGAGACAGATGATAAAGAGACCTGACATTTCTGGTTTCCTGGAAGGATAACCAACATCCAGCCCTTCTATCTCACTTCCAGCTACAAAGTACTCACCTTTGCATACAGAAAGGCTTCATCCACAGGGGTTTTACTGGCAAACATAGTCTCTGTGAAAGCCTATGAAAAATAAGGGACTTTCAGTTAGCAAAGGGGCCTGAACTGGTTTTTTTTTCACCTGTTGTCTCTTGAGGAAGGCCCAAAATCAGCTGGCCCAGAACCAGAGGGTTTCACCATTTTCTTTGGTGAAAATGCTGTCAAGACTAGAACCAGTTAAGATGCATTCCTCCCTGTGAAACTGTATTTAGGAGATGACTGACTCTAGTTTTGTATAAAAAAAAAAAATAAAAAATATTAGATGATTGAGGCTGATCCCATCGTTTGGCATTTTAGAAGTTGTCTCACCTGTGGATTCCCTCGGGTATAATAGGATTGCCTTATGCAGCTTTTCCTTCAGAGAAAGATAACCTGTACTTCTCTTTTCTACTTGGCTATTTATTTTAATAACATTTACGAAACATTAACTACATTTGAGGTATCTGTCAGATTTGTTTAGAAGTGACCAATGAGTTCAAAAGGTATTTGAGGGTGAAGGGGGAATGCAGACACATTAATAGGAAACATCGTCATAAAAATCCTGTTTTCCTCAAAATAAAAATAATAGATGGGAAAGAAAATTACTTTGGAAAGCAGAGAGGAAGCTGGGAAGGCAGTGAAAAGGCTAGCCTTTGCTTTTAAACAAAATCTAACAGCTGCTGGCTTTTCTTCACTAGAGTTGTGCTAATTGAGAGACTGGTAGACCAAGCAGTCTTCCAGTTTCCCCTTGTCCTGTGGAGGAAGCAAAGCCCAGCCAGTGGCTGAGACACAGCAGTTCAAAAACAGATTAGACCAAAGCTCTCCTTCCAGCTCATGTCACCTCACCAAGGGAATGCACTGGTTCATTAGGGGAACACACAGCCCCATTACCTCTGCTGTCACCCGGCCAGCTATCTTCATCCTCTCAATCTCTGCAGGGGATTTGATCAACCGAAGGTTCTGCACGAGATGTCGAACGGCCTGGATGCGGTTTTTGCTCCGAGCTTTTATGTCAGCCAGGGGCTGCATGTAGTCAGAGTGCAGCTCTGCATGCACTGGTTTTCTCAAGTCATACCAAACCACATTGGATTCACCTGGAATGCAAAACAAAAGTTGACACTCAAATAAATGCAGACATGTTCTCCACATAAGAAACTAACTCACTCCTCCTAAATGACATCTGTTGTTGTATTTGAGAATAATTTTCTCTGAATCTATATTGACAGACTATATAGATACTTTCACTGTCACAGAATATCAGCAATCTCTTCTACATTTGGAAGATTACCAATTCATAGCGTATAGACTGGACAACTCCCCACTTCTGGGCAAATAATGGGGCTTACAACCATCACTGAATACATGTATCTGGCTCAGATCCATTCAGAGTTCACCTGTCAAAGTTGCACTTGTGTAAGCCAAGCAGCCATCACATCACAGTGCACCTTCTGAATCCTTCTCCCATTCAACCTGTCCACACTGACCATGGAAAGCAATTCACCTTTTTGCATGGAATGAAGACCATTACCAACAACACCTCAAGACACTTGGGGAAACAACTCCTTATTTCAGCCATTCAAAGAAAATGAGCTTACTGAGAACAGACACACTCACAGTGGAAATTTATTCAGAACATCAGTTAAAATCAACATTCTCCTCATGGAACAATTTAAATGCAAATGAGTATAAAAGCCATGGTGAGTCACTGTTGATGTCCACCATGACCCTCCTTCTTTGGTGAAAGTAATCGCACAGAAAGTATCTAAGAAACTGGGCATTCATTAAAGAGTATTGCCCTGAGCTGACTTACTGCTTTTCATGGACCTCTCCCCCACAGAATTAAAAACTTCTGACTCCATTTTAATTTTGATATTCCAAACTTCCATGAATGATCTATAACTTGAGAGGTGCCAAACCATGCCATATGAATTCAGTGTTCCCTTTGTTATTAAATTAAGAAAACCAGCAATTAATGACCATAGTCATCCTCTGTGCTTTCCCCAACTATACACATCTCATACCTTGCCTTGTTTTCTTTTTTAAGCTAAGTAGGTTTGTTCAGCCTGTATCTCACACACATTTCATGCTTTCTTTGATCATCCTTTGCCCTGTGGCTTACCCATTTTCAAGACATCCTTTTTGAAACAAAATAACTGATTCCAATATGGTATTTAATACTCAAAAATTCTCTCCCTCTAGTTGTGTGACCCCTCCAAAGTCACACTTACCCTTATTATATTGTCATGAGCCTTCTTCAGCTTTATTTTATACTGCATTTAAGTTCTTCCTGGATTATAGGTATTGAGGCTACATAGTGATAGGAGGGAGATGCAAAAGAATATTTCTAAAGGACAGCAATGTTAGTATTTCATGGGCAAGTAATCATCTAGCTAAATGTGAGTGGACTAACAAGCTCCCTGTGTGGATCATTTTCCAAGTCTACTATGAATAAAAAGTGTTCACGTTTCCTGTATGTTATCTGGTCCTGACTCTGTCAGCAAACAGATATGACTAAAACAGAAACATGGTCTTGCTTATCCTGTTCCTTAATATTTCAGAGATATGCAGACTGGCATTCACATGGATACACATGAAAGTCAGAAATTTTCAAAACTACATATCCATTGGTGACCCTCAAAGAGCTAACACAAACTTCTAACTGCCTTTGCCACAGCCATACTCCTTGTCATTCCTCAAGTTCATTTTAGTTTCAAAGTGATGTCACAGACCACCTCCCAAACCTGACCCATTCAGACTCTGCAAACCACATCCTCATCTCATTCCCTCTCTATTTTTTGTTACCTTTCAGCTTGGCCACCAGGTGCCTGAACTCCTCAATGGTGTAAGCTTCATCTACTCCTGTGAGAGCAATTGCCCCATCTGGGCCTGATCTGGGCCCATCCCACAGCTCTCGATTTGGATCCCTCTTGGGCACAAAAAGTATGGATTTGTGAGATGGCAGTGCTTTGCCAGGAATGCTCTGCAGCACCAGGATGCTGTCAGGCTCCTGAAACCCACAGAGGTACAGGA
This sequence comes from Molothrus aeneus, assembly GCF_037042795.1. NCBI lineage: Eukaryota > Metazoa > Chordata > Aves > Passeriformes > Icteridae > Molothrus > Molothrus aeneus. The sequence goes on along the minus strand of NC_089650.1, from coordinate 20,762,207 downwards.
AATTAGTGTCCTGGTGGAAAATATAAGGGATGTCATTGCTCATGTAGTATGTGGGGTTGGAGAGCAGAATCACTGTGTGGTCCAAACCGTCCCAGCCTTGGGCTTCCTTCTGGATCAACACCATCAGTTTGTGTCGGCGAAGAGCGTATTCCACCTGTGACAATCCTGGGGTTACCTCTCCTGTGAATACAAAACAAATCAGATGCAGAAATTCAAGGCACTAAGGGTATTTTACTTGTCACGTGCCTGATTCCTGCCTACTCTCTGATGCCTTACATGTGCATGGCTTCTTTGTAACCCCTCACAAGCCTTTTCCTTGCTCCTCTTCAGCTTCTCTCCCTACAGCACATCCTCATTCAGGCTGCTTCTCCATCATGCAAAGACAGACACTGGTTTTAACCAATTGGATGTTGTGTCACATATTTCTGTGCAAAGGTAGAAACCACAAAACCTGGTAGATTTAAACAAACATCCAAATGTTTGCAGAGAATGTGTAAAAAAAAAGAGGAAGGGGCAAGGCAAACTGAACTTTGACTGCTAAAACTAAAAGCGTTTTACAGCATGGACATTGAACAGAAGTTTGCCTCCTGAGGTTGAGCATTAATTTCCTCAGATAAAGCTAGAATGTTTGTTCAAATACACACTAAGTCAACTCATAAAGTGACTATTTCTAAACCACAAGGGGCAGATTGGGTGTCAGAGATTCTCGGAGATCAGGAAGAAGAACAGAGGTTGCAGAGTCTAACCAGTCACAAGATTCCAGGCAGAAACAAACCACAGATGACTGCAGGCTGCCATCAGACTCCTGTTAAGGGAAGGGATCTTCTCCAGGGCATATGTAGCTTTTGTCAATATTTAACAATTCAGATTTTTCAAAAGTTAAATACTGTATTTCTAATAACACTAAGCAAATGATCTCTCAGATGAAGGCACTGTTTCAACTGCTCCAGTCACAAAAGACATGAAGTACAGCAATCAAGATACTCACCAAAACAGGACTGAAGTTCAAAGGACAACCAGCAACAGCTGAAGTATGTATTTTTAAAATTGTGAGACTCCCTAATTATGATCTAAATTATGATCTAAATTAATATAAGAGCCTTAATCAGTATCTTTGGCTAATACCCTACCTTAACGTAGGTTGAGTTTTGATACTGTTTGTTAACTTTCCACTTTCATAATCTTTTCTTCCTCTTTCATGTATTACACAGTGGCAATTCTAGAACAAAAATTGACATTTGACTTGTACTGCAAGTAGATTCTTGCATGAGTGCAGTGGGAGGGGAAATTCTATTTGCATTAACTTTTACACTTTTTCGATTATATGCTCAATACCTATTAGATGAAATAGTCTTTAAAAAGAACCAAACAAACCCAAAAGCCCCACCACATTTATTTTACTCTGTGAATGTAGAAATGACAAGAGAACACAGAAACTGTCTCAATGCAATCTGGCCTCACAATTCCACAATGTTATACTGCAAATTTCCTATGTTCCACTGCATTCCAGTCAGCTTTTTAACTGCCACAGTCCAGTGAATTTCAGAAGCTGCAATGGGGTGAAACATAGGGATCCCAGCTGTCTTCCAACTTTGAGGCCTGGAAATTCTCTTTGCATCAAAGGCATTTGCTTTTTAAAACAATAATTGCAATAAAACAATGTCATATTATTTTAAGGACACCACCTCTACTTTATTAAATGGAAAAATACTTTGGATAACTAGAATTCACTTCCACTGCTTTGGCTGCACTTTAAGGAATCCACCTCATTTATTATGAGCTGTCAATGAGTGCCCTAAGCAACCTGACCTAATGCTGAAGTTAGCCCAGCTTTGAGCACAGGAGGAACCTGTTAACTGTGTGAGGCTCCTTCTGACCTGAATTATTCTACAATTAAATACAGGGGTTTATATATATGCACACACACGCACAAATATTCATCTGTTCTCCCTTTATACCCACCTATGGAAGAACACAGAATATTTTCCTAGACATATTCCTGAATATATTTTTGCTGCAATTTTTGTTTGTTTTTTAGATTTAATTGTGGTGATCTCATGCCTACATGCTCATTTTCATGCATCTCAAAAAAATGCACAACCTTGGCTTCTATCACTACTGTCTAACTTCATAGTCACAAGCTTCTTTTTGTCCTTCTCCTCATATTGAATATTCCTGTGAACAGGGCACATCCTTTAGACAACTGGCGTCCATCTATCAGTGTCCCTCCCCATTCACCTTTGCTGAGCTGCACCTTTGTTTTGTGACTCACAAGACATGGAATATGAACCATTCTGACAGTTCAGCTTGCACAAAAGATTCCTTCTTAATAAAAACCATATTTATTTGCAGGACAACGAGTCCACAAAATGCCATGGCCAAAAAAGGTCTGCAACACCTAAGTAAACAACCCTGAGTACACTATGAGAAAAAAGAAAGAAGCTATCAAAGCCATCACAAATGAAGGCTATTTTTGGAATCAGTATCATCTCAGACAGGGAAATTAGCTACTAACTATAATTACTGGCTAATGAAAGTAGTCATAAACAGCTGAAACCACAGACAACTCTATAATGCAGCAAATCAATACACTCAGAAAAATGGAAACAGGAAAATATCAATGACCGGCTCATGCTGGGCCCAAACCTCACCTGGTTTGAGCAGATGTGGGTGTGTGAAGGGGCTGGGCTGCCCCAAATACCGGTTTGGAATCTTCTTCTGCTGGGCAGGCTGGATGGAAAATCTTCGGAGAGCACATGACTTGCAAACTGGAGGAAGAGAAATGCACCATGTCAAGGTAAAAAAAAAAAACCCAAAACTTTCCAGTTAGGAAACTGCAGAACTGTGGGCTAGTCATCAGACTCATAGCAGCATTCCTTCACTTATATGACATAAATATCCCTCCTTAACTTCTCCATTTGCTGTGCATCACAATAGTTTATGAAACAATGTGCACATAACTCAACTGACAAATATTCATGGAACAGATAGAAATAAACAAATAGATGATAAACCTGACAACCCAGCAACAAAACCCAGGAAGCTCTGTTGGTTCGCACATCCCAATTCATACAAAAGTTGTTCATGAGGCACTCAGCACTCTCCCTCCCTTACTTCCCTCAAACACCACAGGGCTCCACGCACGACACCTGTATATTGTCTCTTCTCAGCTATGTCTTCAAAAATTTTCTCTCACCTGGAACAATTATACAGTTTTTAAGGCTTTTCCACTGCTGTTTTTTACTAATAATGCTGCAAAGAAACCATCAAATAAGACAGGTTTACACAGGATTTTCTTTTCCTGTCTGGAGGATACCCAAGAGTCCCTGTTTGTGTATTGACCTTCCATGGCAGCAGCATTGGCCAAACGGAACAGTTATGAATCCCACTTCCAAACCACACACAGCCAAAGCAGGTGAGTTTTAAAAACAACTACAAGTATGCATTTGTGAGCTGGGAACGGGCACAATAAGATAAAATCTAAAATTAAAAATGAATTATCAGAAACTTTAGAATTCCTAGTCACAGCCTTTTACAGCTGGAGAAGTGCTTGTGCCTGAATACAAATCATCCAGACCTGTAGGAAGAAGAGGGTAGCCAGAAGGTAAGTTCAATTTGATGTTTTGGAAAATGGTTGCTCTTTATGTTACTATATGCCTACTAGAAAACCAATTTGTGCTGCCATTCTTAGAACAAATACTTTTAACCTTTCACCAGCATAAGCAAGGATAACACAACAAAACATCTGCCTTTCAGGTAGCTGAGACTCCGAGGCTTACAGCAAAACATACAGACCGTGGATTTGCTGTGGGAACCAGTATCATTAGCCTCTAATTGAAGATCATTTATGCGTGACAACCAATAGTCATAACACGACGCGTTCACTGTGTGATGCTTGACTGGAGACCCGGGCGGTGAAATGTAACTGCAGTATTTTGTGCAGCCTAGTTTAAATTGGTGTTTCTACTGTTTTTCCCCACACACACAGCAGACAAACAGGACAGCTCGCAACCAGACGGACACAGCGGGCATTAAATAAAGCAACACCTTGAAGGCAGCGAGGAGCTTTCTACCGTTGCTTTATTATTCAAGTTACTGCCTGTTCTTTCCTAGGATTCAGCCCTGACCGGGGCTGCCACTGCGCCGCCGGCCAGAGCCGCTTTCCCGCGACCCGAGAAGCACAAGCGGGGCTGTAAGCTGCGATAACCGGGTGTCGGTACCGGAGCCGCGGGCGGTGCGGGGTGTGGGGGAGGAGGGGTGTCTGACCTGCGGCGCCGCGCCAGCCCCGGGCCGCCAGGACAAGGCCCCGCTGCGGGAGGCGCGACATGGCCGGGCCGCACAGCGCATGGCGGGGCCTTCCTGCGCCGCGCGCTGACACCATCACGGCGCGCGGCCCGCCGCCAATGAGCGGCGCCGCGCCGGCTCGGGAGCGCCCGGGGCCGCCTGCCGTGCCCGCGAGGGGGAGCCCGCGGCAACGGCAACAGGGGAGCGGCGCCGCACGGGGCGGAGCGCAACTGCCAGGCCATGGCTGCCGCTTCCAGAACGTTTCCCCCCCACGCCGCGGGGAAATGATCGGCGTGGGCGGGGCCTCGGGAAGGCGTGGGCGGGGTGGGCTGGAAGGTTCCACGGCGCCGCGCAACGTTTGTGGGCGCATTCATGGAGCTTATGGGCGGGACACCGTTTGGCTTGGGCGGGGTCACTGGTGGTAGGCGGGACCAGACCAGTTATAGGCGGGACCAGATCGGTTGTGGGCGGGGCCTCTGGCGGGCGGGGCGGGCTGGAAGGTTCCGCGGCGGGTAGGCGGGGGAACGAACGCGTCTGGGCCGCTGCCGTGCCGCCATGGACTCGCGCAAGCTGAGTGAGCTGCGGGCCTTCGTCCGGCTGTGCAAGCAGAACCCCGGCCTGCTGCACACCCCGGAGCTCGCCTTCCTCCGCGAGTGGGTGGAGAGGTCGGTCCCGGGCCGCGGAAGGAGGCGGCCGTGAGGGGCGAGGGGGGAGGGGTGTTGTGGCGCGGGACGCGGTGAGGGGAGGGGGGCGTGTCTCCTGAGCGCGTGCCGGCGCGCGGGCGCGCCGCGTGGCCGGGCCGGGGGCGCGCAGTGTCCCCCTCACGGGTCCGCTCCGGTCCCGTCCGCCCTGCGGCCTTCCCGCCCTGTCCTCCCCTTCCCGCTGGGATTACTCCTGCCGCCTTAAAAAGCCTTAATTCATTTTTTGTTTTGTTTCGTTAACTCTGGCTATTCCCATTGTAAAAAGCCTGCCCCCCGGCCATCTCAATGGCTGAGCTTTCCAGGCTGGAAAGCCCCAGAGTGATACTTACTGAGCTAATTCTCGCATTACGCAGCAGAGTTGGCTAGCCTGTCTTAAAAAGGAGCCGAGTTTGTGGGGAGCTGAGTGACGTTGGTTTACATCCTGGTACCCAAAAGCACAAAATACTTGGCAGCTATGTAAAAATACCTGTCCGAAACGTGGTTTACTCTTTGAAGTTTAACGTCTCAAAGGTAGTCGAATTCTCCGCTCCTTGTGAACCATTTAGGTGCCTGCTGTTAGCGCTGCACATATTCTGTGTGAGCGGGGCCTGCCGTAACAGATGCTTCCCAGATAAAAATTCTCTTTGGGTTCCACCCGGAGCGCCCTGAAGCACGAGACTGGAAGGGTTGGGATTCTTTGCAGCTGGCAGAGAGCCCACAGAACCCCTGTGTTCAGTTATGGTGCCTGTGCTTGGCTTTTATGAGTGCTGCGCTAAAGAACTCTTGGGAAGTGAGGGATATACTTTCAGGTGCACATGTTAAGCAAAGAGAATTTAAAAGATTTTTATCTAGTGACAAGCTGGGATTTGTTTTAGAAAATTTGTGTTAACCTTAAGCAGGATTTTTTGTGTGTATATATATATACAGAGAGAGAGAGAGAGAGAAGTAGACACTGGCATTTCACAATACATCCTATAATGAAAATGACTACAATGAATGGGGTTTTTTCAGTGATATTTAAATTTTTTATGCATCTGAAAAATACTGTGCTTGTAAAGCCACTGGTATTTAACTGAACTTGGCTTTGCAGTACTGACAGTAGATACACCTCTGCCTAGGAAGGAGATGGATGTCTGTCTCATCCTATTGCAGGTCTTTTATTCCTTTTGCTGTTGCATAAAATACTTCAGTAACTTACCCTAGGCTTCTTCCAGTCCTTCTGTTGGGTAAATCTGAAGGTGTGTACAGGCTGCTTGAAGAGGGAGAGGAAAGAGGAAGAACACTGACTTCTTTCTTTTTTTGCATAAGAAAGTGTTAGGGAATGGAATGATGGCCATCTGACTTTCTCCATGTTAATGGGAAGGGCTTTAATTTCCAGGTTAATTTTTAGAATTTTTATTTGGTGCTTGTCTTATTAATACAGTAATTGCATTTAGAGCCATGAAATGTTTCTTACATGTAACATCTTCACTGAATGTCTTTATCTCAAAACATAAAAAATACTCTTTTAAGTTTTCTGAGAGTTTTCATATTTAAGGTAAATATTTACCTAAGTAATACACTTGGATAATGGTAGTGGTACCCAAATTACTTACCATTCACACGTGTCTGGAATTCTGGGGGGGTTCCCTCTGCCTTTACATAATAGTTTTGTGTGCAGTAGAACTGTTAAGTGCCTGATCATTCTTTGGAAACTGCTTCAAACAGCATGGCCTGCCTTCAGGTGGGAATAAACTCGATAATTCTTATATCTCTGGCTGGCTTACCTGTCTTAATCTGAAAGACATAAGTTTGTTTACCTAGGTAGTGTTAAGAGTGATTAGAATAATGACTATATTATACTAAAATCCATCATTTAATTTTTTTACTAAAATTCTGCTAATTGCTTTGATTAATTTTTTTCCTTAAACCTAGTGATTCTAATTTAAATTTTGCTAACTACTCATGAAGCCAGAATGGGATGCTTTATTTCTTATTGGCTGTTAATTTTGCATCAGTAACCTTAAGTCTTACCTGTTTCATTCACTTGTTGTTTTCTAACTCTTGTTCTGCCTAGCTGTTGTATTTAACTTCTGTATTGATCCTCTTTGCAGAGAAAGCATAGGGTAGTGTGTGAGTGTGTTTGGAAAGTGTTTTGACATTCCTTTTATCAAGCCCATTTTTCATAATTGCATAAAAATACAAATGTTTTACTTGAATTATTATGAAATGAGTCATTAAAGGAAACACATTTCAAAACCCTGCGACTGAACAATAGCAATCTTTAAAAATAAGCCACAGAATCCCTAATTGATGAATAAGGCCTTTTGCCTTTTTTTACTTTTTTGTTCAAATAGGTTTTACCCTTTTGAATTCATGGTAATCCAATTTCTCTCTGAAGATAATTTTGCTGTCAATAATAAAAGTGTTGCAGAAATCACATTTGCAGTTCTTCCAACAAGTCATAAATGTGACACTTTTCATGGCCCTGATGAGTGGAAATGTGCAGTCACTGTTGCAATGGAGTCCTGACAACTCCCAGTTGTTACTGGCATCAGACACTAAACTCTTTGTGTGCCTTGTGTGTGTCTGTGCTTTTTCTACAGCTCAGTACCTGCCTTTCCCTACAAGAGTGTCTTGTGTTTCCATATACTGCTGAGGTTTAATACATTCCAAACTTTGCATATATCCCTGCTGTGCATTCATTCTTTGTTATCAAATACTGGGTTAAGAGATTTTAGAGTAACTTGCTTTTGAGTTGTTCTGGGATTATAACTGTAGTTTAAATAGAGATCACCAGGACAGCAAGAATATTTTCACGTACTGTGAGTGAAACAGTTTAGCCTTGGCAGTTCATGAAATAGCATATTATGAAACATGCATGTATATTAGTAAACATTTCTCAAACTGAACTAAACTTGGGTATTTTTGGAGGGATATGAAGAATGCAGAGGAGACTGACTCATTTGTTTCAGTCTTGAGGTGATTTAAGGTTTCGGACTTACAACCAGCTAATACCATGGATGTTAGCTATTAACTCTGTTAAAATGCTTTGTAATTTGTAGTTTTCTTTTTCTATGCAGAAGGAGAGTTCCAAGACTTCACTAGATGGTCCCTGTAGTCCTCTCCTTGGTTTCTAGAGACTAATAGAGTTATGTGTTCCATTGTCAGCCTACATGGGCAAAAATTTAGGAGGAACTTAGGAATTTAGTTAGTCCATGTTTTGTGTTTTCTGCCTGGCTGGGTAATGATTTCTCAGACCGCAGTTGTTTAGTCCTTGCAGTATAACTTTGATTAGTCACTTTAATGTCAACATCCCAGGGACACAGAGATTGTTGTGATAGCTTCAGAACATGCTGATGTTTGTCACTTGTTGGGGTTTTGTTGGTTGGATGGTTGGTTGGTTTTGGGGGTTTTTGACAGGTTTTTTTTTGTGTAAATGAGAAGCAGTTTTATGCTGTTCGCTTGCCTTTCGCTGCAGGGCCTTGTGCCAGGACCTGTCAATCTTGTCAACTCCTGCAACTCCTTTTACCCTTTCTCCCCCATTCATCCCTATCTCTGTCCTCTTCTGCCTCATTCTGGGTTTTTTTCAGCCAGTTTGAGGCCTGACTCTGAGGTGCTCCTGAGAGGAGGAAGGAAAGAGGGGAGAATGAACTTCAGTAGCTTGACTTAAGAAATTATAACTTGTCATCCTTGGGATACAGTTTTGTGTTGCACTAATTCCTGAAAGCAGATAGTCCTACATCCTTCCAATTCCTCCTGCCCAGCCCTGTTTAGTCACCTCCTCCTCTCCCTTCTATCCCATCTAACCAGCTGTGTGGGGCTCCAAGGAGTTGTTGAGTTCATGGAAACATTTTTATTGAAAACCATCAGTAGGTGGAAATGTGGGGCAGGGGATGGCTTGGAATGCTATTCCTTGTGGTGTGCTGTCATAGGTATGATTAGATGTTCTATCTAAGAGCTGGAGAATCCAGCATCTGCTTATTCCTGGCTGCTAATCAAAGTCAGTAGCATGTGGAAGTTTATTCTATATTGACAGAATGCTGTCTCCACCAAGATTGCTCCTTAACTGTGGTGAAGGAGAGGCAGGAATATTACAATGTGTAAGAGAAATTATTTTTTTTCTAGGCAGTAGGGTTTTTTAAATTAAATAGGCATTTTAGGTTGTTTTCTTTAATTATTTGACCTCTGTTAAAAAAAAGTTTCTAATCATAATATCTGGTTTTGATTCAAACATAAGTTACATTTAAAGGAGAAAATCCATTTGGGCCAAGAGGCAGCTTTTCCTTGTGAGAAGGGGTGGGTGGGTGAAGGGTGTGATGCAAGTGAGTACAAGTCTCAAAGGAGTTGTACAACAGTGTGCATTGCACTACACTGAGAAAAGTGTGGGGGATGTGTACTCTATTTACTGCTTTGCCAGTGAAATGGATCATCATGTTTTGTGTTACAACAAGAAGCTGAGATTATCAGGATTTGAATCAATAAAATACATGCCACTATTTTGATAATCTTACTGTTTTGTTTTGTCTTTTCTCTGTTTTGCTGAAAAGTATGGGAGGCACAATACCACCTGCTCCAGCCAATGCCTCCACGCAGGAGACAAGTAAGGTGAGATATGAAGAATTTATCACTGAAAAATGATGCTGGCAAAATTACTGAGAAGCAGAAGGGGAAAATTTGCTGTCAGTTTTCAGTCAGAGAGGGTGAATGTGAGAGTTCAGTGTGAAGCCTGCCCATTGTGTTTTAGATAACTTGTTACAGATGGCTTCCTAGTTAATTTCAAGTGTTATCATGCTCCATTTCCCTAATCCTGAATGCCTGATGTTCTCTGTAATGCAAATGCTATACAGAGTCTTGATTTTTTTTTTATTGTTTGTTTTCTCTTGTCTGTTTAGAAACCATTTCTCTAGTCATTAGTGGATTATATTATAATCTTTTCGTGAGAAGTATTAATGAGCATGATAAGTAATGAAGGGATCAGTAGAACTATCAAATTTTTAAGGCAGTATTGTAGAAGATGTTGGCTTTTGTTGATTCGTTTTAAGGGAGAAAATAAATTTGCCTTGTAGATATTTATATCAAGATATTTTCAAGTTTGAAATACTTTTGGAAAAAAGATGTTTTTTAATTTTTTAACGAGACAGTGGGTGCTGGAATTACTGGCCAGTTAGAGCAATATGGAGGGATTGTGTATAAGTACTGAATATAGTCTGTGACAAGAGAAGTATAAAGACAAGCAGCTTGTATCTATGATAATAGACAGGTTGTGCTAAGTTATGGAATTCAGATGAAATTTAGTTAGAAGTCAATAAAACGTTTGAAATTTTTGAAAAAATATCTATGTAGAAGTGGCAATAATCTCAGACCTTGGCAAATGAAAACAATATTTAAACCACTGTCATCAGCTTATTGTTCCCTACTAAAGGACATTAGCTTAATGGTATTAAATTGAGAGAATTTTCGATCCAGAGAATATGTGAGGGAAGGCAGGAATATTGGAAGGGTTAGTTAGTAATCACTGCAAAACTGGATCTGAATTGGATGTTATTTGGATTATTTGGTTTTGGTTATTGAATTAAAAAATTTGAAGGACCAGCTTTACCAATAATAGAAGCTCATAAGTCCCGATTTGGGCTCTGAAATATTTGCATACATGATAGGTTTAATCTGAGAGGAGGGAAAAGGAGATTCATATCTTAAAAATAAAATAGTTCAGCTGTACCACAATCTGATTTCTCAAAGACATTGTTATTTTTGAGAGTGGAAATAGATCATTGGTCAGAATTAATGTGTGCTTACAAATCTGTGTCTCTCTCAGGGCAAAGCAGAGGAACACCCAGAGGAGCCCGTTAAACCACCTGAACCAGAAAGTGAAGAGAGCGACTTAGGTGGGGAAAATAGTGACTTGATTGCATTTTGCCAATCTGAGAATGATTCTGAAAATCCTGTCTCTGTAGATGGAGCTTAGTCTTGCGTTTTGTTCTTCCCCCAGAAATTGATAATGAGGGAGTGATTGAACCAGACAATGATGACCCTCAAGAAATGGGAGATGAAAATGTGGAGGTAAGTAAATCTTCAATGTAGCAGTAGGAAAGATAGGAGGCTTTGAGTGTAATCAAGGATAGCAGTTGAGGGAGGACGAATACTTTATTATCTGTGTAACCAGCTGTTGTTTTGTCTCATTTTCTTCTAAACAGAAAACTAACTGGCTTAAAATCACATTCTTTTCCTTTTGAAGGTTAGAGTCAATCAAAAAGTTCCATGTGGATGATCAGGTCAGAAAATGCCAAAGAAGTTTATCAAAACACCCATGCAAACTAGATATGTAGAATTCTACCATTATTCAACTTAACTTTCAAGTCTTTTATAGCTAAAAATAATGTTGACTAATGTCTTCAAGCTGAAAACAAAGGTTTTGTGGGGTTTTTTGACCTATGATTTCAATGCAAATTAAAATGAAGGTTCTGGAATTGGACAACTGAAGCATTTTCTCCATTGGTGAAGTTTTAGTGTGGTAATTTTGGCCTGGACTCTACAGCTTTTGGGGTTTGTGTGTATGTTTTTCATTTTATTTTGTTAGGTAACTGAAGAGATGGCGGATCAAGCTAATGAAAAGAAGATGGAAGCAATAAATGCTCTCGGTGAAGGTGATAAATTGTTTTTTAGTACTTATTCAGGGACATTTGTTTTGGTTTTCCTCTTATAAAAAAGCAGGTGAATATCTTGGACCATTATGAATGCTTTTGAGGAGGAGGAAACATACTTCTTGTTCGATACCCAAAATTATCTAGAGCTTGAAAGCTTCTTCAAGTACTGTTTTTCCAATGTAGCCATAGTTTGGGAAAGGTGGAAGGGGGAAGGAGGTACTACAGCATCTTAATTACAAATTGGTCATGATGGTAATTCCCTCCATATTATGTTTAGTGTCTCTAGTGGTTTGTCTTAAAGCAGTGAAAAGGGTAAAGATGTGACATTCTGTTTGATTGCATTCAAAGTTAAATATACAAATTTAACTGGGAAAATATCTCTTCTCCTCAAGCATTAATTTTGGAGTTTGTACTTCTGTAACATAGCAAGATGGAGAAAGTGATTTTTCTTTGTTGCTAATCTTCTATCTAAGAAGTGTTTAAGCACATAACGCTGTGTAAGGCAAGTTTGGGAATTCAGATGTTATTTCATTACATAATCATTGAAACTTCACTGGTACTTGTATTTAGGGGACCTTCAGAAGGCTGTTGACTTATTCACAGAAGCTATCAAGCTGAATCCTTGTTTGGCCATCTTGTATGCCAAGAGGGCAAGGTGAGTCATAACCTAGTGATTTTATGTCTCTGCCTGTTCTGTTATTCTCCTTAAGGAGCCTAAGTATAAGGCAACTTTGAGGATCTGTGTAAACTTCAACCACGGGAGGGAAAGGAAAGTGTTCATTTCATGCAGTTTCTCTTCTGTTTGACTCACCAGATTTGCTGTAGCAGCCATATAAAGAATCTTGGTAAGAGAGTAAATAACAGAATAGTGTTCCAAAATGCATTGTAGTAACATTAAGGACACTTTGCAGGAGGCACCCTGGCAGTCATGCTTGCACTGCCTGCGTTAGAACTGAAGCACCTTTGCAGCTACATCCCCCACACTCCCAGTCAGATCAGGTTTCCTTACTGTCTTGACCCTGGGTTTCCCAGCAGACTCTCAGACATCTGGATTCTTAAAATAATTTAATCGTGGTGCAATAACAAATTAACAGCTTGAGCTGGTGCCTCTGAGGAGGGATTCCATACAAAGAAAGCCCTGGGCTTTTATACCTTCACAGTCTGTGCTTGTGAAAGTCTGAGATCATGGGCTCCTGTTGTGTCTGAGTGTCCAGTCACCTGGCTGGGCCACAGGTCCCTGTGCAAAGGTTGACACCAGTTCTTGCCCGGGGCTCTCACCACCTGGAGTCCAATCTTCAGCTGACACTGCAGCTGCGCATGGAGTATTCCTGCACTGAAAGTATTCCTCAACAATAGTGCTTTTGGTATGTTGAGGTAGAATAATGCTGGGTTACAAACACTTCTAAAATCTGAAGTGTGTTGTAGGATTAAGATGATGATTGAAATGACACTGTTTAGATGCAAACTTAGATAAGAATCCTATGAATTCTCTCCCTGTTGTACCTACTAAATGAATTAGTTAGTAGAACAGGTTCTGTTCAACAGTCATATGTTTGAACAGGATGCATCTGTATCTCAGCCCATTCTTCACCCCCCTTACTGCTGCTTACATCTACCAGACTGCAGATGATGCTTTGGGAACTTTCTAAATTCATAATGAACAAACATCTTTATCTTCCTGATTCTTCAGGAAGGCTTGACAAGTATGGGTGGCAGAAGGAGATTTTTTTTTCTGTTCTTACACAAAGGACCACTAATCATGGATGATATGATAATTTAGTGGATCTTTCCCATAGCAATTTTATTCAAAGAGAACATAAACTTTCATAAGATTAATTAGTGTTCTTTGTAATATAAAATACTGTTCCATTGTAATACATCTTGACTGGTACTTGCCTTGCTTTTTTTCCCTTTCCATATCAAAGTTTTTGCATGCAACACCACTTGTGTACCTTAATACACTGTTGCTGTTGCCATCATAACAGTATGTTTAAAATCTCTTTCAGTGTCCTGTCTTCTCAGGACTGGGTGTAGCAATGAAGACTAAGAATGTTAGGAGAAGTTTAAAAGTTCCCTCTATTTGGTCTGTTGTAGAAAGAAACTGGGATATTGTAAAACTTTCCATGCTGATCAAGTGCTAGGAGTAATCCATAGCTTTGGTTGTGAGGGGTTTGTGGGTTTGAGAGACATGGGGCTTTGTGGAGCCAGCACCATTGAAATGGCTCTCATTGATGAGGTGTAGCTTTGGGACACTTCCCTGACACCCTGTCCCCTGTTTGTTCCTAGAAGACAATGTGTGACTTTGTGCTTTGCTTGCTTTATAAGAAGCCTTAATAATGAAGTTACTTACAGGAATTGTTGACAAACTGTTTTTAAAGACATGTAAAAGGAAGATATAGAGTTAGATGTAGATGTAGAAGTTCTGGCATGGAATATGTTGAATATTGAATATTTCTGTCAATTCAGGAATGGTTTTTAGTGTTTCCTTAAGAGATTTTTAATTTTAATTACTTGAACCTCCTAAAGTACCATTCTACTAGTTAGTCTGAGATGCTTGTGTGGTGTAAAATTTTCAATTTTTACATTTAACTGATAAGGGAATGGGGCTTCTTGCTGAGTTTGTGTTTGTTTTGCTGCTTTTGATTTTGATGACTCATGTCCTACCTCCTTTTCCTCATGACTCTAGCTGTTGATCCTTGTAGCCTGTGTAACTCCTTATGCTTTCTTTGTGTTACTGTGTTAAGAACTGTGCAATATGGTGTGCAGAATATTGTTTTGTTCAAATTGCTAGTTGCCATTGGCCATAGACCCCAACCACCATGGGACTGTCCTTTGCATTTCTGTATCCTCTCATCTGCACTGAAGTTATTCTTGCTGGCAAGGCTTGAGTCTGAACAATGAATGCTTTCAGTTCTTGCTCATGACTCACCTACGGTGCTGGGAGGGTGAGACTAAATTTTAGTGACTTTGTTATCTATGTTACTACGAAATCTTTTTGAACTCAGCTCTTCAAATGCATTATCTCACTAGCTTGCCTGTTAGTCATCCAAAATTATTTCCAGCTTAAGTTAGTAACTTGGTATTTCAATATGTATGATAAATGTTCTTGTTCCCACAGTGTTTTTGTGAAACTACAGAAGCCAAATGCTGCCATTAGAGATTGTGACAGAGCCATCAAGATTAATCCTGACTCGGCACAGACCTATAAATGGAGGGGGAAAGCACATAGGTAATGAGCTGCACCTGTACTTGATATTATCTTTACTTGGGGGGAATAGTTTTGTTCACACATTCTCTCCTTCTCTGTGCCTCTGAACTGTTTGTCTTGTACCTGAGACCTGTTTGTTAGCTGTGAGCCAAGAAACCATTGTGTTGAGTATGTAGCTTAGAGAATAGAAAGGATGGTGATATATTGATGGCAATTTATGAGTAGTTCTCCTGGTGCTGTTTCCCCTCCACTCACCCTTCTGCTCTCATCTTCTAATGGCTTCCTGCTTTTCTGAATAATATTTTGTAATTATTTGGTAAAGATAGTGAGATCTAGGACTGCTTGTTTTATTTGTTTGGAGGTCTTTTGTTTTCACTTAGTTTGTTGGGTTTTTTTACTGACCCATAATTCTTGAACATTTCTCTGCTGTCCTTTTCCCTTAGACCCTGGAGCTCTTTCACATCGTGAATTGAAGCGCCTGGTTATTAGGGAACCATTTGTTGCAAACAATGTAATTATTTAAAATGGTGTTAGGAATCCCACCAACTGTAGTTCAACTTTTTTTTTTTAATAACAATAAATCAAGAAATAAGGTGACAATTCTTATGGCTTATATAAAAGTGGAAGAAGTAAATGCTAATATAACTTGAAAAAAAGCATCTTGGACAGTGTTTAGAGACTAGTTTGTTAACTGTATCTGCAGTTTTAATTTACAGTGTGAAGCCTAAGAGTGGGAAGACAGGAGAATAGTTTGAATTAATACCTCTGTGAGCAAAAGTGCTTTCACCATTTAGTAATACCACCATTTGCTTAAATTTTTAATTGTCAAGAGTATGTATAAATTAATAATAAAGACGTGTGCACAGAGGCTTACATGACTGCTTTAATGAAGATGTGGTGCATCTACTCACGAGGTTTGAGTGCTGAGTAAGGGGGTCCACTTAAGCCTGGTGGTAGTAGTGTTTCATGTGTTTAGCTAGGGTACCCTTCTCCCTGTTAGGTCATTCTTTATAGCAGACGATGACATAATCTCATGGAGAGTTTTTTACTTACTGTTACTTCAAACAGAAGTTACCATAAGGATATGAAGCAAACAAGTGTCCTCTAACAGTATTGTAGTGTGCAGCTTAGAGGAGTCACCATGGTTCTTAAACTCCTTGTAGCTCTAGGTAAAATTTCTGACTGATGCATGGTTAAATGTTTTGAAGAGCTGCAAGTGTTCAGTTTTCCCTTCTGACTGTTGGTGTCTTCTGAATTCCAGACTTCTTGGTCACTGGGAGGAGGCTGCTCATGATCTTGCATTAGCTTGTAAACTGGATTATGATGAAGATGCAAGTGCCATGCTGAAGGAGGTGCAGCCAAGGGTAGGTGGGGAGGAATGTTGGAGGTCTTTCCTGGATTTGTCTGAGTGACACAGCTGCCTTCATATTCTTCAACAGGCATTGTGTGGAAGAAATGTGTTTGTATGTGTTCCAACACTTCAGACTGAGTTTATAAATACTTCTGTCTTTAGTAACAGCTGTTTATGGCTGTGTGTAGAGAAATTTAATGTGTGGGGCTGGACATGTGACAGAAATATGAAATATGTTCATTTTTCAATTTTTAAAAGAAGAATCTTAAGCAGTTGAAGTTTCCCAGGTATTTTAGAATCTAGACTAAAAACCTTCTGAAAAGCAGAGATAGCTGATAATTGACTTTTTCCCCAAGATATTTCTGAGTTGATCAAAGCTTTGATCTTAAGCACGTTTTCCAAAGGAAGCATTTTGCTGTGGTTTGTACTTTCATTAGCCAGCCCCATGAGGGCAGCCTCAGCTCTGCACAACTGGTTTTCAGCTGTTCTCCCCTGGCTGACCCCAGCAATCTTCTAAGGAGAAACTTCTGTAACACTATTGATAGCAGGCTTTCTTTTTCATGTTTTTGCTGTTCCTTTGAAGTGATTGACACACTACAGATGGCAGCTGTTGCATTGTATTGGATTTACATAGGGAGTTTGGGGGAAGGTGGAGCCTGCAGGGCTGGCCTCCTGTAAGGAGAGACCTGGAGCCAATTCCAGCTGGTGCCAAAGCCCAGCAAGTCAGTGATGCTAGTGGTGCTTCTGTGAAAAGATATTTAAGAAAGGGTTAAAAAATACAGTGTAACAGCTGTGAGAGGGAGGGCAGTAAAGAAGAAAAACATGAGAGAAGCAACCCCTCTAGAGACACCAAGATCAGTGAAGAGGGAAGTGGGAGGAGGTGTGCTAGGCATGGGAGCAGAGATTTCCCTGCAGCCAGTGAAGGTTGAGCACGTTGTCCGTCTTGAGCCCACGGAGATCCACATGGGGCAGATCCACCCTGCAGCCCATGGAGGATCCCATGAGAGAGGAAGTGGATCTGCCTTCAGGAAAGCTGCAGCTCATGGAGAGTTCCCTGGGGAGCAGGCTCTTGGCTGAAGCTGCAGCCTGTGGAGAGAAGCCTACACAGAAGCTGGTTTTGTGGCAGGAGCTGCAGCTCAGGGGGGACCCATGGTGGATCAGTCTGTTGTTTAAGCAATGTACCTTGTGGGTACACTAGAGCAGTTTGTGAAGAGCTGTATGCTGTGGGGCAGGAAAAATGTATGAAAAGGGAGGAGTGGCAGAAATACAGTGTTATGAACTGATAGTGGCCCCCATCTCTCTCTGCTCTTCAGGGTGGAAGCAGTAAAGCTGAGCTTTGGGAAGAAGGTTGCTTTAGTTTGGTCCTTGTTTCTCATCATCCTGCTCCATTTTTAATGGGCAATAAATTAAATGAATCCTCCCCAGGTTGAGTCTGTTTTGCCTGTGATGGTAGTGAGTGAGTGATCTTGTCTTCATCTCAAGCCAAGAGTTTCTCCATCTTACTTTTCTCTTCCTGTCCTGTTGAGGAGGGCGGAGTGAGAGAGCGGCTTTGTGAACATCTGGCAGCCAGCCAAGCTTAAACCCCCACATGCATAAACATTCCTGTGTCTAAGAACTTCAGCTTTTCTACCATGTCTTTGCTGTCTCCAGCAAAATGACAATGGAAACCATTTTACAACCTACTAGTCTTCTCTTTTGGAGACTATTGATCTGTGGTTAATTTAATTAGGTCTTAGGTCTCAACTGGTTTTCATAAGAAGTAATACTTAATGCTTGGCTGAGGGGGAGCCTTTTCTTTCCCAGTTAATCTGCCTGAGCACAGAAACAACAGAGTGAATACATGTGATACATTGATGTGTAGTTGCTAACTGCATGTGAATTTGTATATGTAGCTCTAGGAGAAACATAGGCTCTTTCCATGAGTGATTTTCAAAATGATGTGTTCATCTAATTTATTCACTTCAAGCTTCCCTAGAATTTTTTACTTTGTAGTACTTTCAGCTAAATTTTAAGTCAAATTCTAAAAGCGTTTAGTTCCTTTTGAGAAATACTTAGAAATAACAAAAATCTAAAATTTGGAAACTATTTATGCTTCAGTAAAAAGAAAACAACACTTAACTTTCTCTTAATGAGCCATTAAATATCAGTTATGTCAGGATCTGATAGCAGGTACTGCATTCACTCCCTATCATTCCTGCTGCCTCTGTGGTGTTTCTGAGGGTTCCCAGGACAAGGTGAGAGATGAGAATTTGATTCCATGTTCTCAGAAGGCTGATTAATTATTTTATGATATTATATTAATGCTGTACTAAAATTATACTAAAATAAAGGATACATCAGATGGCTTAGCAAGAATGATAATGAAAGCTTGTGATTGACTCAGAGAGTCTGACACAGCTGGATGTTATTGGCCATTAAGAATAAACAATTCACATGGAACCAATCAAATATTCACCTTTTGGTAAACAATGGCCAGACCAAATTCCAAAGCAGCAAACACAGGAGCAGCAATCAGATAATTATTGTTTTCATTCCTCTGTGAGGCTTCTCAGCCCCCCAGGAGAAAATTCTGGGCAAAGAGGATTTTTCAGAAAATATCATGGTGATACTGCCTCCAGCGTGCTTTCTCTGGCAGATGCACTTCAGGAGTAATGTAGTAATGTAGTATGGAAGGAGTATCTCCTAACTAAAATAAGTTGTATCAAATTTCTTCTATTTAAAAAGCAATTTTTTCCTTTAAAGAATAAGGGTATTTCTCTAAAAGAATACAAGAGTATCCATTGTCTAAGCAGTACCTTTGTTCTTGCAAACAGATTTTGCTATGCATTTTTCAGTTACAGGAATGTTACAGAGTAACCATCATTCACTATTTCTGAAATCATGAAACATTTTTGCAATTATTTATAAGGATACCTTCTGTTTTGGGAAACCAGTGCTGCCAATAATTCTGTTGTTATTAAGAGCCCTGAGTGAGGAGCCTTGGGAAGTTCATTGTGAATTCTTCTTTCACTGGGACTATAGATTTAATACATTTGGGGAAAAAGTTAGGAAAAGGAAGCAAACTTCCTCCCCACCAGCCCTTTCTTGGGTTGGTTGAGGAATTATTTGGTCTGCTTGTGTTGGTCTGTACTTGCTGTAGAGGCATCTGAAACAGTGATAACACTATCTAGAATGTGTGTATGTGCAGTGGGAATTATACTTCCTATTGTGCCTTTTTCCAAGACAGTTGCTGGTTTTAGCCCCAGAGAAATCAATATTTCAGGATAAAAGCATAAAGGGATATGAGATAATAACATGTTCAAGTTCTAACAATAATGCAAGTCCCAAAACTGCTACAAAAAAAAAAAAAGGTAGAGTGCATGTTCTGGTGAATCCAGTCGGGGTTGAGTAGACATGAATGACTGACTGCCATGGGAAGGAAGTAGCAAATGGCTCCTAAAACAAAAAGGCTTTTAGGATGTGAAATCAGATCTTAGTTTTAAGAACTGGTAGGATGGATTGGTTATGCTTCCATGGGTTGGTTATGCTTCCATGTGTTTTGTACTGAAATACATGGTGTGAGATGCTAGAAATGAATAGGAACTCCTGGTATTCCATTGTGACAGGCTCAGAAAATTGCAGAACACCGACGGAAGTATGAGCGGAAGCGTGAAGAAAAGGAAATCAAGGAAAGAATGGAAAGAGTGAAGAAGGCACGGGAGGAGCATGAGAAAGCACAAAGGGTGAATATTCAGGCTTTAATATTTCTTAATAATTTGGACAGTGTTAATTTTGGTTACAATTAATTGCAAAGGAAAGAAAATCACTAAATGCAAGTTTTAAATTTTGGAGAGTTGGTTGCTGTCTTGGTTACTTAACCAATAATGAAGTCTGGAGAAGAAGGCATTTGAGTTCATCTGCTTTTATTGCTTGTGACAAAAGCAGTCTCTGGAATCTCTACTAGTCCTGTATTTCAAGAAGTCAGTTATTGTGTGACTATTCCAGAATAAGTTTCACTTAAAGTACTTAGGTGTCCCAAAGTGGGAGGTTTTAAATTCAGAATAATACTTTGCTTCTCTTCCTCAATTCCTGGTACAGCTTGCTTGCCTCTTTTTTTTTTTTGTGCTTTAATAATATATTTTAATATGTGGGGGTTGGGAGTTCTAAAAATACAGTTGGGGAGCTAAAACAAATTATACAGTATTAAGTGTTTGTATTCAGTAGAAGCATACCTTGCATAACTAACCTGCAGAATTAAGAACAGGCAGAGCAATTTCTTGTCAGTGGCTTTGAAGATAGTAGAGTGCTTTGTTTCTTGTGATGGCAGATCTGCCTGAAACAGTCTCAGCTGCTTTTTTTCTCCTAAACCCAGTTGAGCAGTAGAAAACAGGCTGCACTTCCATTGTTTTGTGTGGAATGATGTGCTTTCATCTGCAGGAGGAAGAAGCAAGACGACAGGCAGGAGGAGCTCAGTTTGGTGGCTTCCCAGGTGGCTTCCCAGGTATTTTATTTTTAAGCACAAATACTTGAGGTAGAGGTGGCTGTTGTTTCCATATGGAGTATTATAACTGTAGTTTTTATAGCATTTGTTCTCAAGACAGAAAAATCCTATGTGAAGTTTAGAACTCGTATAGAAATAACTCTTGGATCGCTAGTGGTAAGAGGATGGGATTTTTTCTCTTGAAGAGGATTGATGCTGTGTAGCAAGTAGAGGGAAGGCAGAGATCAATAATTGAATAACAGAATGAAAGGATTTAGGTCTGGGAAAACAAAAGAAGCAGAATTTGCTTGATAATGTGTTTAAAAATGAGTATAAAAATGTTTTCTAAATTACTCAGGGTGCCTTGAATCCGTTTAAGAGCGATAGTTTTAAAGTTGAAAATTTGGGTTGAACATGAGGGAAATCTCTGCTGATTGCAAGCTCTTGTTAACAGAATAGTTTTTTTAGGGAGGTAGTGCTGATTACCTTATAAGAAAGTTATCCTTAACAACTTCACAAAAATCAGGCTTTCCATGTTATACAATGAACTGGGGAGAAACAGAAGTACTGATACTCTTGAAGATTGAGATGTAGTTAAGAGTTGAGATAGGCTGTGTGTGCTCCAACTGGATCAGCAGCCAGATAGCGACCAGATATGCGTCATGCTCAGCACAGCTGGGGAAGAAGCTGCAGAATAAGGATTCCATAAGAGAACCTCAAGCATTTTGCTTCAGGGATGTTTTTCTTGGGGTTTTGTTGGAGTTTTTTCCCATTGGTGGCACAATTTTTCAAAACCCAAAGTTCCTGCCTAGTGTGGAATGTGCCTGGGACATAATACTGAGCTGCTTCTGCCCTGAATTGTTCACCCCAGGCATTCAAACTCCTTATCTTCCTGAGCTTGAGACCTACCTCATTTTAGTTAACCAGGAAAAGAACTGTACTCAGTACAAGCCTCTTATTCAATTGGTTTAAAAACATGGATGAAATGAGATGTCTGTCTTAACAGAAAGTGAAGGTGAAGAGCCTGCTTTCCATTGAGTGGGCCAGCTGCAGCCATATGGAAGACACGGCTTTAGAGATGTGGCAAGGAGTAGGTCTTGGTCTCAGTGAGCATAATTACAGTATGGCTGAGTTGAACATTTTTCTTGTGTT
This sequence comes from Molothrus aeneus, assembly GCF_037042795.1. NCBI lineage: Eukaryota > Metazoa > Chordata > Aves > Passeriformes > Icteridae > Molothrus > Molothrus aeneus. Next base: position 20,740,447 of record NC_089650.1, on the reverse strand, counting down.
GGATTTTCAGGTGGCTTTCCTGGGGCTGCAGGCATGCCAGGAATGGCAGGTATGCCAGGTCTCAATGAGATCCTCAGTGATCCAGAAGTTCTTGCAGCCATGCAGGTGAGTATTTGTTAAAGTCAAAGCTACACCTTCTGAATGAGCCTAAGGGGAGGAAGGAAGTTGTGACCTTTTGGATGGCAATGGGGGGTGCTTGCTTATTTCTGTTGTAAAAGTCTTTCTTCATGTGTGTGACACCAGACTGTATGGGTTAAATGTTAGCTGTTTTGCAAACTAATGGAAGCTTAATTAAAGATGACACACAAACCCTGCCCCCCATCTATGATAGGCAAAACTGTGTGTTCTATACAGAAAGTCTCTCAAATGGTCCTTTTCCACACATTATAATTCACTTGCTCATTTTTTGAATGCACACACTTTATAGCAGGATAATTATGCACAAACAAAAAAATTGATAATATTTTTCTTACACAATGTATTATAATAATATTGTGATGAGAATTGTCTTTCTCTTAGGAGATTAAATATTTGAGGTTTTGCCAGAGACAAAGTAGTATCAGAATAGTTCTTCATCTGGCATTTTCTGAAATCATATTCAGAAAGCTTACTTCCCTGGTAGGCTTGATTAATTGCTCAGTGTCATAACTACTTCTACTCAAGAGAAGTATTTCAACAGATTAAAGGGAACGTGTCTGACAACACCATTTTAAGGGCAGGTGGGCTAGAAAAAGTCAGAGCTGAGTGTGTAGTTCAATTTGCATTCTAATATGATCAAGTACAAAACTGTCTTGTTTCTTTTCTCTGGATTGCTGTGAGTAGAGTTACATATTGTCCTCAGCTCATTGAAATAAAGGCATCACAAAGGAATCTTATTCAGTATGCCCTGGAATCAGAAAAAATCATCACTTTCCATGCAAAAGTTAATGGGTTTGTTCCCTTAATGGTTGCTGATGTTGGAAAACACACCTTTACTTAGGCTGCCACAGTCAGCAGTGTTGGCTCACATGCAAACCAAGCAGAAAGGGCCCTTGATTGTAGCTGTCTTCCTTACCTGGCTACTTCCTGCTGCAGCACTGCAGTTTGTGATGAGAGGTTGCTGAAAACAGTGTTGAGGTGCAGCTAAATATTAAGTGCTTGTCACGTGCCTTTAAGAAGACTCCATTGCATGCTGATTACATATGCCCCAGCATAGGGTAGGACTCTTGAAAAAATGTGTGTTGACAGTGTCTTCTGGTAATGCAGGCAGGCTTTAGCATGTACAGCTATCTAGATATGATTTATTAGAACTTGATCTCTGTCTACACTGCCACCTTTTCCTAAAATGTCCAACTCTGCTTTCTGGTCTTTTCTGAATTGGCCCTGTAAGCTCTAGTTTGAAAAAACAGTAGTTTCTACTGCTTGGCATCTGCCCAGTGCAGCTGTGGAATATGTTGATGGATAATGTAAGCTGGCAGCTATTATGTCAGTTATCTGAGGTAACAAAACAGTCTGAACATACTGAATCGCACAAGTCACTCCAAAATTCCTTTGTAACTGTAGAGGCTTTTCATAGTGAGGAGTCAGTGCCAAAATGGGAGTATTTTAAGAGTAAAGGCCACTACCTCAGTCTCTTTAGACTTGCTGTGATTTCATCATTTTGGAGACTATTCTCCATGAGTTAACACTGAAATGTACCTAAATCTTGTTGCAGTTCAGTAAAACCTGACAACTGTGGATGCCTGAAGACAAGCCAGATTAAACTGATTTTTACTGTTAACTTCATCTTGTCATCCATAGAAGCAACCAAAGAATCAGATATGGCTGCCTGTGGACATGTTTAGGGGAGTTATTGCTTGTCATTGGCATAAATCTTGCCTGGGCAGGGTGTTGGCCTAGATGATCTCCAGAGGTCCCTTCCAACCCTAACAATTCTCTGATTTTGTGATCTCTGCAAACCACTATAAAAACTTCTTTCTTGAGGAAGATTTCTGGTTCCATTACATGGAGATTTATTTCTTCAGGTTTTTTTTTTTTCCTCAAAGCAGCAAAACTTCTCTTGCATTTCTTTTCACAGCTTCTTAATGGTAGCAAGTTGTGACTTTTTGCAGTGACTTCTAATGCATCCTTTTTTAGCTCATTTGCCCCTAAGCTTTCTAGTCTCCAGAAGAATTGACTGTAATTTTAGTGTTTTATTTTACTGTTTTGTCTATCTGGTGGGTTGTCTAGTACTTAATGTCTTGCATATGCAACTGCTTTCTCTAGACACATGACATGTGCATTTTGGAGTCAAATAGAAGTTTTTTCTATAAGAAGTTATGTGTAAGATGAACCTATGGATTCCTTATTTGACATGTAGCCATATGTTAGACTTCCAACAAAATGTGTTAAGTTGGAAAAAAAATAATACTCTTTCTTGGAAGTATTATTTTTCCTTCTGCAACTAAAGACCAGAACAGTAGAAAACTGAATGTCTCCCTAGTACCATTAATAGAATGGCTACCATTCCACCTTATGCACTAAACATTTCCCTCCAGAAATGCTGATATCCTCAGTCTTACACTTTATTTTGATAATATTGCTCATCACTGTCAAACCTTGGATGTTATAAGCACTCTCTAAGGTTGAGAGCTTCCAGGGAATCACAAAAGTACAGAATCACTTATTTGCTGTGAATTTATAGGAAAGTGAAACACATAGCATAAAACTGGATATTTAACATTCATTTAGGAGTGCTTTGACAGAAATTAGTGACTAAGATTACTTTGCTTTTTGTTCCAGATTCATATAGAAATGAAACCACAGACTTAATAACATGACAATCTTTATAATCACATGCCCTATTTTGAAATCAATTCAAGAAGTCTGAGGTTGTGAAAGTCTGCCTTTTTTTTTTTTTTTTTTTTTTTTTGCATGGGAATCCTGTAAAGTGGAGAGAATGTATCTAATCTCTCTTTTCTGAACTTCAGCATTCTGTTTTCCATATACTTTGCAGATTATCTTTTGTGAAGGAGACAACACCTTTGTAAGTCCTCCCATAAGACTTGATTATAAGAACCTCTTGGTTCCCAACATGTATAAAATGTGACTGAGGTGTGTGGGTGCTTTCAGTAGAGTCCACACCTACCAAATGCAGTTTAGGATCAGACTTGTTGAACAGCTTTGGACTGAGTCTGATGCTAGAATAGATACAGGATGAGGTTATTGTAGCACAGACAGCTCTGAGCACACTGGTAATGTGATGATTTCCAAAGGACATGCCTGCTGTAGCAGTGGGTTGGAAGTCTAGGAAGCAGTGTGTCTTTTGGTGAAAACACTTAAATGTCCTAGAAAGGACAGCAGATGAAATTAGAGCTAACATCTGTGAATTGTATTGAACATAATAAACTGCTTACACTTTGGTTGAATTAAAGAAAATTGGAATTTTTTGTAGATACTGCTTATAATGGAAACATTTTTCCAGGCTGAGATGTAAAATTGTTACATACAGAGTCATTATGTTCAAAACATACACAGGTAAAACAAGTAAAACCAGTTCAAGTTTGGTGGAGGCCCAAGGTATACTAGAAGTATGGGAAAAAAGTATTAATACCTTTTACCTCTCATACTAAATAGAGAAGATGGAGCTTTTTTTTGGGCACTGACTTTATTCAACAATGTGGATGTATTTATCAACTGCAACAGAGTGTGTGATGAGAGACAACAAGGTTCTTTTCCAAGTGTGAATTCTCAGTGGAGGTGAGGAATGACTGAGAATTAGATGGATTTTAAAAGCCAAACATTGCCACATTGTCTGCTCACAACCCAACAGTTTCAGGCTTTTGCTGCTAGAATGAAAAAATGAGAAAAGGATGAGAATCAGCTGTTGCTCAGAGTAGAGTTATCCTATCATGCATGATACATACATCAAACTCCTACCTCCTTCAAAATGCATTTGAAAGATGCCTGAACAGAAATAATACAGTAGGTAGGTGTGGCTGTGTTTGATAGCTCCTGTTCTGGGAAAACAGAAGTCTTATCTGATCCCCCTTGTCATACACTGAACTGTTGGTGTAACAAGTTCAGTAATGACTCTGGTGTTTAGTGACACAGTTTTAACAGCCTGCACTGTATTATTGGGTTGTCTTCAGAGAATTCTTGCCAGAAGTCTAATGTAGTCTTGTCCTGTAAAAGCTGAGCAAGACTAGATTCATGTGGAACTACATAATCACTTTTGAAGAGTTGTTTTACAAATGTCCTAATTTTTCTTCCTTTTTTTTCTTTTTTTTTTCTTCTTTTTGTCCTGCAGGATCCAGAAGTTATGGTTGCATTCCAAGATGTTGCCCAGAATCCAGCAAATATGTCCAAGTACCAGAGCAATCCCAAGGTCATGAATCTCATCAGTAAATTGTCTGCCAAATTTGGCAGTAAACCATAAAATCCCTGGTTCTTAAAAATCATACCTGAATGGCAAGGATTTGATTTGGCTAACCAGTGTTGCAATAAAATAAACCATTTTACCTCTGATCTTCTTAAGAAGAGAAATGGGGTGTTCTAAGGAGAACTGCTCTCTAGCCCCAGGTATTGACTTTATTCAATTACTGGTTTCTAGAACTCAAATTATATTCAGATGACCTAGTTTTCAACCATCCCTTCTTGTCCAACAGTTGCAACCTTTCATTGTAAGTGTTACAGACAGTTTTCTCTGAATTATCGTTCTGATAACAAATTGTAGTATTCCAGGAGTATAAGATAAAAACATGCTATTTTCTTTTTTTTTTTATTGCTCTCACTGAGCAAAGGGGAAAGAACTTGAACGACTGAAGTCTGTCTTAATCCCTTTAGGACAGAAAAATAGCAAAGGTGGGACAAGTCTGAAGAATTAACTGGATAAAGGAATTGTCCACAAATACAACTTTTTTTTTTTTTAATGGGTGATAGACTTTTTAAAGCTATTATTGGTATAATCAGACTAGCTAGTTACACACTGGAACTTCTGGCAGTACTGCAAATACTATATCATTTTGATCACCACAACTGTGCAGCAAAGGTACAATTCTACCATTTGCACAATCTGGCATGAAGTACATATTGCTGAGGCCATAGATGTTTTGTTACTTGTTCGGTTCTTGTCCAGCACCTTTAGGTAACATTTTATTTATCAGTCTGGGTATGGGAGAGCAGCTTCCTGTCTGTGCTTGTACTCTTGTCCTTTCTCAATTGGCAGGCCCTCTGCTGGCTGCACTCACCCTTCCTTGGGGCCATGCTTACCAGGTTGCATCTATTTGGAAACTTTAGGGAAGGAATCTTGTTCCCATCACTACCTCTGTCCCACTGAATGCAAGCCATCCAGAACATGTACATGCAGAGTTACACATTGGTGAAGGGGAGAGCACCCAACAAAATTGCAGCTCTGGGTTCTGAGTCGTTTTGGGTTCTTACATGCTCACTGATTAAAATTTCTTGGTCAAAGTCCTGCTGTCTCTGTAGAGGTGATGACTTGTTCTTCACCACATTCTGTGATCTTCCATCTTTTCTTGTAGCCTCTTGTTTAAAAAAAAAAAATCTGTTGTTGTGGTTTCATACCCCCATGGTTTTGAGGCTTGTGATACAGAGGAAAAGGTGAAGTAATTGGAACAGACAGAACATTCTTCGAACACGTGCATTTATCAGCACGGGTATCTTTGATGCAGTGTCTGTCCTGATGGTGTTCAGTGGATTTGGCTACCAATAAGACAGTTGTTGCTTCTGTTTGTCTTGGCTAAAACATCTTCATGTGGAAAAAATGACCATAGTTACCTGTTCACCCCTTGAATTTCAAGGTTTGTGTTACTCTTTTGTAATTCTGTATCTTGAGCCATAACTGATGTTACCATTTTTAAGCAAATCTGGTTTGATGTAGGAACTCTACAGCAGTTGCAAAAAAGTAAATCCCCAAATGCTTTTTCTCCTACTAATGACCCTGCACAATGAAATGTGAATCTTTTTGCTTAAGAAATACAGTTCTGAATACTTCTCTTAGCCTTTAAAAATAAAGTATGGTTTTGAAAAACACAGCTTTTTGGGTTTGTGTAACTTTCTGATAAAAATTATTTTGCTTAAATTAAATGTGGAAGTGCTTTATTCAAATTGTATATATAACTTGTGTTTTAAATTGGAACAAAATGCCTAAGGGCTCATCTTCATGACTGAATGAACTCAAATTACAATTGCTGTGTGCATGGCTTTTGGTCATAGTCTTGATTTCCCATTCTCAAGAAGAGATACTTGAAGTAGGTCACCCCTCAATATAGGCTAAATCTTGACTTCTGCATTCAGGCTAGTGCATGTGTTGTGCACAAATTAGAGTATCTTGAATATAGATTTATTCCCTACGGTTTCCTGTTATTCCAACTTGGCTGTTTGTGTCTGTCTTCCCATGAGTAGTCAAAAGTAGGAAGTTACTCCTACCTAATAGAAATGGTCATATCTGTGTCCTGCCTGCTTGCTTACACATCAGTTGCCCTTACTGAGAGTTGATTGATTCTATAAAAGCATTCTCTCATTTTGATGTTGGCTTTAACAGTTTAGCTGAATTCTTGTTCTTTGGGAATACACATCCTATGACTCCCTTGGTGTGTGAGCTTTTTTGGTTGTAGTGTTGCTCAGCAAGTAAATTGATGAGCTGTCTGGACTTCATCTCAGTTCCCTGAGTTGGTGTGTGGACATCTAAGCAGCTAAACTGGTTTGAACAGAAGTGCAAGTGCAGAATGCTAACTGCACAAGAGATGAGCAAAGACGGGTAGTTCCAAATGTGGGATGTACGTAGCTAAATGAGGAAGTTGTTAATTTCATTGGTTGCTCCTGTATTTACTGGCAGATCCTTCAGGTTGTTTGTTCTGTTGGAGCATTGCGTGGGGGTGGTTGTTGTAAGTGCAGTGGCAATAATCAGCTCTGCTGGCAGTTTGTCTCTGAAAGCTGCAAAAGCATATCCATGTCAGCTGGGACAGAGTGCTGCCAGCCCTGCCCCTAGCTCAGGTGTGCCTTCCTGCCTTGTGCACAAGTCCTGCACTGAGCTGTTTGGTTCATCCCATGCCCAGATTCAATGAGCCAGGAGTGCAGTGATGCACCTGCATCTGACTGGTAGAGAGGCTCACAGCCTTGTTCCTGTGTGAGTCCTGGTGACTTGAGTGTCCTCTCTGGTTCAGCTGCTGCCCCAAGGGAAGCAAGTGTCAGCTCAGTTGCCACATCCAGGCTGCTCTAGTTCACGGGGAGTCCTTTTGCATAGTAATGTGGAAAATGCAAAGCTTGGCGCCTTTATCAGAAATTTTTGGAAATTTTATCTCCCTTCATTGTTGGTACTTGTTGATAATTGTTGGCTTGTTTTGTCTTTGTGGGAAGGCAGTGACTGGATGAGTCTCAAAGTTGGATGAAGGCAGATGGGACAAAGCCAGGTAGAGCAGTGATAGGCCAGAGGAGAATGGGTCAATGGGTATTAAAAAGCCACATAAAAGTAAAACCATGCTACAGAAACAGCTTTTTGCAAGTACTATATGTAGTTTAAAAATCTGTCTTTAAATGCCACCTTGTTTTTCTTGTATGTGACTTTCATAGCTTTTGTATAAAGCTCATACAAGCCATACTCTTGCATATGCCTGTACATTCCTCTTCTGTGGAATGGAAGAGGAAATAAGATTGTTATGGGAGCTCATGGCACCTGCCGTGCAAGCAGAATCCTTCACCCATTGGGATGGGAGACTCTGGACATAGCCAGGGGGAGCTAGAGCCAGGTTAGCCTTGGCTGTACCTTCCCATGGGTCATGGCATGCTGCTGACTGGAAGTGTTTGGAGCCTCTTTGAAATCCCCCAGGGCAGGTGGGCTGAGGGATGCTCATGGCAGAGGCTCTGGAGGGTTGTTTCCTCTTTGCTCCAGGGCACTCTGACCTGGCAGTCACTGGTGCTGACAATGGTTGGTAACTTGGAGCTGGAGGGTGGCTCACTAGGAAAACAGTAGCAGTGTTTTCTTCTGATGCCTAGAGAAAGGTGTCCTGTGAAACATATTCAGAGCTCTGCAGAGGTGGGCCTCAACCTTGCTTCACACATGATGGAGTGAGGGCAGCATTGTAAGAAAGTAATTCTGGATTACCAAAGAGCTGAAGTGGAGTAAAAAATGGTGGTGTCCAATTGAATGCAGACACCTCCATGTTCAGTACCACAAGACAAATCATAGGAGGTCAGTAGTGATATAAGAAAATGCAAATACAGAGGAAGCAGGAACAGTTTTAATGTGGCAAATAAATGAGGCAGATCAGGTGGTTGCTGGTAGATCTGAACTATGGAGCAAGAAAAAAAAAATTTAAGCAACTGGGCAACAAGTCACTGATCACTTTGTGAATCAAAGCTTGGGTACATCATACTCACTTGATGTGACCCTCACAAACAGGAACTTCTGTAAGACAAACCTTTCCTTGTCCCTGCTGACTGGAGGTCCTGAGGTCCCAGAGAATGTAAATACCGAGGACTCTCCTGTAAATCTGAATCTTGATAAATAACCAAATCCAGATGTTCATTTGTAATTTTGCTAACAAAGTGTTACTACTGTATATGTCTGCTTACAAACACACTTTTGAAAGCTGTATCCTATATGTATGATCTCAGACAAGCCTGAGATCTTATAAATAACTAAATAAATGTATTTGCAGAATGTGTTACATCTCTTTTTGTTAAGTGGGTTACAACTTTGGCACGTTTGTTGTTGCACAAGATTTTTTTTAATGTATAAAGATTTATTTCAGAGGTTACAAGGAATGTGAGTTGCTACTGTATGTAGAGAAATGTGAAGGATTACAGGGTTTAGGTTAGCACTTTATCTTACAGTTTCTTCTTGAAGTACAGCAGCTGCAGCAGTCCAGATGGTACACATAATTTTTATGGAACAAAGGGATTCCAAAAAACAAGGTACTTATTACTCAAGTGTCAAGTAAGTAACAAGGAGGTGAGGTCTAAAGGAGGTAATAGTAAATTGAATTCTATTATTGAAACATTTAGTTTTCTAACAATCTCAGTGGTGGGTAAGAGTTCTAGAAATGAGTTGAATTTGCGTTTCACGTTTCAGAAGGAAAAATATCATAGCTGAAATCATGTAACAACCAGCACAGTGTTCTATAAAATTAGCTTTTAAATGGGCTGAAGGTACAAGATGTTAGGAAATCATCAAAAATAGATGGAAAAATATCAAAGTACTATATTGAGAGTGAAATGTCTGAGCTGCTGCCAGCTGCATTGCCTCTCATTAGAGAAAATTCATTCTGATGTTTAGCCACTAGTGTCTAGTTCTTATTTGGAAGAGAAAACCACCTGTGCTTTCTTATTTCAGATTTTTTAACAATTGGTCTAAAATATGGCTTGTTGCTGAGAGTGTATAAGGAAAAATTAACACAACTGTTCTACAAGATGATTTGCCCTCACACTTTCTTTTGTGTTATCCTACAATGAGGAAAAGTTCTTGAAAAATAAAAGGTTTTTCAGAAGCCATTTTATAATCTGGCACATTTTTTTCTCTAGTCTCTTGTGTGAAAACTTTTCAAACTAGATAAAGCAAGATTCTGAACTGGAATTAATTAGTAGCCTTTACCAAAAAAAAAAAAAAGACCAGAAAAATGTACATTTAGAACAGATGTTAGACATTTATCAAGTGTCTGAGGGAAAAAGCAACATCAAGGCAACAAAAAATTGTATTTGACAATTACTTAGTCTATGTAAAACTAAGGGTGGCTGAGGGACATTTGGTCTAGTTAGGTTGATCAAGTACCATGATAGGAGATTAAATGTAATAGTAATGCAAGTAATTAAAAAAAAAAAAAAAAGAATTTCAACTTTTCTGATATCCCTGGACCTAGATGAAGTGCATAGGGAACATTCTGCTTCATTGCAGAGGCTCGGTCAAAACTGGTTCATGCAGAGTTCACACACACATGTGCTTTTTAATCTGTGTGTGATTACAGTGCTTGCTTCTGGAAGAGGCTGGTTTTACCTTGGCCTTAATACCTAAGCCTGATCTTGACAAGATGGTGTGATCAAATTGCTCTATTTAATGAACTCAAATTGTCAGCACATGCAATCTCATTTGTTAATTTCTAGTTGCTTTTATCTGTGCTGTACTGGGAGTATGATCCAGTTTATCCACCTTCTCTGAGAGAGAAAGTTTTGCAACAGATTCAGAAAGTAATTTTGAAAGTAGTAATTAAATTCTGTCATTCTGTCTTGACATGTTTGGACTCTCTAATGAATTGAATTTCTGGGCAAAAATAAAGGAGATATGTATTTCTATTTTTTTTTTTTTTTAATGTTAGAATAAGGAGAGTATTAGGGAAGAAATAGTTTAAGTTCAGAGTTCATTCTTTACTTGCAAAGGTAGGACACAGTGCAGAGGCAGTAAGTTTGCCCTCTGGAGTCACCAACAGTATCCTCATTCCTTGTCATGAATCAGAAACAAAGTTTGGGTCAGCCAAAGAAAATCCATCAAGAGTAAAGTTTCTCAAGATTGATTAATTTCCTGTACAGGAACCTACAGAATTTCGCAAGCAAGAAATGACAAAGCTGTAGTTCATGTACACAGAATATGTTTGTACTTGTAGTTGCTTAATTTAGTTCACTTCTTCCAGGCTTTCCAGTAGAATTGGCAGATTTGAGGAAAGGTAGGTGGTTTGGGCTGCCTGTCCTTCCTTAAACCCCACTTGTGCATGTTATGTGTTTGCCTGGAAACCTGGTGGATTTGGGGCATTTATGTGAAGACCTTAAGGCCATGTCTTCAGGAAACCTTTTATGTAGATAAAAGGTTTAGCTTTATGCAGGTTTTTAGGTACCTGCCTTTTGTTTTCCCTTGGTAGAATACAAAGCATTAAGTTTAACTTAATCTGTAGTGTGCCCTCCTATTTCTGGGACAGCTTCTCTAGGTCTGTGTGTTCCAAAAATAAAGCAATTTGCTTTTAGAATATTGCAGCTGTTGTGTTACCTGTTAATACTCTGTTTTGCAATATATACAGGGCATAGTGTTGTATTAAGAATATTGCTAAATACAGTTGAAACAGGGTAGAGTTATTTGGGTGCATGTTTATGATGGAATTCCAGTCTTCTTCGTCCAGAATGAACGGACTCTTTGGTGAAAGCTTCCCTTCACACAAGAGGGACAAAACCCCAAAGAACAGCAGTAATGGGGGTCTGTGTCCTGTTTGAGGCATTCCTCCCAAAAGCTCATGGACCTGATTGTGTGGTCACTTTTTGCGTAATTGTTCCCTGGATTTGTAAAGCTGCTCCTGCCTGCTTTAGTGACAGGAGATAGCCAGTGACCTGTGTACACCTTAATTCTAAATTAAGGCCTGAGTCTTTTGTACGTAGGAGTGTGTCACAGGTGAGTGTATTATTAAGAGTGTATCAATGTGGGTGTAACTAAAAACCTTTTATTAATGATTAAATCATGATCAAAGATAATTAATTGACACCTAAATGAAAAGGGAATGATGATAGAATTGTTATTAAGCAATAATTGAACAGCAATTAAACAGTGATTTAACAATGTTTTAAATTATTGTTTAAACAATAATTTACACGCTGGTCAAACTACTACTTACTGTACATCTAATAATTCAGCTATAGCTGGATTTATAAAAGCTGCAGCAAGTATACACTCTACTTTAAGGCTTAATGTAAAATGTCACTTTCCTCATTATAGATCTCAGATGTTTGGTAAGGGGCTCTTTCAACCTCAAGCATTAACCTTAAGAGCCATCCCTGTCTAAGGGGACATCACTGCTGAGCAGCCTGCTGCTGTGCAGGGGACCCTAGTGGGCTCATGGGGGCTGCAGACATTTATTTTGAGGTTAAAATGACTGACTCCTAGTCAGAGCCCCTTTTGGTGTACGTGCAGGTGTGCAGCTGTAGCAGTTTCAGTTCTGTCTAGTTCCAGCTCAGGCTGGTGCTGATCTCCTGATAAGAGAGGCCTGAACTCTTTGTTCCTGGATAAGACACGGCTTTGGATGATTCTCAGGGTTTACACTGCAGGGATGATTTCAGTCAGGTCTCCTTTTGGTGAACCAAAGTACCGTCACTCAGTCAGAAGGGGTGCATCCAGCACAGGGATCTTACATTATAAAAAAAAAAAATTGGGTCTATCAGTGGTATCAGCATTGTATAAAAGAATTGTGGTCTCTTAGGTTGCTAGTATCAGCATCTAAATTCTGAGTACAGGAATGTGCTGGAGAACTTCACTGGAAAATTATTTTTCTCCAACTGAAACACTTGTTTTAGGTAGAGTAGCCTGTGTTCTTTATACCTGCCTTCCCTCAGAGAAAATAATGGGATTTTCCTCACAGAAGGGTAGAGACAAGGGGTCTGTTAACAGCCACCTGATGAAGGAACGTCTTCTCAAAAGGGAATGGCTTACCCCAATTGTGTGATAGAAACTCTTGGGAAGAGGGTAATGTTACAACAGCCCTGTCCTTGTTTAAGTCATGGATGGTATGGTGATTCCTACCAGAGATGTAAGCACTAGGAGCTCTTGCAGTTCAAACAAGAGGCAGCTGAGGAGTTGAGGCTGAAGGACTAGGAATTGCAATTATGAAGAAAAAGTTATGAAGTTTTTCTTTCTTTCAGAAAGAGAGAACAAGATATGATTCTAACAATAGAAACCAAAGAGCCCAGGAGTAACATGATACAAAGCTAAAATTCATTCATATCTTTAATTATAGTATTTTTCTGAAGTACAGGTGAAACTAACAAAAGGGTAGTGATTATTAACAGACAAAACTGTGAAGCAATCTGGAAACCCGTATAAGACATGAGAATGGCAAAAAACCCAGCAGGATATGAACAGACATGGGGCTCATCTCCCAAGTGCAGTTCTGAATTGGGGCATGTCCAAACTCATTTAATTTCCTCAGCTCCTTCATACTTGTGGAACCTCTCCTACATAAAAGTTGAAAAGGAGGCTGTAGCATGATTGATATTTTCCCAAACTGTGTGTCTGATAGCCTTGTCTCTGTGCCCTAACTGCAGTGAGCCACAGCTCCCCTGTGCTTTGGCCAGCTACCTTTGTCTAGTGCTGTCCTGCTGGGACTTCTCACTCCAGCCTCAGCTACCACAGGAGATGTTCTGTTTGTAGTGCTGTGCTTCAGCTGCAGGCTCTCAGCATGACAGCAAAGGAGGAGCAAGGGCTTGCAGACTGGGAAAAGGAGTAAACAAAATAGAATAATAGAATTGTTTAGCTTGGAAAAGACCTCTTAGTTTGAGTCCAACCACAACCCCAGCACTGCCACATCCACCACTAAACCATGTCCCCAAGTGCAAAATCTACATGTCTTGTAAATAACTCTGGGGATAGTGACTCAACCACTTCCCTGGACAGCCTGTTCTAGTGCTGGCTAACACCTTAATTAAAAATTTTCTTCCTAATATCCAGTATAAACCTCCCCTGGTGAACTTGAGGCTGTTCTTTCCTGTAGCTTTTTTTCTGGGAGAAGAGGCTGAACCTCACCTTGCTACAACATCCTTTAAGGTGTAGAGTGCAAGAACATCCTCCCGGGGGTCCTTTTCTCCAGGTGTTTGAAAATGCATCAGACTCGATTTGTCCACATGGAATAAGAAGAAACTATTGTCTTGAAAAAGTGATACTTTGAAGATACTAGACTTTTAAGTAGGTAGAAGGGACTGTAGTTAGCAAAAAGCAGAATCAGAATGTGAAGTTTAGTATTGCTTCCTCGTTGTAATTAAATGCTTATGTTAATGTTTGGGAAAGGGAATCACAGAATCACAAAAGGAGTCATGTTGAAAAGGGACCACAGTGGTCATCTGGTCCAACCTCCCCGTTTGAACAGGGTCATCCCAGAGCACATGATGGTGCTTCTGGGTCCTTTTCAACTCAGACTGTTCTGTGACTCTCAAGTGAAATTGCTTAAAATAAAAAAAGAGTAAATAATGGCACTATTGCTATTAAATATGGCACAAGATTGTGTCCAGAGTGTTCTTGAACATCTTCAGTGAGGGAGATTCCACAACCTGTCTGGGCTATCTGTGTGTGGTGTATCTATTCCAGTGTGTGGTGACTTCATAGTAAAGAAATTCTTCCTCATATTCAGGTGGAACTTCATGTGCAACAGTTTCTGCCCGTTGTCCTATTGCTAGAGAAGAGAAGAGCCTGGATCCCTCCTCTCCCCGCCCTCCCTTCAGATGCTGACAGCCACTGATGGGATCCCTTCTCGGTGGCCTCTTCTCGAAAAGAAGCGAAGCTGCTCGTGGAGAGAAAAGGCGCTATTGTAGTCACTGAGGAAGGAACAGGAGCGCATTTTCCGGGTACCCCGGTGCTGTATTTTCCTGAAAATCCCCACGAACGATCCCGGTCTCTCCCGCCGCTCCCCCGGCGCGGGGCGGGGCCGCGGGCGCACGTGACAGGGCGGGTGCCATGGCGGGCGCGGGGGCGGCGCGCGGCAGCCCAGAGCTGGCCGGGGCCGCGGGGCCGCCGGGCCGGGCCGAGCACCAGCAGCAGCAGCCGCCGCCACAGCAGCCGAGAGCCGCCGCGATGTCGTCCGTGGCCTCCTACGAGAGCCTGGTGCACGCCGTGTCCGGCGCCGTGGTGAGCGAGCGGGCGGGGGGCGCGGGGCCCGGCGGGCGGGGCGGCCGTGCCGGCCTGGCGGGGGGCGCGGGCCGCTCGCAGCCTTTGTTCGGCCGGGACGGGCCGCGGAACCGGTCGGGGCTTAGCCAGGCTGGAGGCCGGGCCTGAGCAGCCGGAGCCACCTCTGAGGCAGCGGGAGCTGCCCCTCAGAAAGCCGGGTTGGCGCACCCGGAGCTGGGCATCCCTTCAGTAAGCTCAGGCAGAGGGGCAGCACCTCAGCTCTGCGATCCCAGAGCTGCACCAAGCATCGCCCTCCTGCCGCGGCCTCATAACGAGCTCAGGAGCTGCGGAGGGTGAGGCAGCTCTTGGGTGCTGATCAAAATGTAAAGCGGGCACAGAGCAGCCGGAGGAGGTACTGTCGATCACTGAACTTAATTTTTCATGTGGTGCTTGTAAATTAAAAAGTCGCATTTAATTTATGTAGATTTCCTAGTGTGCCCAGCCCTTGAATTTTTCTTTTCAGAGTGCTAGCTCTAAAAAGTAAATCAGCCTTCTGCTTCTAACAGATGAAGAATTTTAGTGCATGTAGCATGTTGGATTGGGCATACTGATGGATAGGAAGAACTCCTCGTGTCTCCTATAGGATGAAAGTTGCTAAATGTTATTGAACGATAAACACTGGAACAGGCTGCCCAGGGAGGTCATGGAGTCTCCCTCTCTGGGGACATTCAGAACCCACCTGGAATGGAGGCATTCCTATGTCACCTGCTCTGGGTGACACTGCTTTGATGTGGTGGGGTTAGACTGGGTCATCTCCAGGGGCTCCTTCCAACCGTGACAATTCAGTGATTCTGTTATAAAGGCTGATTCTAAAAGGAAAAACGAGGGTTTAAGGGATGTTTTTGTTTTATTATAAATAAATACAAGATTTTTGTCTGCTCTTTAAATTGTTTTAAGTCTGCTTACTTAAACATCAAAGGCAGTGGGGATTTTGTTTCCACTTTCAAAAACTGGAGCTTTCTAAAATGATCTCATTATTGAAATACTACCCATTTTCCTCTTGCTGGCTTCTGCAGAAGTCAGTGATACTTTCTAGATATTGCTGTTAGCTTCTCCCTTCAAAAACATATTGCTGTAGTCAGGCTGTGCCCCTGAACAAGGTTTGTAGTGTGAACCAAGCTTATACATCCAGCCATAGACTCAGAACTGTGTTGAGCTAATGCATCAGGAGCACATGTCAGACCACAACATGATAACTTTTGTTTGTACTCTAATATACTGAAAGCTGATATACCTTCTAGGCAACCTAGTCAAATTTGAGATGAAGGAATATTTTTGTGAACAGTAAAAAAATAACCAGCACAAAAAAGTGCTTGATTTCCTGTGAACTTTAATTGAATTACATAAGTATTCTTTAACTCTGCATGTAGCTGCAACATAATCTTCCTGTTGCAAAGCTATAGGGATGAGAATTTCATGGGAGTATTATAGAGCAGTCAGGCTGCTTCATTAGCTAAATGGTGGCTGAAAAATAGCAATGAAACTTTTTTATATGTTTCACATTTTTTTGTTGTTACTATTTTTTATAATCCAAGCTTCAGTCTGTGGTCCTGCACATATCTTTTTGGCAGCAGTCACCCTCAGGCCATTTATTCTGGCCACTTCTTGGCTACTGCGCAGTTGTTTATTGGGTGCTGTGGCTGGTCAGTGAACTGATGTGGCTGAAGAAGTAGCTCAGTGGAAAAAGTAGTTTTTCAGCCAGATTAGTTTCTGTGTCTGCATCATTGTGTAGTGCCCAGAAAGTTATGCCACCAGATTGGAGGAGGCAGGGGTGCAAATACAGTTGACCAAGAGCCTGGGATTACAGGGACCAGCCTGTACCTGTCCCTGTGATTATTCAGTGGTAATGTGACTTGGCAAAGCACTGAGATCCAGCGCCGACAGGGCGTGGGGGGAAGGCTGACAGTGAGGCCTCACCCTTCCAGCAGTGCAGGGTAATACATGGCAGCATCTGTTCTGCACTCACTAGTATAATTTTACCTGCTGGTCTCAGTGCAGTTTAGTGAGGAATCTGAGTCCCTCTTGAGGGCTTTTGTTGTTGGGGAAAGGATTGTTTATCCCTCTTTTCCTTTCTTCTAGCCATGAAATCCTGTCTCTTCCCTGTGATGCTTCAGGCAGCCTCCTCATCACGTAGTTGAGTTGTTCCATTTGTAAACCCAAGAGAAAAGTAACTTGGCTTTTCTATTTCCCTCAATTTAGGAAAAGAAGGGGAGAGGGTACAAATTGTTTTTTATGTGCAATGATCTGTTAAGTCAGTTAAGTCAGTTTAGTTGTCTCATTACATTCCCTTGAACTATAGTTCCATATAAGTTTTAAGCCGGTTTGGCAGTCAAGCACTGGAACAGGCTGCTGAGAGAGTTGGTCAGTGCCCCATGCCTGTCAGTGTTTGAGGCATTTGGGAAATGCACTTAAGGTGCTTTAGCTGTTGGTCAGCCCTGAAGTGGGGTGGGGGCAGCAGGCCTAGAAGATCATTGCAGATCCTTCCCAGCTGAAACAGACTGTTCTGTTTCTTGTGGCCACACATCCATTGTGTCTCCTGTGTGACACTACCTGACTATTTCCTCATTTCCAGTTTCTAATTCTGTGCAAGTGTGTGTGTGTGTGTTGCTGCTGCGTGGTGCATTGCATTGAGACTGAGATCCAGGATGAATCTCACTTTGGGAGGATGGAAGCAGAGGAGGGCTGCAAGTTGTAGTGACTGTGCAGTCTTGCTCTGTGCGTAGGTGTAACTGCATTCTGAGGCTGTCTTCAAAGTTGCAGTAATGCAGCTCCCATTAGGAACAGCATTATGGCTCTTTCTGGTACTTTTTTTTTGTGCTGGCACTAACCTTCTAACTAATATATGTTTTTTAGAAATATTCAGTCAGATGGGTTCATTAATCCACTTGCTGTCCAGCTGGGTACATGGTAGGTGAGAATGATACAACACAGGAGAAGTACATGGGAGAGCAGAAAGAACTGTTTTGGCAAGAGCCCAAACTAAATGGGTTAAAATAACCAGGTAATTGTGGCCAAGTCTTAACATATGCTACCTAGTGTTAAAAAAAACCTGGAGAAACTTAAGTCAACCCAGAATTGTTTTAGTGTGGAAATATCACCAGAAAAAAAAAATCCTCTGTTGCTGGTTGTAGAGTAGGTCCAAGCAGCTGGCTGAGGAGCTGGGCATTTCCAGAGGCAAAGCTCACTTAAATGTATGGCATAAGACAGCTGTAGAAAAGCTCAAGTCACACTGTGCACTGTAGTTTAAACACAGCATTGAGTGACTTGCTGTATCCCAGACCTTCCCACCATTTAAACAGTTTGCATGGCTGCTAATAGAAGAGGTTCCACAGCTTTAGCAGCCACCTGATGCATGGGAAACAGGTTTACACCAAGCCAGGGCCTTTTTGAGGCTAATAGGACGTAGAGTAAGTTCAATGTTTATTTTCTGATGCCACTAGATCAACTTTCACGCTTCAAAAACTTTCTCTTTTGGCAAAAAGCTTTTAATGGTTTTAATTTTAGCTTGATCTAATGCAAGAGAAAAATAACCCTCTTTTGTAAGTATGGGACAAAAATGTGTTATATGTGGAGTTTATCCCCTTTTTAAACTTACTCAGCAGACTGATTTGTGGGCAAGAAGTGAAGAGTTACAAAAGTCTAGCAGGCTCTGTATAAGCAACCGATACACTATGCAGCCAGTTTATTTTGTTTTTCAGGGCAGTATGACTGCAATGACTGTATTTTTTCCTTTGGATACAGCTAGACTTAGACTTCAGGGTAAGTGTCAAAATCTAGTTTCTTTGTATACAACAGCATTTCTGTTCATCTTGGCCTGGGCACTTGTAAGGTGGTTGTAGTGGGGGTGGTCTACATGAACAGGAGTCTTACTTGTGTCACATTAACACTGTTTTTCCAGGTAAAGGTAATTCTTCCTGTTGAAAGTTGGGCAACATTTTAATTAGCTGAAAAGGCTGTGTGCTCTGTGGCTTTTAAATGATTATCTAAGACCAAAGACAAAAACAAAGATGCAAGATTGCATAGGATTATATTTGTGTGTTGCTGTTTTTGGCTGCTGAGAACACTTTGAAATGCAGGGGCAATATAATGAAAAACAGAATTATTGAGAGGATGATTTAAAGGGAAAATCCAGGGTTAGAATTGGGATTAGGAATATCTAATGTTTACAGAAATGCATCTAGAATATGAACTGTGTTCTGAAACTCTATCTTCTAATCTAAAGTCTCAGACTCAGCAAGCATTTTAGAGCTATGACTAAAGCTCTGTTAAGAACTGGAGGCAGATTATCAGCCAGGTTGTCAGAAGTATGGGTTGAGAAATGAATAGCTTTCAGTGCAGGAAGAGCCTGCTTTGCTAAGGCTTAGCTGTTTGCAGATGAGCTGTAGGAGATAGCTCTGCTACTGGTGCTGGTCTGATGTCCAAGGAATAATTTTGAGAGCAGTTAGGCAGGCCCAATTCTAGCCCTCTCCCTAAGGGGAACCTTCTTTCAGTTCATGTTGCAACTACTGGAACTGGTGATTAGAGATACTCTGGAGCACAACAGAACCTGTCAGTCTGAGGAAGAATAAAAAAAAGGAAGTACCCTTACCTAGCAAATGAAAATAAGGAGAAATAGGGTATTTCTATCCTTTATGAGGAAGAAGAAACATGTGCTTGTAGGGTATATTCAGAATTGCAAGGATAAGGACTTGAAAAAGAGTGCTAAAATTTTGAATAATCTAAAAGTTTGATTGTTTTGCTTTCCAGTTGATGAGAAACGGAAGTCAAAGACAACACCGGCCGTCCTTTTGGAAATAATCAAAGAGGAAGGCCTGTGAGTAGATACTGATTTTTCTGTTTGTCTTCGTGGAGATAAGCTCTAAAACTAATTTGAATATGCTTTTAAAGTGGAACAATTAGCCTGTATCTGTGTGGACAGATTTTTATTCCAAATTGAAATGTCTCCACACAAGTGTGATATGACTTGCATAATCTTATGTGTTCATCTTTAGCTAACTAGGATTAACTTTCTTGAGCACCTTATGCAATTGATCTGTTCAGTGATGTAACTGTGCCTTCATTAGTGAGGTAGCTGTGCCTCCTCAGAAATGCAAATGTACCTTCATATACCTGATCAACCAGCTTTGTCTGCCTGGATTCTTGGGTGTGTCAATTTCTCAATAACCAAGATGAAACTCCTGGATAACTGAGCCACTTTCAAGAGAACTCAGACATGTTTCCCAGTTGGAAGGTTTTCATTTTCTCCTAAGCATGTAGAAGTAAACAACACATGACACTTTATGCTGGTGGGATTTAACATCTGTCTAAAAACAGTTAACTTTCAGCTGTGCTGTGCTTTAGTATTTGTCATAGTCTGAGCTGAGTTGGCTGGGAAAAACAGTTTTATGCCTGTCCTTGTTAGAAGTATTTTCCTAACGGAATCCCTGGAACTCCTAAGTAGACTGGTGCTTCCAGGACATTAAAGCCGATGAAAGTTTAACTTGGCCCATAATGCTGTGTCACCTTTGAACTTGGGCAGATGTATGCATGAGGAGTTCTCTGCCAGCTGATCTCTCTTGTTCACATTCCCACATTACCTCTGTCACATGAGGGTGGCAAGTAAACTTCAATTAAAAAAAAAAAAAGAAAGAAAAAAGTAAAAAATAAAAATGAAGTAATTAACCAAGGTGGAAAGACTGCAAAAGTGATCATCCTACTTTGCCTGTGAAAGAGAAAAATCAGGAGCTCTGGCAAGAGAGGAACATTGCTTCTTCCAAAGGTATTGGGAAGGCCTGGCAAAGCAATGGTTCTAATTTAGAGAAGTGTCTGAAGTTACAAAAAAAAGTCCAAACAGCAACAAATCTGAAATACGATGTGAGATCATAAACATCTTGTTCACATTAGCTTGTAGAGTCATGTCTCATTACCATACTTTTGTGAGACTGCTTTTCTCATCTAGATAAAGCAAATAGGTTGAGCTAAAGGACTTGCTGCAGAAGTTTATCAGACAGCTTTCTTCCCTGCACTTCCATCCTCTTCTAAGTGATCTGAAAGGTGTTCACTAATGTACACTAAGTTTTTCTCAAGATTGCAGTGAATCATGGATGCTGCTACTGACAACTTAAGTAATTAAAATAAACTCATGGGGTTTGTTTTAGTTTCATGTTTTGTACTACAAGATGTTTCATTTGAAAATCATCAGAAGTCATTCTTAATAAATCAATCAAGCCCAAACTAACACTCAGTTAGAGGGCATAAACCCTAGAGGATGTTTCTCTCTTTCTTTTCTGGCACAGAAGAGATAGGTAATGTAAGAATTGTTGTAATTTGGCTAATGAATAACTGCATAGTCAGTAAATTTGTAACCGTGAGGTTAGCTAAGCCTGTAACTTCAGAAGCAGTTGTAACAATAAGATGTATTCCCAGCTACATGGGAGGGAGAAGCGCTCATGGATTTGAGATGAAAAAGTAGCATTTACATTTTAAGCCAAGTCAGATGTGGTGTTTACTGGGCTTGCATCTTTTACAGTCTTATTGGAGATCCTTAAATTCTATATACTCCCAGTATTTAATGAATTCTGAAGAGCCTCCATAGTTTCTGCTGTTGGGGTGATTTTTTTTATGCTTTTAACATGATACCAGCTCTCCACCTGTTCTGTGCAACTCCAGTGAAGGTGTGTATCCATATCTTTTTTGGATGTGTTGTAGAACATGTTGGGAATGTAGGACAGCTGTTGAAGTGTCCCTGTTTTTCAGGATCATCAGGCCTCTCAGAGAAGGGAGCTTTGTTAGGCAGATCTTACGAAATCATTCCTAAATCAAGACAGCTTTAGATGATAATTCAGTTTTCTGTCTGTGATTAATCTAGTTAAATTTAACTAGGTAATGTCTTTTTCTTACTTACCTGACTGATTTGCCCTAGATTTTACAGTAAGGCATTTGTTAGAAATTCTTCCCACCTGTGTATCTTCTGTCCCCAGGTTGCATCCTTTGCCAGACTCTCCTAGGAGGAGTATATGAATTTCAGTAACTAGTCTTCAATTTTTAAATTTTATGTGAGAATCCAGATACTTTTTTTCCTTACTCAGGAGTTAAGTATGGCTTTTTACCATTGCTGATAAAGACATATCTAGGTAGTACTTCCTGTAGTACACAGCATTGTATCTCTGGGATCCTCCACCAACACATAAAATCAGCCAGATCAGCTACATAAATACTTCGCTGATTCTTACTGTGACTTTTTGCTCTCCGTTAGGTTGGCACCATATCGAGGATGGTTTCCTGTTATCTCCAGCCTTTGCTGCTCCAATTTTGTTTATTTTTATACATTTAATAGTCTTAAAGCCCTTTGGGTCAAAGGTCAGCATTCAACCACTGGAAAAGACTTGGTTCTTGGAGTTGTTGCAGGTAATACTTTAAAATCTCCATTTTGTCAGGAATGTATTTTTGGTATATTCTATCTAATGATTTTCTTTATGAAGTCCTTTGGAGGCCACACTGAGTGCTCACCCCCCCACTGTATGCAGACCTGCTTCTTTGTGATTGCTACTCTGTGTCATCCCTGCCTCCTAAGGAATTGCATAAACCATTCCTGTTGTGAATTCTGGCACAAAGCACAGTGCTCTTGTGGCTTAGCATGATATTTGTGTCTGATGGGGTGCTTACAGGTATCTAAGCTTCAGCACTAAGATGCTGAAGAAAAGAAAATGGAGAAGTGATAGTTGGGTTTTTTCCAGAGGAAAAGATATATGCCAATTCTGAATTAATTTCAATTACAGTAAGAAATTCTAATGTAAGAATTTGGGTGTCAGTTTTCAGACTTGGTTTTGGGTTGTCACCTGAAAGTGACAGGAAGTTCCTAGATATATACAGGTCCAGTGGGACCATATGCTCTTTTATTCTATCCTCTTATGTGGATGCTGCAGTGCCTTCTTTGAAGGGATGATAACATTTGTGACTTTTCTAGCACATCCAGTGTGAAAAGTTAACCACTGTGGGCTTTGTGTTTGCCAGTGATATTCTTCAGGGACTATTGCTCATGCAAATACATAGAATCAAGCTGATTAAAAAAAAAAAAACCAACCTGTAAAAATGACCCCTGGGTTTGGGGTTTTTTTGGGGGTTGAGGAGGAGTTGGTAGTTTCTTATACTTTCAGTGTAGGTATAATGACTGTCTGTCTGAATAGCTGCTGGAAGTAAGGAAGGAAATTCTTAAGCTGGCTGTATGTCTGTGGTAAAATTCCATATATTTTGGAACGAAGGCTACAGGAATTAGGGTACGAATTACCATTTACTTTTCCCATATGTTGTGTTGGTTTTATTCCCTCTTCCTACCAGAAATTTGAGTAGCATGTGAATCAGGGGAAGAAAAGGGGATAAAAAAGATTTGAAATGTTCTTTTTCATGCTGATTTTCTTTGTGCTGTGTTTTGCATTAGGAGTAGTGAATGTACTCCTGACCACCCCTCTCTGGGTAGTGAACACACGCCTGAAGCTGCAGGGAGCAAAATTCAGAAATGAAGACATTGTACCAACCAATTACAGAGGCATAATTGGTAAGCACCTGTTGTTGTCTTCAACCAAAGAGAAGTTCATGAAGTAAAATGTATCAAGGACTTTGAAGACTTCTGTTCATCATGAACGATTTCACCCTGTAATCTCTGTGCTGCTCTGTCACTTTGCAGTCATTGCGTTTTACAGGAAACCGGACTTGGCTGTTTGTGATGGTAATTAAGAGTTTGCAGTGTGCACTCCTGTAACTGAAAGACCTTTTGCAGGGGCAGATATTGTTATCATACAGATAATGGAGCAGTAGTGAGCCCCATGAAGTGGTAGCTGGGAGTCTGAGTTTGGACAGACAGTCTGAAAATTAAACTTTGCTCACCTTAATCTCTTAATTACTCACATGTTCAGGCTGTCCTTCTTTTAAAACCAACCAACCAAATAACATTACTGTTATTTAGAAGAAGGTTTGGAAGACCTTAATGTGGATTCCACACTTGTAAAAAAAAGAGGGGCCTGCCTGAGCAGATGATTAGTTTTGTGTATGTTAATGGTGGTGCAAACAAGAACCTCCTTTGTCACTACCTTTCTCTTAACTTCTGGATTAAAATGGAAGTTTAGTTAAAAATGCTTGCATAAAGGACTGCAGTGGATTTTTATGCCATTTTAAGTTTAGTTTAAAATGCTTGCATAAAGGACTGCGCTTCGAATATTAGGCTTTAAGAGTAACTTCTCATATCTTTTATATTCAGAGTTTTGTACTCAAAATATTAATAATTTTTTCCTCACCTTTTATCTCAGATGCCTTTCATCAAATAGTCCGAGATGAAGGAGTGTTAGCTCTGTGGAATGGTACTTTCCCCTCCTTGCTGCTGGTCTTCAATCCTGCCATACAGTTTATGTTTTATGAAGGCTTTAAACGAAAGCTTTTGAAAAAGCAGCTGCAAGTGAGTATGTTTTGAGGCCAGGTGATGAAGGTGCTCTGTTACAAGACAGGTTTTTGATATGCATCATTTGAACAAATTCAGAATATGGGTTTGGTTTTGGTTCTAGTATTTTCAAGTGGTTTTTTGAATTAGTTTGTCTGAAAAGAGTTCAGCATAATGAAATTATATGGGAATCTTTCATGTCCTTAGGGAAGAGATTCCTGTAATTAGTTCTTCTACCTGTAAAATAGAACTGAACCTCTTCTCCACATTTCTTTGCATACATTCACAGGTCTTGATTAAGAGTAGAGATTTCAATTCTAATGTATCTTTTATAAGTATTTACATACTGACTGTTTTGAAGTCTGCTTTTAACACTTTTTGCTGTAAATAATAACTTTTTTTTTCTTGAAGACCTCAAATTTTCAATGTAATTTTTCTAGGTATGGACACTAGAATTAAATGTAGCATTGCAACCATTCCTTCCTGATTTTCTAAATAGAAGTGCAATTGCTTTTCTGTCCCTGCTTTATACTGCTCTTCCTTTTCCTTATTCTTTTTCCTTGTCTATATCAGATATAGAATCTCAGCTGAACTCATGTTCCTTTTATGTTCCAGCAAACTGGAAAGCATTTGTATTACATTTTCAAATAATGTCATAACATAATATATCTTTAAGATGCTTTGCTGTTAATTAATGATTTTAGAATGTTAGGCTATAGCAGTATGTTACCAAGCCATCTTGTTTTTCCCCAAGACATGGCGAGATTATTTTTACATGAGATTTTTACATCATCAATGAGGCTTGGGTTTTTTACTTTCTTTAGTTAATACTGCAGCTGTAGCAGCCTATTTGTACCTGATGGATCTACTCCATTACATTATGCACATTTTTGAATGATGAGCTTAGCTTCCATCTGCATTGTTATTTTCTTGTTGGCTAATAACATACTTATTTATGTATTTCTTTCTTGTGTTTCTTTTAAATTACTTAGTTCCACCTTAAATTAGGACATTTCTTTGTCCATGATCAGTGAAGAGGGGATATAAATTTTTTTCCAGCTCGGAATGGTAATTTTTATTTTGAAAAACATTTTTCTTCCTATTTGGTCATTTTCTGGTTGTCCTAAATATAGCAGGTTGACCTTTTTAAAAATGTGCATGTGTAAGTGTATTTTTGATTGCAATCAATATATTTTAGAATATATTTTGAGCATATTTGATATGGGCATCTACTTATGTTCAGTGATTAATTCTCACTGTTAGACTGAAATGCACTGTAATCAGCATAGGCTGTAACAATGTATTTGGTACATCCTGGAGAAGTGTGAGCTTTGGAGCTGAGCGTGGGCTTCAGCAGGGGTTCTTAACTAAAAGGGGATGGGATTTTTAGCCTATGGCATCAAGACTAAAATTCTGTCTGGGAGTGTAGTGGTTATGTCTCAGGAATACAGAGTGATGTTCAAGGAATCTTTTACTGTCACCTTTTCACAAGCACTGTATGACTTTTTGGTTTCACTGTTGCAAAAACTGAGATGCTTATTGATTGATGGTATGTTTAAATGATACTTCCTTATCTTTTGTCTACTCTTGGTGCTTTGAAGGGGTCTAATTGTATGGCCTTATAGCAACAGTAATCTAGTTGTATTGAGAAATGCAAAACCAGGTGGAATTTACAAATAAGAGGTGGCAAAGTAAGTTAGTTGAACCATAACCACCTCTTTAAAATGATAAGACCCTGACATTTCATGAAATCTTTATGCCAAAGATCCTTAGATAATCTGGAGCCGGTAGCAGTACAGAATCCAAATACAAATACAAATGGGTAATTGGCTATTTTGGTACTATGTGCAGTAAATTTGTTCTTTATCTATTGAACAGCTCACATCTTTGGATGCTTTTGTCATTGGTGCAATAGCCAAAGCAGTTGCCACCACCCTCACTTATCCTCTGCAGACAGTACAGTCAATTCTGCGGGTAAGTAATTTCATTTCATGGCAACTCTGCCTCTGACTTGGTCTATATCATGCAAGCCTTGTTTTTATTTGTGTTAATGGACCCATTGTTTTGGGAGGCATTTTTCCCAATGCAGGTCACTGATTAGAATGGCTTTCCTCTTTGGTTTTGACAGAGCTTGATATACTGGTGCACATTTGTTTCAAGTTGCTGGTAGGATTGCCAGTGTATTGTATTGGTAGTGTCCCAGAGAAGCTGATGCATTGTACTGCTTTTAGGTGCTGCAAAAATGTACATTTACTTATTGGAATATAAATGGAAAATGTGTCAAGTGGGAAGTTAAAATTAAATCTTCTAAAACCAGTCTGTTTCCAGATGACCTATGGTAATTAAAAAAAAAAAGTTCTATTCATAGGTTTTGTTGTTCAGATGATGGTCTGACCTTGTCAGTGTCCAGAATGTGATTGATCAGAGGAAGTTGAGCTCCCTCATAAATAATACCTTTAGCCATTTGCCTGGCCATGTTGGCTAATTGTAGTGGTAATGGAAACACTTGCATTTATTCTGACTTGCAATTTGTACATAGGCTGGATAATGCTGCTGCGTTCAGAGTGTACCAATATTGTTGTAATATTGACACAAGACAAAACTGGGGAGTAGGAGGGAAGGAGACCTGGCCATGTGTAAGCATATTGTACTTTAATTTGTGTGTTTTAAACTCTGTAGCAGTTAAATGTTAGTAAGTGTTTCCACATGAAATACATTTTCCTAAGTAAGGAGGAGCCTTAACTTGCCTCTACAGTAAAGCCATTGTGTATGTTCTAAAACTTGGACAAATTTGGAGAATGAGTTGAATTACTGAAAACAAGCCTTCCATGCTAAGGGTATCACTTTTCAGACCTCTCTAATAAGGAAATTTTCATGTTAATTGTTCATCTGGAAAAAGTAATTTTCAAGAAAGTTTTGTAATAATTTGTAACTCTCTAATTAGAGTGTAATAAATGTATCTTGAATTTTGGTAACCTGTGAAAAGGTAGTTAGGATGCTATATTTCAAAGCAAGAGGATTTGAATATACTTACTGTGTAATTTTTATCAGCAGTCATATTTTCTGAAGTTTTCATAATTTTTGATCAGCTGCCTTTCAATGCCTATCCTGTTTTAACAGCCTGGACACATCTCAGTAGTAGCTAAACTAACAACACAGACTTCTGTTACTGGAATGGCAGATAGAGAAAAACATTTAAATAAAAATAGCTCTGTTTGGATAAGTTGCAACATCAGTCTGTTTTTAATTTGTGATGCTCCTGTTTCCTCCTGATGTGAAGGAGAGCTGGAAGGAAAGTTGGAGTGCTCTGTTTTAGCCTGAGCATTGCACAGCAGTGCAGCTTTCATGGGGCTGCAGCCGCAGAACAGCTTCAGCCCTCATTCCTTTCCATGGTTCCTACAGAAGTGGTTACAGTCTTGAGGCTTCATCTTTTTTTTGTCTCCATTTAGCTTTTTGAACAAAATTCTTCTGACTCTTAATGACAGTGTAAAAAGAAGAAAAAAAAATCCAGTGCAAGTCCGTCCTCTCCCTGTGATGATGGAGAGCACAAGGACCCTGTCTCTAGTTCTGCAGGCACTAGGGGTGACTTCTGTCTCTTTGCTCTATGAAAGAATAGCCAGGACCTATTGAACACATCTATTGAGGACAGCAAAAATGTGTGTCTGTGACATCTGTGCTGTCCAGTTCAGACTTGCTATATTTTGTGATGTGTTTTCTAATCTAAAGTTGGCATTGTTCTGGTTGATGAAGTTTTTGTCACTCACACTAAGTAATGTTAAAAAAGGTTATGAGTAAAGGTTTAGTATTTTCAGAACTAATATTCTGCATGAAAAAAAAGTTGCAGGTGTTTTTAAAAAATAATTTTAGCAGATTTGCACACAAACTAATATAAGCTCAGTATAATTCATATAAACTTACACATCGTAACTAAGTTCTCTCATCAAACTAGTACAGAACATTTTTTTTCCTTTTTAATCTTAAACCTTTAGAAACTTACTCTTTTTTAGAACTTATTAGGGATCTTTGTAATAAAGTCTTTACACCTTTGCTTTCAACTCTTCGGCACTCTTACTGTTGCATAATGAACAGTTATCCTGTGTAATTGACAGTGGTAGCAGCTTTGCCATTTGGTATTCCTTCTCCCAGTCATTAAAATTACGTGACACTGGTGTTACTCATTATGCAGTGAAACTGTTCTTTGGCCTATGTGTCAGTAAAGAGCAGATAAATTAAATTTGCCTCTGGAGGTACAGCAATACCATTCATGTTCTCAGTGATCCCAGAAGAAAAAGTTCTCTTTAAAATGGAAGTCTTTTTTCTCTGTCATAGAGAATGCTAATCCTTTTGGGAAGTCTTCTGCAGTAAACACTGAAGTGTTAACATTCTAGTGAAAAATTATTTTCTTCTCCCTTAATGACCCTTTGTAGTACAAAAATTGTCCAGTGGTGGAGAAAAGAGGAGAGTGAGGCACCTAATGGTGGTGTAGTGTGAAAGCCTATGTGTAATCTGGGCAGTGACTGACACTGTAACTTGGAACCTAGTTAGCAATTTTTGGGGGGTGTGTCTGAGTCTGTGACAATAGTTCTTAACACTGATTTGTCAATATCAAATGGGTAGTTGCTGATGAAAAGATTGTGGGTTTTGAATATATATTTACCTAATAACAGGAGATTTCCACTAGCATTCTGTTGCTGCTGTTTCCTCCCAAGTTATTAAAACACATAGTAAAGCCTCTATCATCCTAGCATTTTCTTAAAATTTCTGAGCTGCCTAAATCAGCTGGCATACTTTACCTACTGTCAATGGTAATTTCTTACACATGAGAAATAGCAGTTGCCTCAACATGTTCTGGGGAAAAACTCATCCAACATGCAGTTACTCAAGTTCACCGTTCTTCTGTACACAGAAGCTTAACACAGTCTTCAAAAGCTATTAGGCTGTGCTGCTACAAATACAAGTGTACCAACTCTTGTATATTAATAATTCATAGTTACAGCTTGCTGGCGGTACTATCAACCTGTATCAGATAAAAGTATCAATGAATGCTTGAAAAGGACTTGCTGAAATTGCTAGTTTAACTCTACAGCAGCAGCAGCAGTCATGCCTACTGAAAACCAGCTTGGTCATAAGCAAGTGTAGTGAGTAAAAAAGAAATATTATTTAGGCCAGGTAGGTAGATGAAACAATTTTGAATTCTTTCACAGCAGCTCACGCATAAATGCTCCAGGACCATTGCTGGGCAGATAAATTGTGTGTTTGACTGTGCAATCTCAATGTAGTAATGACTTGCAGGTGTGTGAGGGTCTGAATCTTTATGAAGTAAAGGCTGAGAAAGCCAGAAAGAACTTGCTTTGAGTGTCATAACCCTACTAAGACTCCGCAAATTATGCTTTTGAGATCTTGAAAACTGCTTCCTCCAGAGCAACTGAAAGAGAGGAAATATTTGTTAGAATCCGTTTTAAAACCAAATTACAGTAGTATGTATAGTTTTAATGTTTGCAGTGTGAGCTTTGGCCTCTGTTCTCTGCTGGTAGTTATGTAATGTGAAAAATGTTTATAGGGGTTTAGGGTAGGCTCTCCAGATTTCATGCATGTATGATGTTCTCTGCCAAGCACAGTGGGGAAGTAGTACAGCAAAATCCTCTTCCTTTTTTTCAGTTTGGACGTCACAGGCTGAACCCAGAGAACCGAACACTGGGCAGTCTTAGAAATGTTCTTTACCTTCTTCAACAGAGAGTGAGGTGAGCTTTCCCATTTTATTTCTCCTACGATTTCACTAATATTGTGAAATGTTGCTGGGTCTGGATTTTGTTTCCTTTTGCCTCCCTTAAACTTGACATTTGAGTCAACCTGGTTTTTGTAATATATTGTAGGGTAGGCCCACAAACCCAGATTCTCCTAAATGTCTGTACAGTAAGTGACATCAAGGATACATATGGATACTAATTCATTTCACCTTTCAACTTGAAAAGAAACAGGTTTCTTGCACAAAGGACCTTAAATTTCTGCAGAATTTTTTCTTTAAAATATTACTAAATATAGCTGGCTTAAGGTCAAGAATGAGTTTAAGATTCCTACAGTTGGTCATCAGCTTGTAATATTGATTCTTCTCTGTAGTGTACTGATTTACTTACAGAAAGCTGTTCATGCTTGTTTTCTGGTTTGTTTTTTTTTCTCCTCCTTAGGCGTTTTGGGTTAGTGGGACTTTACAAAGGCCTTGAAGCAAAGCTCCTGCAGACAGTCCTTACTGCTGCTCTAATGTTTCTGGTGTATGAGAAACTGACTGCAGCAACCTTCACAGTCATGGGATTAAAGCACTCGCGCAGACATTGAGGAGGAGCCTATGCCAAAGATTCTGGGGTCTAGAAAACACATTCCATTTCTGAGACCTGGCTGGGTAAACAAAGGGTCCTCACTTTCTCTGCTTCTCTTTTTAGCCACCTTTACCTCCAGTATTTGGAGAAATCTGGAATATGCTCTATAGGACCTGTTGCCACGAATTCAGGGATAGCCCATTCCCTATTGTTCTGTGTACTCACTGTGTTAAGAAAAAACCAGAGACCTTATTTAAGCACTTGACCTGAAATTTAAACTATTATGTGATTTGGTTATTTGGTTGATATTCTTGGCAAGAATGACTATCTCTCACTATACTTTCTTCTTTGCCCTCAAATTGTCCTCAACTATTCTTGGATCTTTATCTTCTGTCAGCAGCTGGTGGGGCTGGTTTTGTGTTATTTTCCTTGACCTGTGTTTGTCACTTCATATTTGGTTCATTAAAATAATTCATAAAGAATAACATTTTTGGCATGGTTTTCTTTTACCTGCAAGTATGTTTGTGGCACAGGATCTGATGTTGCCCCAAATACCTGGTGATGAGGTCTCTGAACTGCTGGAATGGATATTAGAAGTGAGTGTACAATCTGTCTTCTTGAATCCAGCTATTTTAAATCTTGAAAATTTTGAATGCAGATACTGGCTAGATTGGAGGAAGATAACCTCTTGCTTTTTCAAGCTGAGTCCCTCAAGAAAGGGAGTCCCTCAAGCTGCCTCAAGAAAATGGCCTTGCTACAGAAATACACGAAGTTTTATCACCCTATTCTTTGTGAGAATATGTGAATTCACACCATGTTCTTATGTAGACAGGGGGCACTGCTTCAGAAGTGCTATGCCTGCTCAAAAATGTGCTTTGTTTATTTTTCCACTGATATTCCCAGACCATAAAGCCTAAAATGTGTATGTTCTAACATGTCTATGTTCTTTTTGCATAGTTTTGGTCAGTATTCCTAGACTCTAAAATGCAAATTAAATTGTGCTCTGTCAATTGTTAAGTTGGCAATAGAATTGTTCTGAAGAACAGTTTTCTATTTGAAGTATTGAAAAATTCATGACAGTTTTAACACCAAGAATGTCTAGAAGGGGGAGAAGACTTGAATGCTGCAGGATTCCAAATTGCAAAATGGCACCTTTTCCTGGAGTCTGAATTGAGTCCATTTTAAAAATAAAATCGTAAAATAATTCTGCAGATAATGTCTTTTGAACAAGTGCCTTCTTTTAAGAGTGTTGAGAGTATCTATAGAAGAAGAATACTCTTAATTCAATGCTGGTTGACTTTCAGTCCAAGTAGGATTTACATAGACAAGTAAGAATAAAAAAGTGCAATGAGCTGTAATTATACTTTGTTAAAGGATGAAAGTGAAAGACTGGAGACCTCACCACTGGAAAAGAATGAATCACAATTCTGAAAATTTCAGTGAAAATACTTTTTTTTTTACTGAAATGAGGTGCCATGTGGAAAGGTAATCTGCTGTCATTTGGGTGTTTTTAATCAGAAATTTGGAATTGGTAGTATGGCTCTTAATAAGCTACCTCACCTTGGAATTCCTGCTGTCAGAATTGTTGTGGGGAAGCAGAGTGGTTCTCGTGCCAGTCTGGCTGAAATCTGCATGGCTGCCAGAAGCTGGAGTTCAGCACCTTGAACCTTTCTGCTCTGTGGCATGAGGGAGCAATTCCTGCAGATGTATTTTTCTGGTTGCTCTACCTGTAAGAAGAAACCAAATGCTTGCTACCATTTACTAGCCAAAAAATACCTGTCTACCTGCCAGTGTGGATTCAAAGGGATACAGTATTTCCTTTTTGCAAAAAAGCAGAATACAGAAGCCCTGTGTGAAATTGTGCTGGTCTTGGCTGTGTCTGTGTTACCTGGACAGACCATTAAGCCTGGAACAGACATTCTGCCCTAATCTCTCTACTTGGCTCTGCTGACCAATTATAGTGAAACAGTTTCATAAAGGAATGAAAGCAAAAGTTACTGAAGCTGGGAGCATCTCAGGTCTTTTAATATTGACCTGTGGTATTTAAAACTTTTTTGCTTCTGCATTATCCGGTGTTGATTCAGATATTAAACTGAAATAACTGAAAAACACCAAACCCTTGCGTGACTGAGCCAAAATGCAGATGGTTGAGGAATTGTTAAGTCATTTATTCAATTGGCAGGCAAATGTTCATGTTGCAGCTGGTACCTCTACCTAAGTTTTCTCAGATGTAGTTTGAACAGATGATGACATTTCTGTTAGACTGCCTAAAACTATTTCAGCATTGGTATTTTTGACATTAAAAAAATCCATAATTTATCAAAGCAAACTATGAGAGACTATTTTTAATCTTGGTACTGGAGTTGTAATTCATCCTTGGTGGATAAATACTGTCCAGAAATGAAAACTAAATAAAATAATTCTATTCTATTTTAAAATACATTTACATAAATTGCCATGTCCTGCTGTCTCTCTCACAAGCAAATAACAGTTTATTTAGGGGTGGTGTAAAGACACAATCCAGCTAATCTGGCTCTGTGGATTTGTCATTTTGCTAGAGAAAAATAGTTGGCAAACTATTGACATAGTTGCCATCAAACAGCACAAAACCTACAAGTGTTCCTTTAGACACAGGTGGCTCCCAATGGACATGGCTGTGGCAGTGGAAGCTGGAGATGGAACATGGAGGGAGAGTATGAGGTGGTTTGGCACTCTAGGCACCTGCAGTGACAGCCTTGGCTGCCAGTGCTCTGCACTTCTGCTGTGCAGCAGTAGTAACTGTATTCCATCCAAAAATTGTGTCAATTCATTTCTAGAGAATTTAAC
Source organism: Molothrus aeneus (assembly GCF_037042795.1). Lineage (NCBI taxonomy): Eukaryota > Metazoa > Chordata > Aves > Passeriformes > Icteridae > Molothrus > Molothrus aeneus. Next base: position 20,707,296 of record NC_089650.1, on the reverse strand, counting down.
AGAAAATATTTTCATCTTCAGATGAAAAACAGATCTTCTCCCTATATTTTAAATCCTATTTTTCAGAGACGAGAGAAAGGAATGATGATTACAAAGGAGAGCAGCAGAGAGGATCGTCTGTCTTAGCTGAGTTCTGTCATGGGTAATTCTATCCTTGGCTCAGTTTAGGAGATTTAAATTTAATCCTGTGCTCTTCTTTCTCTTTCCCACCCCACACTTTGAATGAAGGTAGGAAGCCCCTGTGGCATCTTAGAGATTGCAAAGCAAGTGGCTTCAGGAATTTTGCTCCAATTTGTATTCCAAAGCATGTTTCTTGCAATTACAAGTTGCCTGTATGGTAGGGCAGTATTTAACACATTTTGGCTTATTCACTAATGTTATTTGTGTGTGTATATATATATATATATCTTTTCTGTGTATATATATCTCTCAATGTATCATATAATAGAAATGCTATTCATTAAGACTCATGAGGATGACAACTGATAGGGTATAACGTGTTCTTTTTGTCTTACGTAATGTTGAATTGCTGAGTGTCTGCTGCCAAAGCTGGCTGTACTTTGCTGGAAGAGTCTCTCCATCAAATGATTTTCTGGCTGCACTGAAGAAAGTTATTAAAACCTGAAAGCTGGTGCATACCCTTTGGGGGAGGAAAAACAGGATTTACCTCCAGTCTAAACAAAAGGAATAGAGCTCGCTGCACTGCAAAGCTTCTTGTCCAGATTAATCCTTCTTTACATGTCTTACTGCTCACCTGCTGAGGAAGGAAAAAGGGGCTGTGCTGACCCTGCTCCTTGCTGGACTTTTGTAGCTAAGACAGGTAAACACCATCCATTCAGAGGAAAAAACAGATGAGCTTTCAAACTGGGATATTCCTTGCACAGGCATCTGTTGAAAAAGGTATTCCTTGCCATCAGTGGAGTTATTTTTACACCATATGTCAAAAACATTTCTTAGCTGGTGAGCATGGGGCAGGACAGCACGGGGCTGTGGGTGAGAGGAAGCTGTATAGGAGGCCCATAGTGTTTATGCCTATTGGGGTCTATGTCTCTTTTTTTTCTTTTTCTTTTTTTATCAATATGATTTAAAGCAAAGAAGAATGAGGATGACATGATGAGGAACATGAGTATTAAAACAGTTATTTTTATGTGTAATTGTTTATTCACCTAATCTAAAAAGCTGAATTCTGTGTCTGCAAAGGCTACTTTGTGGGCATTATAAACCTCTCTCTGCCTCTTCACAGCAGAAACAGAGAGGTTTTAGGGCATGGTTTGATGGTCTATATGGGCTAAAGAGCCCTCTTCAAAGCAAGTTTTCCTGGTACAGAGAGGGGCAAGGTCCATCTCTGTGCATGACTGCATGATCTGTACAGGGCTGTTGAAGCTGACCTAGTGTAAAACTTGACTAGTGTGTAACATCATCTATAACTTACATAATATTCATAGCTTACAGGTTTTGATAGCACTAGATAAAAGAGCATAGCTTTAGGATTCAATGAGCAACAGCAAAAGAGCTTCTATGAACTGGCATATTTTAACTTCTGATTCTTCCTTTGTTTCGTGTTTAAAAGAAATGGACGCCAGAACTTTCTAGAAAATGATAACTAAAAAGAGATCACCTTTCTATTTGGCTGACAACATTTTTTTCTGCTGTCTGTAGCAATGTAGTGCATTTGTCAGAGCAGCCTGGAGCACAGCACAGCCACTATAAGGTAAGGGGCAGAAGCTTGTGCAAAGATGGATTTTTTTCTGTCCTCTGTAGTTGGGGAAATTATCCTCCAGTTACTGCAGCTGGAGGAGAGGGAAGAGCGGGAATTTGGTGGTGGTCCAGATGAGAAAGCCCACAAGACAACAGTCCCCATAACTTGCAGCAATGGAAATGTGAAGTGATAACAAGGCCAGAATCTATCTGTGAGAGATTCTCCAGCACATTTCCAGATCCGGGTGTAGCACTTGCACAGTGGAGCCCAGCTCATGGGGGTGCTATTGGAGCAGCAATCAACCAAACAGTTCACAGCTGTACCAGTGGTGAGAGGCTTCATTTTAACAATCCCTGACGAAAATTTTGGGTGTATATTCTTCTGGAGCTGGAATGGTCTGGATAGTCAGTGGGTTTCCTTGAATACCCCTTTACTCAGCACTTTTCATTTGCTGTGTTGCTTTCTATGACTTTTCAAACCAGCTGAAGAAAATAATAGGTGTGTCTAGATTGCTGGTATTTGCATTTGGATTTGCTGCCAAAATTGCATAAGGTGTTTAGAAAGTCCCCCAAACGTGGCAATATGCCAGACTGAAGATGAAAGGGACTTTAAAGGCACAGACAGTTACTGCTCACACTGGGAACAGCACCTCACAGAAGCAGATTTTAACTACAGGGAAAGCCTCTTAACAATGTTGTATTTGTAGCTTTATCTCTAATGCCAAAGGCCAGATTGACTCACATGTGCTGGGCTCAGGGATCTCTATGCAGAAGGTGCCTGGGATCAGCCCAGGGTCATCCATAGAAAACCCATTTTTCTGACTGCAGCCAGTGCTCAGGGGGGCTACAATTGTTGGTGCCTGTGATCCGGTTGTCGTCACAGCACACGTCAGTCTTAAAATTAGTAACAGCTAATCTCTGCTGTACTCTCACATCCACATATGGAGGCTGAGGTTGGGGGTTTTTCCCCAGTAGGATTTATTTTGAATTAGAGACAAACACTGGCCAGGCTTTAGCTGGCTTCGCTGTGGATTCCTTGCTGAAAATTGTCAGTTTACAATTCTTGGCTTAGCCTTTCTGACCTTCATCTGTGATGGGCAGAAGATTTCAACTTGTCAGTGTGGATTCAAGATGTGATAGGTCCTCCCCTAATTGTTTCATTGTCTCAGCTGAATGATGGAACATCAAGGCCCAGAGCTGCTGTTTTGAACAAAAAAATATTTCCTTTGTCCTGTTGTTTTGGGAAGTTCATTGTTCTTTTAATGTCCTTGAGGAGTCATGGTGACTTGTTGATGTGAAGGTTTTATGAAGCGCTGTCTTTCATGAATACTGATGTGAGAAAACTAATTTGATGGATTTTTCTCATTATCTTTCCTCATGCACATGTCCATGCAGTCCCAAGCCTCAGAGTCACCTGCTGCATACAAAACAAATGTCTTCATTTCTTTTGAATTATTTCTCCTGGGCTTGCTTTGTGGCCATGAATCAAGAATACTTTGACACTACTGTTTTCTAGTTTTGAAATTTCCAGGATTACAGAAGGTAGTGTTACGAGGGTTTTGTATTTTTTTCACATGGCAACCTTTTATCTTAGTTTTCCCATAATATTTTGAAAGATGCAAGTTGGAGATTTCATATGATGCTTTCAAAACTCTCAAAGTATTTATCAAGAATAAAGCAGTGTTCCAAGAACACTGAAATATTGTGTTTAGTGGATATACTTAGTGTTTGGAGGATAAAATGGGAAAAATTCCTATTTTCTTCATAAGCAGAGAAGAGGACAAAAAATGGAGAAAGAATTAGTAAGATTTATTTCTTCATTGCTTTTTCTCTAGAACAAATATGTATAAGTTTTTTCTAAAGCTGAAGGAGAAACATTCATGGAAGCCTTGTAGCTCCTGTGTGCAAGATGCTAACTGCTCCTGTAGTGTGTCACAAGCTTTCATATTTTTAAAAACTATGAATATTCATATACATAAAACCGATATTAATTTGTGAAGCTCAACACCCTGAAGCTCAGCAACCTATCTCATTTCCCTTCTCCATGCTAAGTATGTTTTATTCCTGCAGAGTTAGAAGGGGCTCTCCCCGTGGAGCCGCAGGACAGTGCCGGTAATTATTTGCATTTTTGGGATGTTTTCGGCGGGGTTTGGTGTGTGGCCGGGGCAGAGACCAGGAGGTGGCAGCCAAGCCCCGCTGCCCTGCCTGCTCTCCCTGCTGCCGGGAGCCCAAGCAGAGGGATTTTCTGTGAGCCAAAAGAAATCAAATTACAATCGGAAGATTTGTAACTTTTGCCTGGAGAGAGAGCACACCAGAAGCCGGGAAGGAGGAGAGGGTCAATGCCATTCTGTGTAGCAAAATTGTATTTCCTTGCTGGGTGGTGGTGGGTGCTTGCACTTGCCCTATGCTGTGTGTGTCCAATGCTGCTGGTACACATTATTGAGGTTAATTTTTTCCTTGGTGTCATTATAGCATTACAGTAAATTAAAACCTTGGGTGAATCTCAGGCCATTGTTTCAATACAGGCAAATTTTTTGTTTGTTGCCATGTCAGAACAATAATGAATTGTATGCGCTGCCTATTGCCTTGAATGCTGCTGGAAAAAAATAAAAAATTCTAGTTTGAAAAATATATGTTGAATTAAAGTGAGAGACTGTTTGGTGGGAAGAAAAAAACAGCTAAGTGGTGAGTTTCAGTACAAGACATTTCAGAGGGGAGAGTGAAACTCATGGAGTTACAGGAAATGGAAAAAATTAAGTTGCAAGAAGGAAGAATTTATAATGTGATTGTCACAAAAGGTTGTCTGAATTCAGGCCACCCCAGGGATGTGGTGGGATGGTATTTCCGCATTGCTGCCACCAACACTAAAACCTGCCATTGTCATGTTTATTTCATATATTTGACATGATTCTATGAGACAAAGTGAATTACTTAGGCTGACAAAAGTAGATGTTGCTATGTGTGATTGTTGACATTTTGCCTGTGTTTCTTACTAGCACTTGGCTTAAACATATCACCAAATAATTTCACAGTGCCTCCAACATCCATGATTTCAGTCTCTGCTTTCTGGTTCGTGCAATTGAGTCCCTGCCAATGACCTGAGCCTTGAGTCATCCTTCGTCTGCCCAGCTACAACTTCCCCCAGCTCTCCTCCTGCCTGTATATAGTCCTCCTTTTCTCCTGAGGAGTAACTTTCCAGTTGCATTAGAAGATCAAAGGTAAATGAGAGAATGTGGCCAGATCTCTGTGGAAAACACACTTTTCCAGTTGTGAAAGCCTGTATGGTTTATAGAGTGGCTATAGTAGCTGACTTCCTCTGTTTGAGGTACAAAAACTTCAAAGCATTGTGTTAAGGAAAGACTCTGCAACAAGAGCTGTTCCTGGCAGCCACCTCTGCAATTGCTTTCAGAGAGGAATTCAGGTTAGTTTCCATAGGGCAGTGATTGAATATGCTATACACTCGAAGAAATGGGGAAAAAAAGTCAAAGTGAGCAACACAATGACCTTGGACTGCTTTTTTTCTGTCCTGACAGACCATAATGCTCTGTCATTTTCTCTTAATGGAAAGAAGTGTGCGGTTCTGGAAGGCAAAGGAAGGGGAAAATGATGTAGCTGAGGAAGGACATGCTTAGGAGTCAAAAGGCTCCTTTGCAGCACTGTTCTACAAACATAATTAATGTTAAACCAGCATTAATGAATCTTGACTGTCCCTTCCCAGCTGCTGGAGGAGCTAATGTGATGTATGATGTGACACCTGAGCATGAAGCTCATCTTTCTATTGCCACACAAAATGACATCCAACTGCCCTTGGCAGGGGATGGCAGGAGCTGTGGCCTGTGGTGTGCGGATGATGGGTCCCAGTAAGTGACTGGTGGCTGTGTGTGAGCTGGGCCATGTGGTTTACAGGGTGCAGGCATTGTCCAACATCCACCCTCTACAAAATGCAGCACAGGGCATACAGTGCAGTTTGCTCCATGTGAAGAGACCGTGAGTAGCTCCTCAAGAAGGTCTGGGGGCCAGCAAACTCAACAGTGTGGGCTCTGGGATCTTCCAGCTGTCTTAGTGGGGCTCAGATGATGTTGTAAACCTTTCTCAGGTGTCTCATGATGTAGAAAAGGGAATGTGTGCTTGATTTTACAGCAAACTGTGGTCTTTCTGTTTGTTTCATCTGTAAAATGGGGTAACATCTGAGCCTCCTTCTTGTGAGGAGAGACTTTTATGAAAGTAATTCCCTTGTTCAGTGCTTTGGGGTTAATGCAAATGCCATGGGAATGTGACCTGTTTTTGAGCTGGAAAAGTAAACTGGCTCAATGCTGACTTCTGGAGTGATCACTGCTGACCCAGCACCATCATCTTGCAGAGATGTGGCCAGATCAAGTTCAGGGCAGGTCATAAGGCAAACAAGGTCTGTCTCTGAGAGCTTACAGCTCAGGTTTGCTTTCAGCAGTCTGTCTGCCCTTGTGGTCCCTACTGACAATACAATACCTGAAAGGAGGTTGTGTACAGGTGGGCATCCATCTCTTCTCCCAGGTAAAAATTGACAAGAGGGAATGGTGTCAAGTTGCACCAGGGCATGTTTAGATTTGATATTGGAAAAACTTCTTCACTGAAAGAGTGGTCAAGTATTGGAACAGACTCCCCATGGAAGTGTTGAAATTATTAACCCTGGAAGATTTAAAAAAAATGTGTAGATGTGGTGCTTAGGGACCTTGCTTATTGGGGGCCTTGGCAATGCTGAGTTAATGTTTGGACTCAATGATCTTAGAGGCCTTTTCCAACCTAAACAATTCCATGATTCCATTCTTCCATCTAGACACAGCTGCAGAAAGTGCCATTGTTCACTAAGCACACAGTGAGAGATGTGAAGCCAGCACATCTCCTCTTTCTTCTCACCACAGGTGGAGGTGCTTAAAAAAGCCCTGGGTTGTCACCAGGAGAGGCTTAGAATAACCCAGGACAGAAGTTTAACATCTTTCTTCTCTTGGCCATGATGCAGCTTGTGGCTGGGGAAGTGTGCTGAGACCTCTCAGCTGGAGGGGGATGTTTTTGGAGACCTCCTGAACCTCAACAACTCTGCCCACAGACGTGGTAAGCACAGGAATTCCCCCTCTGACTTCTGCCTTGATTAGCCAGGATGAGTTGTTTGATGCAATCAGCTGCTTCTGGACAGGAAGCTGCAATGTACCAGCACTGCTGTCACTGATAATGATTTATTCCTGCCCTGTCTTGCACGGAGGCTGGTAAGAGAAGCCAAAAAGTGTGGGAATACAAAAGCTGCCTTCCTCCTGGGCTCCTCCTGATTGTCCTTTGTGTGGTGTTGCATCTTATGGTGAGTTTGTATTTTGTGTCTGTCATTCTGTCTGTCATCACTACTATGAAATATAGGTTAAAAAATGCAAGAAATGCAAGTATGGTTTAAACTCACAATTGTTTCAGTAGAGGAATCCTGGAAAGGTGAGTTTGGCACACTAGTCACACAGAAGACTTTAGAGATCATCCTCTTAGCTCTTTTACAGAGAAAAGATCTGGCAGGAATGAGGACAGTCTCTACCAAGCCATTATTTTATACTTCTCTCTAGTATTGATCATTAAAAACCTGCAAACAGAAAAGGAAGGAAGGGCTTCCTTTCCTCTTTCCACTTTCACTGTACAAATGCCTTCCTCTCATCATAATAGGTGGGAACCTTAAACTTTAAATACTTTACTAGGGAGAGCAGTTGTGAAGTTCTGGTTTGCTTTCCCATGTGTCACTTTGCTAGGACTGATACTAGGCAGAAAAAGAGAGAAACCACAGAAAGTGGGAAAACAGGTTCATTCATGGCTGGAGTTGTGTATGCAAAACAGAGGTACAATTTTTCTCTCTGCTTTTCAGTCATAGGATATGAGGTTGGGATGAAGGGGAGTCAACTGGATGAACTAAGTCTCTTCAGGAGAGAGAGAATTAATAGTTTTACAGAAAATGAGCAATCTTTTCCTTTGTTCTTTTTCATACTGGATTCATTAAAAAAACCCAAAAAACAGGAGCTAAAATATTTGGGCATTTTTCCTGTGGTTGTCCTTATCTGGACTGTCACAGCATTCAAGGGAGCTGCATCATTTAGATGGATCTTTTATAAGTCAAATGGGATGAATCAAAGGATGACTTTGGCCCAGGAGTGCTCAGCAGAGTGTTCCCTACTGCTTTTCCCAAGGCAAGAGCATCTGGCCCAGGGTAGCAAAGGGAAGACCCCCCTGTGTGCAGCCAGGGAACAAGTTCAGGCTTCTGAGCACTCACACGAGCAGCTGAGGGACAGTTTTCATTTGCCACCTCACTGTGCTCTCTACCAAGGTTTCATGTCCCACACTGAATGTATTTCCCTTCCTCCCAGACTAAGCAGGGGTGGGTGATCTGGGCAGTCTGTGCTACAACAGGAGCAGCTTGCCTGCAGCTGGGAGTTGAGTGGCTCCCTGTCCTGAAGGGAAGGGAACCATCACCTCTCTGCCCCGTTCCACTGCTGTCAGGCAAGCCTAAGGTGGGCCACAGCCAGAAACATCTGAAACCCTTAGCATGGGTTAGTGGTTGAATTCTAAAACTTCATATATGCATCAGGAAACAAAAGAAAAATAAATCTGTGATTTCTTCTGTAATACTCAAATGAGCTTGGGGTTCTTGTCTGGAGTGAGAGCTAGTCTTGTGAAATTTGAGCTGTTTGGTGAAAAGTATTGGATGGCTCCAATTTGTGATGCTGATTGTGAAAAGTAGGATCAGGCTTGATTTTTCAAAGCAATTACCTCTTGTTGTGATTTAATTCTCAGGCAGGTCTGACTTGAAATCAGACAGCAGCTACACATGTCATATTAAATATTTAGGTAACTGATACAAAAAAATCCTCATATTGAGAAGTGTGTATAGACCACTGATACAAAATCCATGCTGAGTAGTCTAAGCAGTTTTGAAATGTAGGATTTCTGTGGCAAGTCACACACGTACAATTTCCACCTCCCTTCACAATCCAGACCACTTGACTGAGGCAGAGTGGGAGAAGCTGTCACTACACCCCTGTGAGCCAAAGCACATCCAGACAGAGCAGTTTTGGTGTTCCTGGCTGGGATGGGCAAGGATCCAGCTCTTCCTTGTGTGAACGATCCTGTCTCATGGTAGTTTCATAACACTTTCAGGGCCTCTCAGTATCCCCTCTGGGATTCCCCAGTGATAGAAGAGGAAAGAAATTCAGCCAGGTTTTGTTTGCACAGGAAGGTATTCAGGAGCAGTTATCAAAATTAATTTCCTGAGTGTGTAATTGCAGGAACAGGCAAGCCCACGTGTGGTGTTCAGGTTAAGTCATGTTATTCTTTACTTCTTGTCAGCTCTCTCAAAGGCAGATGTGTCCGTGAGGGGCTGAAAACTCCACAGCAGGGAGAGCCAAAGGATCTTCTGCTGCTGATACATTTGCCTTTTTTCAGGGTCTTTCTTTTCACAGCTCATAATTTCTTTACCCAAGTGTTTAAAAACAAACAAACAAACAAAAAAAAAAAGCCAAAAAAAAAATCCCAAAAGCCAAAACAAACTAAACTAACCTAAATCTTCTTGGAAACATTCAAACACGCAGAAAAATAAAAGAAGTGGAAGGAAACTAAAGCAGCCTTTCTGGAGACTGATTTCTAATGCCACCATCAAAAAATCAGCAGTGACACCCCCCACCCCTGTCCTGCACAGGTAGGGATGAGTGCCAGGCTGAGCTGGGAACCTCCCAGAAGGGAAGGCCTGGGTAGGAGTGGCACACTGGGTTGCCTTGAAGGGGAGCAGGCAGCTAATCTGTGGCCAAACCTGCTGCCATTCTGTCCCCCTGCTTGTACCCCAGCCTGCCTGCTGCTATCACCTGCCAGCTCCTTCCTGCCTGTTACCCCAGAGGCCCTGCAGAGGCTTGGAGGGTGGCATTATTGTCATCACCATCATCATCATCATCATCATCATTTTCTTCCTGTGCACTGCTCCAGTAGCATCCCAGCCTCCTAAACTGGCTTTGTGATCAGCCCCCAGAAAAACTGCGCTGGAACCTGAATATTCTTCCCTTCCTGACCTTGCTCCTGGTGGTCTGTCCATCCACCCCACGCCTGTGTGGCTGCCAGCAGCTCCCAGCTCCTCTGTGCTCCTCCTCAGCCCCGTGCCCTCCCCAAGGTGCCTCTCCCTGGCTGGTGCCTCCCACAGCCACCCAAGGGGCTCCAGTGACTCTCAGGTCTGGAGTCTGACCCCAGGGCCATGCACCCATGGCCCAGAGCAGCACAGATGGGTCACAGGTGCCACTGGATGGGCTCCTTGTTCTGGGCTCTGAAGTTCAGGGACAGGTGCCCCTCTCTCTTTCAGCTGTGCTAATAACAAAAGCTCTCTTCACCCATCCTCACCATCATTCACCGCCCCCAGCATTTCACGCCCATATGGCTTTGCTTCCTCCTGCCTCCATCCCAGCCCACCTTCCTGCTAAATCTGCTTTGTGCTGAAATTCTGATCTCTTGGGCAATTGGCAGCTTCACCCCCTCAGTGTGCCAGCAGCCTTGCAGCCAGCGAGAGGGATGTGCCTAAAGAAAAGTCCAGCTCCATTTCAGCAGGTGTCAGACATCCTTTGTGCACAAAAGCTGTTGGTGAGGAAGGCACCAGGCCAAGAGTTAGTGACAGGAAAGAAGGGAACTAAATCATGTTTTTGTATAACATATCACTTTTCATTGTAAGTACACACCTGAGGGCAGGTGGGTGAGAGCCTTCAGAGGAGGTGCTGTGAGGACCTATGGCTGGGATTTCTTCTCTCCTGCTCTTCTCGTTCATCTCCCCTCTGTTTTTCCACTCCCTCACTTTCTCTCACTCAGATAATTTTGTGCTGATTCAGCTATCCTTGTCAGGAGCTCAGGCTGCAATGCCTGAGCTGTGACTGCCTCTGTGTTGGGACCCTTTCCTGCTTTAGGGGTCCCTGCAGGAAGTGAGTACTGCACTTTGATTTCTCTGTGAGTTCCCCAAATCTCTGGGATGCTCAAATCATAGAATCATAGAAAGTTTTGGGTTGGAAGGGACCTTTAAAAATGATCTAGTTCAACTTCCCTGCAATGTGCAGAGACACCTTCAACTACACCAGTCTGCTCAGTCCCATCCAGTTTGACCTTGAATGCTTCCAGGGATGGGACATCTACCACCATCTACCATCTCTGGGCAACCTGTTCCAGTGTTTCACCACTCTCATTGTAAAAAACTTCTGCCTTATAGCTGATTGAAGTTGATCCTCCTCTAGTTCATCCCTTGTTCTATCTCAACAGGCCCTGATAAAAAGTTTGTCCTCATCTTACTTTGAGGCTTACTGCATGTACTGAAAGGCTGGGATAAGGTTTCCCCAGAGCCACCTTTTCTCCAGGACTGGGGTGGTTGAAGTGCTCCAGGAGCTAAGCTGCTGCTCCTTTGCCTCCCCTCTGCTCTCTCAGCTCCCCTGGGAGCAGCTAGGAACCAGCATGCTGGAGGGGACCTGCTGGCCAGAACCAGTTTGTTTTTTCTGCTGCACTGGGGAAGCTGCCATGGGACAACAAAACCTCCTTGGAGGAGCTAAAGAATAGCAGAGAGTTTCAGGGTCCTTTATTTTATTTATTGGTAATTTTAGCCATTACTTCACTGATGAAGTTGAATACATTTGCTTAAATCATCTTTTTAACAATAAAATTTAAGCTTATTTCACACAGAATTTCCCTTTTGTTCTTTGCTTAAATACTCCTGCCCTTTGGCTGTTATTAATTGCACCCATGGATTTCTAAACAACATAATCTGTGGAAATTAGAGTTTATGGGGAGGGCCAAGATCTAGTACATCTGAGAGCAATATTCCTGTCCCTTTTAAACATTGTTAATTTGTATTGAATACAGGAGCATGTAAACAAAATGCCAGCTGTACAGCAGAGGATAAAAATTACAGGGCAGTGAGGGCAATTAAATCAATTGCTGTGGGCTTTGCCTTTCCCCTGTCTCCTGGAAAGGGCTGGGTTGGAAGGCTGGCAAACACAGGTGTGGACAGGACACAATAATTGTCCTCTGTATTTTAAAGGCACATTGTCACCACTGCATCAGATACTGTCACCAACCTTTAGAAAGGGGCTAAGCTGCTGTTTTAACTCTCTAGCCACTCTGATTGACATATTTGCTTCCAGTGCATCAGAGAGTTCTTCTCATCCAATTTTGAGCAATCAAATGGTCTGACTAGTCCCCAAAATAGGGACAAGCTCTTAATTTTATTAAGAAAATCTATTTATAACTGAAGGGAAAGGTGGTTGTCCACCTGTCTGAAAAGACTGCTTTTCTAAAACAAGGATGTAAGCCTCCCCTCGGACAGTGTGTGAGGTCCCTGCAAGAATGTTACTTTTTAAGGTTACTTTTGGCTTCTTCAAATGTCCTTTGGGATACAGAAATCAGCACTTTGTCCCGCAGAACTGCCAGGGCTGCAACAGGGGAGTCACAATCTACATATTCTCTGGGCTACAAAAATAGAACAAAAATGGAATCATAGAATAATTGATGTTGGAAAAGATATTTGGATTATTGAGTCCAATTTTTAACACAGCACTGCCAAGTCCATCACTAAACCATGTCCTTTAGTGCCATATCTACACATCTTTTAAATACATCCAGGGATGGTGACTTCACTACTTCCCTGGACTGCCTGTCCAACATCTAGACACCATTTTGGTGAAGAAATTTTTATGAATATCCAATCAAAACCTCCTCTGGCACGACTTGTCCTGTCCTGTGTCATGTGGGAGAAGAGGCTGACTCTCACCTTGCTGGACCTCCTGTCAGATAGTTTAGAGAGTGCCAAGGTCTCCCCTGAGCTCCCTTCAGGGTGAACAAATCCAGCTCCTTCAGCTGGTCTCCATAAGATTTGTGTTCCTGACCCTTCACCACTGCTCTTCTCTGGACATTCTCCAGCACCTCAATGCCTTTGCTGTAGTGAGGGGCCCAAAACTGAACACAGGATTCAAGGTGTAGCCTCACCAGTGCTGAGGATGGGGGGATAATCACACACTGGTCCTGCTGGCCACACCATTTCTGGTACAAAATGTCACAATCAATGTGTTTATGATGCCTATTTCTGAGCAAAGCTGCCCACTGGGATTTTCAGCCCTCTGTCACTGGAAGTGGTCAGTGAGGTGTTGGTTCCACCAGGCATGTGGCTGGCTCAGATGTGCTTCAAGGGGTCCATGGGGTTTCTCTGTGGCTTTTCTTCATTTGCATCAGGTGAGGGGAAACTCCCAGTAAGTACAAGAGCACACCCAGTGTTTTTGGGACACTCAGCTCTGCCAGCTCATTTACTTCCTTTTTTCTGCTCCCTGATTGTATCACAGACTGAGCTGAGTTGGTTTTGCATTGTGTGGAAGGAAGAGGTCACCCTTGAAAGGAAAAGGTTTCCCTTGAAATCTCTTGCTGTCCTCAAGGGCAAACCACGTGGGTGGGTTCGGAGCGCTGGTGGCTCACAACATCCAACCCACAGCAAATGTGGGTCACTGATAGCTGAGATTCTCCAAAGCCACCCACATTTGGGTGTGGACAAACTCTTCCTCAAGCTTTCATCTCTTCCCTTAAGGTGCAGGCCAGCTGGCTTCCACACCAAGCCCAGTTCCATGTAGGACTGCCAACAGCAGCTGGTTGACATAACTGCATTTCCCAGCACTGGAAATAGTGTTTCCTGTTGCCCATCTTTCATTCCTGTAATCCCAAGTGGAGGCTTTTGCTCTGTTTTTGTTTTATTTTCCTCTTGAGAAAGGCATAAACACATTTCTTAGTTTCCTGTTTGGAGCAAAGTGGCTGAGTCAGGACCAAAATCAGCCCTGCGTGCCTGCTCAGGGTGAAAATGGGGACTTTGTGACTTGGGGTAGCTGCTCAGGGTCACCTCAATTCCCTCTGCTCCTAAACTCACTTTCCTGTGAGCTTCAGACTGGGCTGTGGATAGTCACTGGTCATCCCTCTCTTGGACTCCCTGACAGTTTTCCCCAGACATCTTAAGCCTGAAATGCTCTGTGTAGCTTCAGCCACTGCTGGCAGCTGGCCAGTCCTGGGAGCACCACTTCCAGCCAGCCCTCCAGAGCCCCTTTCTCCCTCTGAGCCCTTGTGCACCTCAGTTTTTCCAGTGAAGTCTCCTTGTCTCCCCAGCAAACCCCTGCCTCAGTGCTTTGTGTCAGCTGGCCAGAAGCCAGGCAGACTCTGGGTAGGGGCAATGCAAGGATGGGAATAAATTGATCCCTCACCCTGGCTTAATCTTTGTTGTAGCATTTAATGCACTGGCAGAGAGCAGATCTGATGAAAAAGATTTCCTATTCATTTTTTTTAAAGCTCTGCTCAGTTTCATATTTTCCTAAATGCTACCTACTCAGATTGGTTCTCTGAGGGAGCAGATAGCAATGTCACCATGGGTGGCACCATGGGGGTGGCTTCTCTCGGTGGCAGAGCCCTCCTGGCAGGAGGGAGAGGCCTGGGGACCATAACGCCAAGTGGAAAGCCAGTTTATGAAGGTAACATTAATATTTTCAAAACCACCAACCAAACTTCCTACTTGCATGAACAGCCTGATGAACAGCAACATCACAAAGCCTTTGCAGCTCTGGTTTCCCCTACCCCCATCCAACAGAAACAGAGTAGCAAATGCAATTCCTCAAGTACTGCTAATGTAATAAAACAGCAAGGACAGGGACACAGGACTGGGAGGAGAGGCAAGAATAGCATGGAGGTGTTTTCCTGTCCATGAGGAAGCAAGCTTAGGCCTGAAGCAGTGCTTCTCCTCTTCCCAAACAAGAAGTGACTGGGACCAGCTCTTCCTGGGCTTTGCTTGGTGCAATCATTCCTAGAGAGGTAAGAAATTTCTGTGTCTACGGGGACTGAACTTTTCCAGGACCACTTAGACAAATTCCCACTCAAACAAGGCTTGTAGGACAAGGTTGGCTGAGTCACTGCTGTGGGAGAGGCTGTAGCCAGCAGATAAAAGGTTTGCATCACCAGGTGCTGTCAGAATGAATGTTAAATGAAGTGTAAGAGAGACGCGTTGTGCCTAAGGCTCAATTAACTGTTTCTTTTCACCACGAGACCTTGCACTCATGCTTTTCCTATGCCTCTTGCTTTTTAACTGACCTCTGACTATCACCAGCTATTTAGCAACACTATCTGCCTGGGGTTCAGCCACGTCCACATGGGAGCAGCTCTTTCAGGGCTGTGGTTGAAGTGAGTGGTGAACTTCAAAAGGACAACCTCGTTTCACCGAGTGAGTGAGCAGAGCTTGGGCAGAAGGAGGCTCTGAAGGGTGGGGTAGCTCTCAGCTATGGGAGCCCTGGGAAGCCCAGAAGCTGTGTAAGAGGAAGCTGAACTGCAAGTAGAATTGGGGTCTGTGGCTGTAATTTGCTGGAGAGGTTTAATTAGGTTGTAGCACTGTGGATAACACTCACTTCTGGGAGTTTTTGTATTTGCAAAGTGAATTTACCCCAGAAATCCTGTGCAATGACTGTTTCCATATTTATCTTGAAAACCTGACCTTTCACTGCTGCTTTCTGCCCCGTTGGTCCTCTTTGGTGGCATGCAGAGCTCCAGGTGGTCTCAATGAACTCATTTCCCCTCCCTCAGATTTCCCCTGAAAGTTGTTGCAGCTGGTGGCTCACACAACTGCTTCTGCTTTATCACCAGAAGCTTTCAAGGAAGCCAGCTTGCTGAGACCTGGATTTCTGACAGAGGAGAAAAAAATTTGAAGGTAGGAACCACTTTTTTTTTTTTTTTTTTAACTTTGAGTAGTGAGAAAAGTAGGGTCAGAAAGGAAAGGTACCTGCCTTCATTTTTCCATGTGAAAATTATCTCTGAACACAGGAGCAGACTCAATCAGTGGATCCAAGTGGGGCAAAAACCCAGACACGTTTCTCCATGGCTCACATATCCATGCCCAGGGAGGGCTGGTCCTGCTCATGGCTGCCATCTGAACCCAGGGGCTGTGTTTTCCTGAAGGGGCTTTTTGTGGCAATTCCCATTTAAAGAGATCTGTCTGTCTTATCCTACCCCATTGGGGTTTTAGCCTGGTCAGTCCTCTGCTGGGGTTCAGCATGTGGCTCTGTGACCCCTGGCGCTGTGGAGGAGGTCGCTGTGCTGAGGTGCAGCTGAAGGAAGGAATGGCTGGAGATGCAAGGGGAGAGCAATGGCTCCATGAGCACAGGCATTGCTAGAGAGAAACCTGAGTCAGGAGATGGTGGCCTCAGACCTGTGTCCAGAGTTAAACTGCACAGGCTGTAGGAATAAAGCCACAGTGCTTGGTCTTTTCCTCTGATGACCCCCAGTGCCATGCTCTTCCTCAACAGGGGCTCTGCTGCCAGGGACACCCCCCTGTTTGCATCACTGAGTTATGGAGTTCTGCTCACAGCATTCCAAAACACAAATAAGCAGGGACTTAGATAGTCTGACCTCATTAACACCTGTGTTTTCCTTCTTGAGCTGGCAAATATAAGAACACTTCCATTATTTTGGACAGTGCAGGGTTGTCTCAGGATGTGGATGTCTGAACAGCAAGAAAAGACACAGACACATTTGTTCCTGCTGATTCTGACCTAGGCTTTGTCCAGCTAGTTCCATGATCATATTTTCAGTGGCAAGCACAAATACCACTATTGATTCATTGGTGTTATGGACACATCACTAGCAGCAATAAAGGAGATGGGTGCTGAGAGAGGATGCAGGTGTTCTTCCACACTGCACAACATCCTGCTGGATATCCCTTGTCCTTTCACATTGCTTCATCTGCCATAAAACAAAAACAATAGCTGAATATTGCAGCTTTCTGAAGGTACATGTATGTAGCTCCTCCAGTGCCTCACCTAGCTGTAAAACTGCTGACCCAGCAAGACAAACAAGGCCACATCTGATTCTGAGAGGGAGGAAAATGCTAATGGCTGAGTTTACCTGACCCTTCCTCTTACCGAGTCTGATTTCAAGATGTTGATAAGTAATGTGGGCAGAATGTTTCTATGTTGGGTGTCTGTGCGTGCCCTGTACTGCCTCAGGAAAATTCCAGCCTAAACAGTCATTTCTCCATACCTAAGAGAAACAAGCTTTATTAGCATAACAAGAAAACCACATCCTCTTTGATTAAGATTTTCTAACACAGCTATGCCCTGACTTCAGACATTAAGTTATTCTTTCTATTACCTTCTGCTCCAAGCCTGTTGAGATTAGAAGCCATTAAATAAAAACAAAGAGTGATGCCGTTTTGGTTCCTACATTTCCTTCAGCACAGGCATGCCATGTCCCCAAAGTTTGTGCCATTCTTGAACAGAATAGAGCATTCCTGGGAATTGTTCCTCCCAGCTGTAGGATACTAGAGTGTAACTGTCATTATTTTATTTGTTTTATATCTTAGTGTAAAAGTCAGGACCCATAGGGAAAAAGTCATTGGTAGATCCCCGGGAGAAGAGGTTAATAAACAGGATCTGAAAAGAGAGAAGGATGGGGCTTGGGAGGGTCAGCACGGCATGATTAGGCAGCAAAACAAGCTGAGGTTTAAGCTGGGATTTAAACTGAGGTTTAAGCTGGGATTTAAGCTGTCTCTGCGTGCTGTACCATCGGAGGGTCAGGGCAGTTCATTCCGCCGCCCCAGAGCAGCGGAGCAGCGCAGAGCCTCTCCAGCAGAGCAGCCGAGCTGCCGGCCCCGGGCTGCTGTGCCGAGCAGGGACAGAGCAGGGCAGCCCCGGCACGTCCCAGCCCCGGCTCTCCCACGTCTCCCTCGCCGCCCGGGCTCGGGCTCTGGCCCGGGGCCAGCCGGGGCCGCAAAAGCGCCCGGGCGCCCCTGCGAGCCCCGATCTCTGCTGTCTCGGCGGGATGGCAAAAATCCGGCCCGCAGGCTTCGTCTGAAGAAAGATTGCGGGCGTTTGTATGTGCTGGTAGTTCCTGGGCCTCGTATGTCCCTCTTGTAAAACACACCGAGGATTTTCCCAGATAAAAAAAGGCACATCACTTGGCAGAGAGTCACATCTGCACGTACACGAGAATGAAAACATCCGGAGAGCACTGCCCTCGAAACAAAATGCCCAAGAGCTCAAAGCCATGGAGGGGAATGGAGAGTGCCATGATGGCAGCACGTTCCTGTCTCCTTCCTCCTTCCTGCCAGCGACCATCAGCCATCCCGGGCCAGGAGCCAGCAGAGAGGTGAGCACTGAGCTGGATGCCTTCATCCCAGGAACCAGGGTGGCAGGAAGGAGAAGAGTGGTGGTTCTGCACAGTCTGGCCCCTGAATGATGCAGGAACTCGCTGCCTGGCACTGTGCCCATGTTCTTTTAAACTTGTCATCCCACTTCACAGCAAGAACCCTCTGCCTTCCTCACCAAAGCATAAACACAGAACAAGGGAACAACGAGTGCTCATTCATTGCACGATTGTTTGTTTCAAGAACCAAAGTTTATATAGTTGAAGCTTCCACATGCCACTTTCACCTTTCACCGATGCCCCTGCAGCCTGGTAACTGGGATGTGACAGAGAGAAATAAGCAGAGGAGCACTTTAGCGTGATCTAACAGCAGAGTTATTTGATCTGGGGTTTGGTATGCACTGAAAATGCCAGTGGTTAATGGACTGTGAACATGGTGCAGCAGCTCTTTGCCTCCCTTCTGGCACAGGAGTCTGTGCTTCATGAAGCTGAAGAGGATGCTCTCCTTTGTAGCATCTGTCCCACTCATCTAGTGACCAGCCTGGTTTTACTACTCATCCATCAAAGCACAGCCATCAATATACAGATATTTCTAGCCTTCATTAAAAAAAAAAAAAAACCTTCGTGAATAAAATAGAAAAGCCGGTCTGGGTAGATCAGCTTTGATCTCTGGTTTTTGACCATTAGCCTGACTTTAAATTTCCACATCTTCAAACATTTGGTTTAGCTCCTGCTACAATTTTCTAACACAGTGCCTAAATTTAAAGACCATGTCTATTTATGTCTGAGGTTTTAACATTTCCTCCACTTGGACTGAACGTGCTTTATCACATCCTCTAAACCCCAGGGACACTCCAGTGAAGAGAGAGCACTGTCAATGTGAAAAGCAGGCATGTTGTCCCAGTTTCAGACCCCTCATCTGTGCCAGACTCTTACCCAGATCAGACACCTCTGTTTTCTCTTCTGCACTTAAAGCTTACCAGGGAAAGGAGGACAGACACTCACACACACACACAAAAAAAGTATCAATTCTGTAATAAGAAGACAAATCACTCTTGTCAAATGTATTTTTCTCTCCGTAATGGGAAGAAGTACTTTTTATAGGCTTTTTATTTTGGACACGGAAAATCATGATGTGTCTGTCCTCTATGTGCAGTGCCCAACAGAAGATTGTGCCATTCACCGTATGCGTCATTTACTCCACGTGCCAGGTTTCTGCTCAGTTTTAATTTACTGCTTCTGAGGGATTTCATCCTCTCCCTTTTGGGTATTGTTCAAATCAAACAGTGATTATTGTTGGCTCTTTCCATTTTAGGCAGCCACCATCACCATAGCTTCTTTAAGTGCTTTCATACAAAAACCCACAACAAGAGTGAAGCTTGCTAAGAACTCAATGTAGTATCTGGTACTTTTCCTCTTCCAAAATAACTGCTTCAAGTAAAGGGTTTGTTTGGTTTCTTAGGCTTTGTACAGTTACTTATTTTAGGTTGCTTTATTTAGTTTATATTTTTGTTCCTTGTAGTGAGCCAAAATTTTCCTTTTCTCAAATTCAATTAGGTCCTCCTGGCTATCACACTAGTACCACCATAACTGCTCCTCCTTCCTTGACATTTATATCCTCCAAAGCTTTGTGAGTTATTATCATCACTCTCTTCTCTATATATTCTTGTCATTCGACCAAATTATACATTGGTTTTGTTTAAACATTTTAAAGCATGGAATCACCAGGGAAAATCAAGCATTCTTTTGAAGTCTTTCTGGACTCTAGGCACCTCTTTAGGTCCCTTTATATCCCCTTTAGATCAAATACTTGTACTTTTTGGTTTGCTATCTGCCTCTTGGCAAGTATGTGGTCAGTCCCTGCCTGTCTTGGGGAGCTGACCTGACAGAGACCCAGTGACAGCTCTCACAACCCACCAAGTACAGAGAGGAACCAGCCAGCTCAGTGCACAGCCCAGGATGAAGTGCACATTTCAGGTGCAAGAGCAGATCAGGATCAGAGGGTGTGTGTACCCATGCCCAGCAGACAGAGGAGGGCAGACTTAGGGCAGTCGTGTAGCTCACTTCACCCTCTACTGGGCACTTTGCTGCAGCAGAAGAGACTTGATCTTTCAGAATATTTGCATGTGATAAGTGCAGGTCACTGCAAGACTCAGCCAGAATAGGGACAGTGACTGTCACAGCCTGTGGCATCATCAGGATAAGCCTGCCATGGAGCCAAACCAAGGTAATGTGCTCACAGAAGGCAAATTATCAAGCCAGCAAGAAGGGACTTGCAACATCTCAGGGAGAAAATTGGTAAATGGTGGCTAAACCTCGGTCTGTGTATGCAGCACTGAGAACAGGGGTGCTGGAGAACTGCTGACATCCACAGCAGGGAGAGCAAACACAGGGTCTCTCAACATGCCAGAGCCCAATGTCCACACGTTGATGGATTTCAAAGATTTAGGTGTCTGGAACATGGTGGCAGCAGAGAAGGTTGGATTCCTTCTCTACAGCAGAAACAGTAATAGAGTTGCAGACAATGTCCAGGAAATAGATGGTGCTCAAGATACAAAGCGGGACAATATTAACCTAGGAGATTCTCTGAAGACTAGGTTACTATGAAAAAAAGAAGCATAGTCACAAAATACAGATTTAATATATTTTTTCTTACGTTTGGGAGAGAATCAAGGGGTTGAAAAAATGTGTCAGTCACTTTTACCTGTATCTTCATCTGTCACATGGTACTCTTCTGCTAATGAAAGTAGCCTGAAAACAGTCTTTGAAATTCCAGCTCATACCTTTATTAACACACCCCAGCAGTAAAAAACATACTGAAAAAATTACCCCTGCAGGCTACTATCTCATCTGTGACAGAAACCAGCAGAAGATTATTCCCAGAAAAGTTCAAGAGAAGAATAGGATAATTTGCTTACAGTAGAAGTTACTTCTAGTCATGGGCTTTCTGAGGTTGCTCTATGCCCTGAAGCTAATAGGATTTTATCTGTCAAACATGAATGAGAGAACAAAAGTAACAATCTCTGATTATCCTCTTTTTCCCCTCTCTAATCTTACTTAAGACTTAAACTGACTCTTGCTCTCAATGATGGTCTGCAAAAGTCTCACAAATAACATTATTCAGTAGTAAATAATACATTTCCTGTACACACCCAACTTTATTCTGTGATAAACACGTCTCCCATTACCCACTTCAAAAGGCATCCTTTTTGGGTTCACTGAGTCCTCATTCAGTATAGGAGCAATCAGGGCACTGTAAAACACCTTTACAGACTTTGGTAGTTTTTGCTTTTCCATTATGTTCCCTTTTCTGAATGTCTCCCTGTAAACTAAATAATCACAGGGGGCTTCAGCATAGCAATATCCTCCTCCTTTTAATCATATCTGTCCTTCAATTCCAACCTACACCCTTTCTCCAGTATCCTTTTTTATCAAATGAGATGTTCCTGATATTTCAGGCAAAGCTGCCTCCTAACATTACATACCGGCATCACACATGTTTCTGGAGAAATCAGCTCTGTGAGAATACTTTCTCATCAGCCCCTTTAACCAGACATTTAGCTCTGACAAATGGCTCCCTGGGAGCAGGAGGAGTACAGGAGTGCTGGTATCCAAGATACTGAGGAGTCCCGGTGCTAACAAACCGCCCCCGGGCACTTCCCTGCTTTGCGTGGGCTCCATCAGAGAGCCCTGGCCAGGAGCCCCTGGGCTCCATCAGAGAGCCCTGGCCAGGAGCCCGGCACTCCTGCTGTGTTGCCAGCAGCTGGAGGAGCTTTTGGTGTCTGACAGGCAGCTCTGCCACACAAGGGTATCTTTCTTTGGGAGCAAAATTCATCTGCCCACTTTCAGCGTTGTGCTGCAGCAGAGGCAGGGGAAAGTGGAAAGCAGCTCCACTTGAATTTCATTCTTACTTCCTATGTTTGTGTCTCTTTGTTTATCAGGAACACTCGTTCTTGGATTGGCTATTTTGTAGGAGCATCAGGCCTGTGTGAGAGAGGCTGCTGCTGTGTTCCCCAGACAGCATTACATGCTTTCTTTTTTTTCCCCCTTCCATTTGATCCCTCTTTTCTCAAGCATAAATCAGAATACCATAATTTCTCTCCAGAGCTTCCCCCCCACTGTTTTTAATCTATATATTAAATCACATTTAAAAATGTTTCTTATCACAATTATAAATCTTGTTATTAAGGCTGGAAGGCTGAATGCTCTGTTGACAAGCCTTACCCAGACTAGGGAGAATTTTGGAAATACCAGGCATGTTACTTGGGTTGAAGTAAACAGATGAAGATAGTAAATGGAGGCAGAAGATGAGGCTGCACTCATTTTGAGGAATATCAGCATACTCTGGCATTGTATTGCACAATTTCCCTATGGTCCATCTTTGTCTGGGCACTGCCAAAATCCCGCTCCCAAGACCATTTAATGCAGCTAAGCCATATGAAGGTGATTGGTCAGGTCAAAATGCCAAAGGAACTCTTTCCCAGTGGATGGTGATTATTTTCCTCTACTATTTTCTGCCTTTGCAGTCTGTTTGCTGTGAAGCCTCTGAGGTCATGGCAGTGTCCAGTTTTACAGACTGAGCCTTTTGGACAGCAGACTCTCTGTCCAGCTCTTCTTCCAGAGAGTGGGACCCCACAGTGCAACTCCCCAAGCTCTGAAAATAGCCCTGAACTTTCCCAGCCTCTGCATGCGTTCCTTGGAACTGCAGCCCTGCTGGATGAGTCAGCTCTTGCAGGGTGACATCACAGCTGAAATCAGAGCCGGGCTTTGCAAAGAGAAATCCGAAGATCCTCTTGTTGCTTCATGGGAAACATCGAAACGAAATAAAGATGAGAGTGTCACACACTTCCTCTCCCCATGCTGATTACTCACCACTCTGGGGAACCCCCAGGGTTGTGCAGGGATCAAATCTCATCTTTCCAAATCCTCCAGCTGCACCTTCTCTGGAAATGAAAGATGGAGAACACAACTCCTTGGAGAGCAGACCTTGGAGTCAGAACAGCAGCTGGGAAGTTATACAGCCCTGATGAGGATGTGCCAAACCAGAGTGGGCTCCAGCATCTCCTCCTTCCAGCAAGCCTCTGGAAAAGGAGGCTCCATCCCAAAGACTGGTCTGGCACCAGAGACCTTTCCCAGGTTTCTCAACTGTTTGGTTGTCACAGCCTCTTGCTGCACTCCATATGCCTCTGTGAAAGGGACAAAATGACCTCTGCGAATGCCATGATAGGTGTAGGATGACAGGGATATAAAACTGCATGCAGCTCTTTTCTCCAGTTAGTTGCACAATTATATGACTGGGATATTACCAACACACAGACTCTGTGTTTGGATTCATCATGATTTAGTCTGAAGACTGAGTGGCAGGATAGCAAGACAGACCCTTTAAATGTAATAGTCTTTTGAGAAAATTATGTGTTCTGTGGTTTTGCTTAAAAACAGAAGGCTAGAAAAAGGGCACTCTGTCTAAGTTGCCTCAGATGTTTCCACAGCACTTTCAAATCCAATGTAGTGACATCTGTTGCCAGGTAAGTAAAATCAGTGTGGAAATATTTACTCTTGCCCCTTACTGGGACATGAGTGGCTTTGCAGTCTTCTAAACACAGATGTGAAGATGCCTTTCTTGGCTCTTGAATTGAGGAAAGAACATTAAGTTGCTGTCAGGAGAGTAACTATGGTTTCTTACTCCCAAAGACTGGAAATGCTCACTCCTTACCCTGTAACTCTCTTAGCCTTGTTCTGCTGATAGCTGTGTCTGTCTTCCTTATGCAGCTTTTTGATTAAATTGCTGTAATTTAGCCATCACTTCACAGGTGGCAGAGACTCTAGACTCCTCCTCTCTGTTCTCTGAAGTTCCTAATTCTATTTCAAGTCATTGCACTGCAATCATATAGATCCCAAACATTTCGCAGTGGGAGGCCAGAGTCACAAGAACTGGTAGACCAGAATTTTGCCCAAGATCACAGTGTGACATGGAATGGAAAAGCCTCCAAAAGATGCTTTCTAATGCCTTATCCATTTAATGTGCAGATTAATAGATCAGTTGCAAAAGCTGTGATATCATGTGTGGTTAGAAAGGCAATATTTGTTACATCTGAAAAAACATTTCCCCTCAAGCTGAAAGGGAAGGTGAGTGTCAGTGCATTTGTGTGTCACTGGCTGTCACCGTGGCACTGTGGGAACAGACCTGGGAGGTAATGAACCAGCATTGGTAGGTCAGTCTAGGGGAACGGGCAGGAAATGGGGCTTAGGGACCCATGACAAACTCTCCTGCTACATAGCTCTCCTCTGATTTGGGGCAAATTGCATGCACTACTGGTGAGTCACAGGCAGCCTGACGACGTGAGTTTGGCTCCATCTAAGGGAAGCAGGGAATACTACAAAGCCCCAGAAACGAGTCGGTGTCTGTTCCAGTCATTTGGAGCCAAAAGACAATGGCCAACCTTCACCTCTTCTCATAAACCACAATGTAGCTTTGTCCCTGCACTTTTGAACCAATGAGTTTGTAAACTGTGTTATTTACTATGGTAAATGCTTTTCCATCTATGTGGGTCACAACTTGGAAGTCACAGCTTGAAGTTAATGATTAGTGTATTCTTTGATAGAAGACAGTAATTATTAACCCTGGACTCTGATACTAATCCACACACTTTTAAATGAGCACTTCACTTCCCCAAACAGTTTCTTTATTGCAATTTCTCGTGCTTGATATTTGTCTAAAGAACATTTTAAAAGGATTTCAGTTTCCTTTGCTGTATTTTTCCCATATGTTACTCTTTCTTTGAGCAGCTGAGCAGGCAAAGTCCTCTTTTTGTGTAAAGGGCACACAGGAAGGCAGATTCCTCACCCAACAAAACTTAGATTAATAGAAATACGTTGGTGTTTACCAAACTGAAACGGCTGACCCATTTCAAAACAGAAAATCCTTAGTAAGACAGGAAAATGAGTGTCTCTAGCATTTTAAACAGTCATTGAACTGCCTCTCTAAGAGGTTTAAGTCCTTGCCCAACTCCTTTCTCAAGAGACACTTAAAATGTAGGGATTTTAGGACAGAAATCAACCACTGATGTTCAGGTCATGGAAACAAATAATGAAACCATGTAAAGAGCAGGGTTGAATTTAAAAAGTGAAAGTTACTGGCCTCACTGAAGGCAAGGAATCTTGTTGGGCAGTTTTTCCAATTGTCTCTTGCTTGTTAGGGCTTGATTAAATAAGGCTGAGAACACACCATTTCCTCCAAGTTTTACAAAGCAACCCTGAAGTCAACTGCTCCATTTAAAGCTCTCCCAAGAGCTCCCAACACAGCAGGACTGTGGCACCACCGTGGGGGGTTGCAGCAGCTGCCTGCTCAGAGCTGGACCATTCACAGCCCTCTGCTTTCCATTAGGGGCCCAATGCTCAGTGTCCACAGCCTACTCCTCCTCCTCCTGTGTGCCAGACACATGCCTGAACTCCAGTACTCCTGCATCCTCCTATTCCTTCCCTGCCCAATGTTGTCTGGCACACCCTCCTCCTCAACCTCTGCCCTGAAACCTGTGAGGGAATTGTAGGCTCTGACTCGAGATCAGACAGGGAAGCTGAGCTGATCAAGGGATGGACAGTGCTTGGTCTGCTGTAAGGGCTGCTGCAGCCCTGATCCATGCAATTATGGCTCAGCAGAATCTGTGTACATGCAAGTGCTCATTGGGCAGAGGTGCCGCAGGGCTGCCTTCCCTTGAGCACAGGTCTTGCAGGAGCCTGGCCACAGCAGCTGCTGTGCAGGCTGTGCTGAGCCCAGGGCTGGCAATCATCCCTGTTTGGCCAGCTGCCTCTGGAAGGATCTTCCCCAGCGCCCTGGGAAGTCCCTGCACGCTCTGGCTTGTGGGTACACACACACGTGAGCACCTGCTGCTGGGCTCTGTGCAAAGCACTGCAAAACCTGGGATCTTGCTGAGCTGCTAAAATGCATGTTACCAGTCAGAAGCCAAGATGGCAGAACTCATTACTCCCCCAGAAATGAAGCTGGACCAGTCATCTGTGCCAGCAAGGTTCTTTCTCCATCAGGAGATGATTTGTCCATCAGCCTAATGCCAAGGCACAGTGTTAGGCATGTTCTGAGCTGTTGGGTCATTAAGGTTTCTGTAATAGTTTGTGGTTTTAAGCAGAGTCATCTTTAAATGGCTGAAGGCCATCCAGGCTTTAGTGTTAAGCACCACATTGAGCCATTTTATGAACTTTATCTTTAGAAACACTCTTAGGTACACCTTTTGCTTTGTTCTCTTTTGATTTTTTTCTCCCTCCATTCTTACTTGCTTTTCTTTAAAGAGAAAGGAAAAAGTGAATCTAATGCTAAGTCAAGGATGACTAAGACATCAGGTCAAGAAAATCAAATATTTCTACATAAGATCCCAAGCTTGTTCATGGTAGGCACCCAGAAATAACTTGATATTGTAATTATGCAATAGAGTTCAGAACTGCACATACACAGTCTCACTGTAACTGTATTGAATTCTGTTGTATTCTGTCATACTGCACTGGTGCCTTCTTTGTTCAGTGCAAACTTTCATCCAACATTAAATCCAATGGAAGTCATTTAATAGACTTGATTTGCTGCCTTTGCTAATGCTGCAGATGTTCTTATGCATTTGTTAATAAAATGTGAATTTAATTAATTCATTAAGAGTCTTAAGGAAACTAAAAGCTACTGAAAATAATGAGGCCTTCAAAACTAAACAAAAAAAATATAGCTCACATGTAATATGAGTTCTTCACTTGTCCCTGTTCCTGGTGAAGACAGAAGGATTTCATGTACAAACAGAATTATTTCTTTATGGTTTCCCCTACTGTATATTTATCAATGCCTGTAAATACCTTTGAAAACTTAGAAAAGCATAGTAGTACCTACTGAAAACAATCTGTAACAGGCAGAGTTTGTAAATCAGCTCCATCTCTTAAATGTTCATTTGTTTGAAGGAAGATACAGTGATTAGGTCTTCAGCTTGTGAACTGGAAATAGGGGCAGAGCTGTGAGTTTTGCCATCACTTTGTGATAAGCCCTTGCAGACATCATCCATACTCCCCTGTTCTGTAAACAGATCTACTAACAAGTCTCCTAAACAAATGATTTCAAGAATCAGCCATGCACCATTGTTGCTAAAACTGGCAATGTAGAACAGGGAGACATCCTTGCTTTCTCGTTCACTTGGAGTATTTGTCTCAGAACCCTAAAAAGCTGTTAGAAAACATGGCAGAAAGGAAGGTAAATATTCCTGACTTGTCATTAAACCTGAAACTCCCAGAAATATCATCATGCATGGGAATGTTTTGTGTTTTTGACTATTCTTCCACTAAACTACCTCTGGAGGGCTAACCCTGTCAAACAGCAGGAAGAAGAATTATGTTACTTCAAAGATTTATGTGTGTAGCCAGAGCTGAACTGGATCCCTGGGAAGGAAAAGCAAAAAGCTGTAAATGTCAGGATTGAAAACCAGGGCAAGATAGGGGCTGACTGGCAGTAACTGGCTAAGAATTTGGTTCTTCTTAACATGACTTGTGCCATCAAGCTTCTTATCATGAAGTTCACAGATTAATTGTACACGGCACAAACATTTTTTCCTAACTACTTCACATACATTGCTTTGCAGTTATATCATGTCCTCCAGTTCTCAGACTGTAGGAAAGAAAGCAAGGCCCATGGATGCCTTTTTTATATCACTTGTTATTGTATACCTCGCTTTTTTCTTTGTTTTGAAAGGTGATCCTAACTTTTTCAGCTTCACAGAGTGAGCCAATCCTTCACAGAGCATTGTTAGTCAGTGTCATGACTCACTGGGCAGGGGTGAGAACATCGCTGCAGGTGAAGTGCACTGACTATTTATAATGATATTGTAACACTCCAGCTATGGTCCCCTGCCCTGCTCCTCAGGGATGCCATCATTCCTCTATTTTCTGCACAACCCCACCGCGGTTAACCAAAGTTTTCCTTATGGACGTTTCACCCACTTGCACCATTTATTTTCTTGGCTTTGTAGCACATCTGGAAGCTTCGTGGTCTCCAAGAGAAGGAGCAGAGCACCCTGGCAGGCAGGCTCCCGGTCAGTCCCAGGTCGAGCAGTGGGAGCAGCACACTCCTGGCACACTGCTGGCTGCTCTGGGATTGACACTCGGGTACCCCTGAAATTACTTTTCACACATGACAGTGTGGACAAGTTAGAAATGCATTTCATTTGAAGATTTCTGCTGGACAATCTCTAATTTCCAGTAAACTTGCTTCACTGAATGTTATCTCCTGATTTCCGACTGCGACAGGCCGATGATGAAGCCGAACAATCACCACGCTGCTGCTTTTAGTTTGCAGCACTTACGATCCAGCCTCTGCCGGGAACTCCCCACTCCCATCCCAAGGATCAGGGGAGGGCGGTGCTGGGCGAAAATATGGGAGAAGGAAAGGAAAATATTCCTGACTCGCCATGGAACCCGAAGCTCCCAGAGGCTGTCCCATGGCTGTGACCCGCCCCCAGTTACTAACCCACCCTTACACCACACGGCGCCACGAGGGCGGCGCTGCGCCTTTAAGGGCGAAGCCCCGCCCATCCCCGCCCAGCAGGCACCCTCCCCCTCTGCCCCGCCCGCGATGACCTCACCTCTGCCTTTCCATTGGCTGAGAGTCCCGTCAGTCAGGCGGCGCACGCCCCTCTCTCCCGTTAGCTTCCCCAGGTGCTCGCGGACTATTGGTCGCTTCTCGTGCCGCTCACGGGCAGCTCTGCGCTCTGATTGGCGGGGCTGGCGGGGGGCGGGCGCTTCCGCGGTTGCGAGGCGCCGGCCGGCGGTGGCGCGGCCGGGCTGCGGGAGCGGGGGCGGCGCCTTCTCCGCCGGGGACGGGCACGGGCGGGTTCAGGCGAGATGGAGCCGTGACCAGGTGAGCGCGGAGCTCCGGCTCGGCCGGGACCTGCGGGGCGGCCTTGGGGAGCGCCAGCGGCAGACACAGGGAGAGTGGGCGCGGGCCTGCCCCGAGGGGCCTCCCCGCGCCGGGGCACGGCCGCTCCCCCTCCGGAGCCCCCGCGCTGTCCCCGCTGCCCCGGAGCGCTCTGCGCCCCTCCCGCCCTTCCCCCTCAGAAGGGTCCGGGGAGCTCAGCGGGTCGGTGGGGGCGGTTCTGGGGGCTCTCTCCGGCGTTCGGGGCCGGGCAGCGCTGACAGGGGCTCGCAGGGTTTGGGCGGCCGCCGCCGCCGTGTCCTGCCGCCCGCACCGGGCTGCCTTGAGCCGGGCGAGTTCCCCGCGGGGAAGATGCTTGGCCGTGCTGTGGCTGGGTGCTTGTTTGAGGTAACAGCCGCGTGTCCCAGCCGTTTGTCTTCCTCTCCGTGACCGTAAATTCTTGTATGTAAGAGGACTGGAATTCTGTAATTTCACGTCTCCCCTGATCACGGGTGAAAACTGACAGTTCTATGTGTGCTAGTGGATATAATCCTTCTGAGACCTTTATGGTCTGGATCGGCGTAGACTTACTCTGCACCATGCAAACTTTGGGTTCATAGGTTCTGTGTGGCTCTGTTTTACAAAAGGAGCCTTGAGTGAGCTGAATAAAGGGTTGCAGGTTTGCTGCTGCTTATAGCAGTCCCCTTCTGGTATCTTTTGTCCAGACAGCATCAGGGCCTGTGCTGTGAAAGTGCATTTTCATCTACTATCCATAGAAAATACATTTTGAAGACATTAAAAATGCTTCTGTTTAAGTCTGTCGCTTCTTTTCTGTGTCTTGGAACCCAAAATGTGCTTTTTGTTTCTTGGTAGGATCTGAAGACACAGCTCTGAATATTTGGAAAATATAAAATGTAGCTATTCTGGGCTGGATGTGTATATCCCAACATTCTGTCTTTATTTTAAATTTGTATTTGACATCAGAGCTAGTTGTGGCATAGCTGACTTATTGGAAGTGTGTTTTTTATTTGTGTGTTGGTTTTCAGATAAAAATACAAATGAACTTCCACCACTGATTTTAAAATACATCTGCTGCTTGCACAAAACTCCTCACTAGGTTTCTGTAAGATCCATACTGTTGAACTGATAGAAGTGTAATGCTTTTAGATCTTCAGAAGTATTTCCAAAAATATTTCAGTCATTACTGAATATGAAATGACAGGGACACCAGTTTGTTCCCATTTGCTGCAGTGATTTAATGAGTGATCTAATAATTGTGATTAAATAGGATCTAATAATAGAATTTAAAATAAGAGTATGATCTGAAGCTGACTGTGAACTCCTTTGCTGTTCTTCAGATTCGTGCTTTCTGCTGAAAGGAGAAAAAGACTTGGGGCTAAAAGCAAATGCCTTAAGCTTTCCCCAAGTAGGCAGATTTGCCCTTCTTAATTACCAGATATTGGCTTGCTGAGCCCTTTCCTTTCCTTCCTCACTTATAATTTAGAAACTAAATGTGATTTCTGGAAAAGAGTGAAATATTGCCAGTTACAGCTTCTTGAGCATCACACTGTTCTGTACAAAATGTGAGCAGTGCTGTGTTCACTGATTCTAACAGTTGTGGAAGGAGCTTTAATTTCTCTTTATTGAGGCCATCCACTCCTATCATCATGTGGGAGAAGGCTTCCAGATCTTCAGGCAAGAAGCAGATCATGAAATAAAAGGGAGTACAGAAGACATTTTGACATAGAACTAAGAGAATGTGGCATTTTTCCAAAAGCAGTCTTTAATTTTTCCTCCTCTTGGATATGAAATAATGGGAAACTCTTAGTTTTGAGGAGGAGTGCTTGCTTGTGTTTTTGTTTTTTGTAATGCTGACTTCTACTGGCATGGCAAAACAGCAGCATTTTTCACAGACTTTCATCCTTGAACCTCCAGGTGAAATGTGCATTCAGGCAATAAAAGTACCCCTTAATTTAATATGATGATGATAATAGTAATAATAATAATAGCAATCCCTACTGAATTTCCTTCACTATTGGGCCGTGAATAAATTCCTGTATGGTATTTGGTGGTGAAAACAGCAGCTGTACTAGATAGAGAAATATCAGAACAAAAAAGGTTTGGATGATGGAGCAGAAAGCAGATGAATTCTTATGATGTATCAAAACATTATCACAAGAATAATTGTTGCACTTATTTGGAATGTGCAGGGTGTCTCCTTATATGCTTTTTACCTCAAAAGCTCAATTTATGGCCACTCCAACACTCTTCTGCCTTTCCTCTCTATACTCAGCTGTCCTTCCTGCGTTGTAGATAATACAGTTGGACTATCTCAATATCTGTTTACTTACTGATAACTCAGTATTTGATTAAGATTCCTTTTGAGGAGTACAGTTTACTTCCTCCATGTAAAAAGTGGTAATAATTAACAAATCATATTGCAGTTATACAAAGCTCTTCCCTAAAAGTTGGGTGTTTTTGGTTTTTTTTTTTTTTTTTTTTTTTTTTTATCAGTTGTGTCCTGAGGGTCAATGTCTTTTCCTGAGAAACTGTTGGAGAGGAAGCAGAAAAAGCAATTGTTCAGCAGTTTCAAACTGTCAGACACCTACTCTGGGAAAGCCAAATTTAATTATTTCCTGTTGGACATATTTGCTGAACTGAACTGAGACTGCAAACAGAGGATGTGGTTACACAGACATTTCTTTTAGTGGTGGGGCTGTCTTAAACAGCTCCTATTCCCATTTGCCTTTTTTCCCCCTCCCCACCATGTGCTGTCACCTCCCTCAGCAGTGATATGGAGTCTGTGGAGCTGCATGCTAGGCCAGGTTAGAGACCTGGTTTTTAATCTGGGTGTGTTCTATTCCTCTCCCCCTCAGACCTCCCAAATAAAAAACGGGGGAGAGCTGCAGGAATGCATAGCTGGAGTGGAGGAGTGCATTAGTAAGAGCTACAGCTAAAAGGAACTATAGTTTAAAATTGTTCCTATGATTATTCTTTTATGTGTGGGTGTTAGATGAAATGGATGAGTTTGTGTGAATTCAGAAATGAATTTCTTTGTCAGATACTCTGTTCAGTTTTTCAGGGATGCTGTGTGTGTGGTTAATATGTATGTTTTACCTCCCAACCTCTGAATGCTTTCTGGGGTCCAAACACTGTTGAGTGGCTTCTTCAGGGGAAACAAATGGCATTGGGCTGAGGACAATTTTCATTACCAGACTCAGATGTGCCACACTGGTCAGTCAGAGCCTTCAGATAGTTAAATGTGGGTTGTCCTTGCAGAGGGCGAGCAGTGCATGCAGCTTGTACAGGAATCTGCCCTCAGTCTCATCCTCTGTTTTCAGATGTGAAGAAACAAAGCTGCTAACAGTATTTCACTTCCTTTGATCCTTTCCTATTTCTTATTCACAAGACTTATTTTCCACGCAGATAAATCTTAGAATTTGTCACTTAGTGAGGTAATGTAATTGTTTAAATTAGTTTGGTTTGTATTTCAGAGATTGATGTAATGAATTTAGTTTGTGCAGCATTCCTTTCCATTTCCTTCCCCCATTTTCTTGTGTGTGTGTCTGCAGCATCATTATTCTTGTGTGAAGAAATATTTTGGATTTAAGCACATAGCCATATTGATAACATCTCTTCAAGAAGGTGAGATTTAACATAGAGTCACAAGTCTTTTTAAATCTTGAAAACTAAAGGCCGTGCTTCTAATTGGAGTTTTCTGCGCCTTAACCTCATGCCATCCATCTGCTTTTGCTCTCCTGCTGCAAACTAGTGTCGACTACTTCTGCTTATCCTTCTTAATTAACTGGTGCTCCCCTTTTCAGCTTGTTTGAGCCCTGCTGATCCAGAAAAGCAGAGTTTTTGTGGAGTCAGCAAAGGAAGCATGGTAGCTGCTGCTGCATGTGCCAGGATGTTATTTGTTCACAGCTTATCACTGGGGGCTGCCTTTTTGGCATTGAAAGAAAAACTTTCTCCTGGACAGGGTCAGAAGTTGCTGCTGCTGTTGTCTCTGCTTGCCATGGATGCATATTGAAATGTGTTTGTACCTCAGTGCAGGCGGTCCTGGCATAAAGCAGTGCAGAAACTTCCCTATTTTGCCATCTTCCGGTGAGGCACATCAATGTGCTGACTACACATCATCTTCTGAGTATCTTCATGTTAGGGGAAGAGGAGACTGAAATGATATGTCTAGTTCTGTGAAATTAATTTTGGTCTGGGACAGTCTACATCACAGATTGTTTCAACCTCAAATGAATGTTTCCTGTAATATATGGCAATTACAACTAGCTATAGACACACCAGGGAGGGGATGTGTGGTTCCTTGAGTCCTCCCCTTCCTGTGGTTTAGTGGAGCACTGAGGATATATCTTCATTGCACAACTGATCCATATGGCTGACACCCTGTTTAGGCTGACTCAGATGAGATCATCCTTTACACACAACCATAGCCATGTTATTACGAACTCCTTCGCTCTGCAGTTGTTTATATGTGTGATGGTACAGCTCTGAGCAAAGATGAGACAGGATTCACTTTCTGTCAATTACAGGGAAGCTTCTCCTCCTTCAGGCAGACACTTCTGGAGAAAACCATTGAAAGACTCTATTTGAATGACTTAAAAAAAATACCATTTTTGCCCTCCCTTGTGATTTTTATAGCAAGATAAGAAGTTTCCCAGCAGAATTATGTGATTACAGTCCACATGGTAACTTAATTTCTATTGCACTGTGCAAGATGGACCTGCATCCAGATGAGAGCTTTCTCTGAGTGACCGTTAGGGCTATGTTAATGTTAGGCCTAATATAACTGTCTCTAAATTCGCTCTCATGTGTCTTGTTGGATAGGATTTACAGGAGCAGATCACTTGAGTCTGAATCTTTTTAATGCCTCCATCTGAGAGACAGTCTGAGTGTTGGAAGGGTGGGATATGAATTCTGCATTGCTGTGTTCTGATCAGAGTTACGAGTCATGTCAGTGAGTTTCTGTGTTGTTCAGGCATGCTGAAACTCCAAGTCACCAGTGAAGGCAATAAGCCATTGTAATCACTGGAATAGCAGCCATTTGGCTTGAACATGTAAACACTGACATACAAACTTTTCCATTGGATGGAGGAGTTTATCAGCAAGATGAAACTTCTTCATTTCTTAGAGATGACTCTGTTTTTTCTTCAGAAAATCTAGGACAGTAGAGTTCTGCCTGCATTGACTGCAGTGAGAGGAAAAAGGAGTGTTGGAGGAATGTTTTGATTGTGCTGTGGGCAAAGAATAGCAAAAGCAGTTTAACTGTGGAATTTTGCCAGAAAATGTTTCAGTTATCAGATTAATCTTTGCTCACTCACTGCAGCATAGAAGGAACAGTAAAGAGTTTGTCTTTCATTACAGTTGTAAGGCTGTTCTGCTAAATATTTGTGAAGTTTGGCTTGTTAATTTTGAAGGCAGGGTGTGTCTGGGTTTTCTGTTTTTTCCTCTTGAAGCTGGATTGAAATTCCATGAAGTGAATCAGAATAACGACAGGAATATGTTATACCTGCAGCATCTCTTACCTCAATAGCACATACATATTGGAAAAAAAATTGATGACTGTTTGTGCCTATTGCAAGCCAGTTATCTCCTGTTTGAGGTTCATATTACCAAGCAGTAAATTGCAGGATGCAATACTTTAACTGTCTCAGGCTGAGCAGGAACTTTGTTGGCAAATGGAACTAAAAGTTTTAAAGTTGACCTTTTATTGGCCAGAGTATCTGGAATAAAACTTTAGTTCTTAGTAGAGAAAGTAAGAAAAATGTCTGATATCTGGGAGGATGAGATTTGAATGGGAGAACAAGGATCTCTAAGCTCCTGAGAAGGCTAATGAAAGTGTTGGAAAGTCAGGAGAGGTAAATAAGCTAAGGCAAGGAAAAAAATGCACTGAAGATATACAGATATAACTGATATATATAACTGATATACAGTATATAACTGATATATAACCAGTCTGTATTTTGACTGGTTATATATCATTATATACTGATATATAACCAGTCAAAATACAGAGATTATTTTGACTGGTTATGGGGTTTCACTTCTGTAGAAAATTAGCAGATTCCCTATTCCAGGACAGGCAGATCAAGAGAAAATTCACTGTTGGACTTGTCTTGACTCAACTGGGGCTCTGGAGAGCATGGATCTTAAGTGCTGGAAACTAAATGGAGCGGCATGGTGATTGTTCAGCTTTATCAATGCTGTTGCAATCCTAAATTGGAAGATGATATTCAGCAAACCAAGATTACTGGAAATTAGTGATTGGCCAGCAGAAGTCTTCAAATGAAATGCATCTCTAACTTTTCCACACTTCCCTGTTGTGAAAAGTGGTTTCAGGGATACCTGAGTCTCCAAAAAAAAAAAAAAATCCCAAAACAACAGCAAACTAAAAAATCCCACTCAAAACCAAACTATGCCAAAAACTTATCCCTATATTAAATCTTCAAGTCAAGATTTAATAGATGGATAAATTTCACTCACTTATAATTTATGATTTAAGAACCAATATCATCACAACTAAATTGTGATGTTATGTGCTTAATGCTGTCAAGAAGAATGTTCCAGCAAAATTGTTTTGTTAAATCCTCAGGTACCTTGTTCATCATGTTGGAATAGCAAACTCTTAACAGTGGTTAATTGTTTGCTATCTTTGTGGAAGACTTTCCTTGACTTCTTGAGGCCTTTTTGCCTTGCCTGTTAGGAAATCCAGGATCTGCACTTCTGTAAAAAGTACATTGTAAGTACATCCTTCTTTGTGTAGTCTTGCATCATTATTATGTTATAATTACAGTTGTATCAGTTTGACTGCTTTATTAAAGAAAAATAATTACTTATTATGAGTTCTCACATTAAATTAATTAAGTAGTTGTAAGTAATTTTAAATATTGACTTGATGACAAATACTGTGAGAGGTGGCAGAATGACTCCTTGATTCTGTGATAGAGCCATGATTAATGTGTGCTGGCACACTTTTTTGAGGGAAAAATAGGAACGTTCTCTGTAAGAGAATTTTCTGAAGTAATGGTGTCCTTACTTGTTGTATTTTTTTTTCCTTTGGTAACATTATTGTAAATCTCTTCTCCTTCAAATTAGAGGAATTAAGTGGAGGAGAGTGGACCAAGCAGGTGCGCAATTCATTACTTGTATCTCCTTCTAAACAGTGTAAACAGAAAAAAACAGTGTAAACAGAACAAAATTATTTGTTGGGGGTCAGAAAACTCACACTTTGTGTTGTGCTTATTGTTCAAGCATCGAGACTAATCAGTCTAACTGATCTTCCTCCTTCTGATGTTGAAGTAGAAGATAGCTTATACTACTTTTTAACAGTTTTTTTTCTTTTTCAGTGGAACTATGTTAATACTTATGTCCAAAGTCCATCTGGTCTGAAGTTCGTATTTAGGGAGGTGCCTGTTTCTTTTTTATTATATCTTCTTAACAAAATACCATGGCATCCTGACTGTAGTTCTGATGTCTAGGAAGCCCTAAAGTCTGAAAAACTCGGAGGAGGAAATGGAATAGAAACTTTTATGATGTTTTTTTTTTTTTTTTTAAGGTGGCTAAGGAAGTAGGAGCAAATGTATGGCAACTTCTGACCCTTTTTATTGCCATTTGAAACAACAGTCTTCCACAGCCCCCAAAATAATTATTTTCTAGTAAGGTGCTGCTGTGTATGCCTTTTAGAACTGTATTGCCAAAGAAAATGGAGTGTTACTTCAGTACATTTATGAGTTTTTCAGGTGCATGGGATGATTCTTTTCCCCCTCCTCCAAAATGGGATTCCAGTTGCTGTCTTGACAGATATCTGTAATATATTTGTATCTTTTCCCTGTTTTTGTGTGAATGTATAACCTGGTGTCATAAACTAGTTAAAACAGTTCCCAAGTTCTACTACCAAATGTTTAAGAATGATTTCAGTAGAGGGACTAGAAAGTTGAGTATATGATTTGGTGAATATTCTGCCTTAGTAAATCTCAAACAATGCATGCTTCAGAACTGACAAA
The DNA here is from genome assembly GCF_037042795.1 of Molothrus aeneus. Classification (NCBI taxonomy): domain Eukaryota; kingdom Metazoa; phylum Chordata; class Aves; order Passeriformes; family Icteridae; genus Molothrus; species Molothrus aeneus. The sequence continues at coordinate 20,670,525 of NC_089650.1, read as the reverse complement.
GCAGCAGTCCTAAAATAAAAGTTCTGTTCTGCAAGTAGCATGGTGTGTGTATACCAGCGTGGCAGTCTTGATGGTATTTCAATCCAGCTTCTGTAGTGTGTACCAAATGAATTAAGGATTCTATTTAAAAAGAATCATGGATAAAGGACTTTGCACCTTACTCTTAAAGGAGAAAATGGGCTGTGTTTGGTTGTTTGTTTTGAAATCTCTGATTATTTGTGTCCTGTTTTCTCTTTCAGTGACTGGGGAGAGAGCTGCTGGCATGGAAGTGAGCTGGGTTTGTCCGTGGGAACTGTGAGTAAGGTATGTGTTGTGTCCTTTTTTCTGTCTTTAGTCTGCACCTGTTGTTCTTAGGTTTTGACTTGAAAATTGCTTGTAGTCACTAAAAGGGAGGGATAGTATTGTTTAGAGATAAAATATTTTGAATGTGTGTTAGTGTAACAGCTGTGCAGCAAGGACTTTATAGTGTCAAGAGTATAAACAGCACACGTGCACTTTTCTATGCTGCTGAGCAATTAGTAAGGCTTCTTTCAGAGAAAGAAGCAGTTGAATTTGGTATCCTTTGAATTGGCAAAGAGCAGCAGCAATCCTGATTGCCCCATCCCTATACCAATTCCGATTACCCCATGCCTACACCATGTTCTTTACTCACATTGTTTAGCTTTCCATGTTATGGAGTACTTGCTACTTCTTTTCAATAAACTGGTTAGCTTAAGGCAGTAATATTGGTTTTAGCTTCTCTATTAATCACTGAAGAAAATTCTTACCTGTTTTCAGTAGTGGGGAACTCCAAGGGTGGAAAGTCAGCTGATGTAAGGGGAAAAGGGAACAGAATATCTAGTAAATCACTTGCTGGGCCTTCCACTTAATGAATGTCATGCTGGGTAGCTGCATTAGAAGATGCCAATAAATGCAAAGAAGTTTGAATTCCACACCCAGTAGCCATTGACGGGGAGGAGAGACAAAACCAATTCAGATTGGTTGAATTTTTGTAGACAGTTTCATACTGTCAAAGAATGTCACTGGAGACAGAAAACTTCTTGTAGACTGTTTCAGGCTTTGGTTTCACACTGTACTTCACATGAGGTAACTGAAAGCTGTCATTTTTCAGTGGGTCTTGCTCCCTGTTTCTTTTTTTTTTCTTTCTTTGTTGGTTTAGGGATTTTTTATTTGTTTTTTTTTTTGTTTGTTTTTAATGAGATCTGAGGAATCTATGGTTGCAGGGTTCAGATTGCTATCACAATGAGAAAACAAGCATGTATCAAGGTGTAGCTTTCAATCAGAACAGCAGGCTGAATTGACTTGCTCTATGGCTGCAGAGTCACTGCTTGGGCGAGAGAAGGTGAGAATTTCAAATTGTGGTGTGGTGATACAATATGGACATACAATCTCAGTCACAGCCTGTGATCAGACTGAGTTAGATAAATTGTAAAACTACTTCCTCAGGCACACAAAAGTAAGTTGCCAAAAAACCTTGCCAAAAAATCCTTAAGATTCTAAAGTTTTCAGTTTTGCCTGCTGCTTTGTGCTGCAGTGAGTGCTTGTGCCAGGAACTGAACTGACTGAAATGTAACTACTTTATCTTTGTTTTAATTCTTCCTTTCCTGTTAAAAGTTTATACATTTAAAAATTTATTTTCTTTTATTCTAGTCTAGATTTGTTCTCTGAGCTGTCTTTCCTGCCTTGCCTAAGTCACCACTTTATTATGCCCTGTGTCATTCAGTTCTAGACCCAAATTTCAATTCTTCTGTCTGAAAGTGTATTTTTTCGTCTGAGGCCTTACTTCCTATGCTTTTCTTGTCCAATGACTTTCTCATCCCAGTCTGCTCTAAATCCATATTCAGCAAGAGTTCCTTCATACTTCTTCAGCTGTGAATTTCCAAGTCAAAGCTCACATCTGGCTGCAGATCATCAGCACTCCCTTTTCTAGTTTGCTGTAGCCTCCCTGGTTCTGTTGGTTGTTGGCACCCACTGCCACATGCCTTTGCTGCTGGCTGATTCCATTGCTGCCACTACTTGCTCCTATGGGGTGAGGAGGAATGCCTTGCCTTTAACATGAAGGAAATTTTAAAAGATGCATCAGGCAGCGATTGCAAGGGAGCCAGCCAGTCAGAAGGTAGTGGAAAGCAGGCAATCCTGTTCTAAACACACTGCAGTTCATCATGCATTTCTTTGGCAGCAGTGCAGGCTCAAACAGCTTGCTCCCTTTCTCAGCTCCCTCTGTTTTGCTGGCATAGCTGTTTTTGTGGCCATGGTGAGCCACTCTGGGGAACACATCCTGCTGGAAAGAAGTGTTTTTCTCTAGATTATTTTTCATCTGGTCCAGTACATTTTGTCTCTGTAAGATTTATGCTGGTCTCACAATGAGGAAGGTATGAGAGTGGGAATGTGCAGCAGGCTGCCTAAGTTGGCACCACTGCTAGATATTTCAGTGTGCTCTTTGACATTACAGTTAAGTTGAACTTTCAGTGTGCTGCTCTTGCAAAGGCAGGTCAAACCTCTTCACAGCTTAGCACTCCTGCTTCTTCCTTTGCATCAGAGCTGGTGATTGTGCAGCCAGCCGACTGATCCGGGAAAAAATGGCTTCTGATGTTTCGCTGAGTGAATCGTCTGCTGGCTCGGCTGACCTGAATCACCTGTGGGGGCACAGTCATTAGATCAGACAAAAGAAAAGCAGCAGGAACCAACAGCTTGATAGCAGTAGGCTGAATTCTTCTTTCAGTTAGGATGTTGAACTCTATCATGACCAAGGCCTAAAATACATTAGTGTACCCACTGACACATGACACCTGAACATGACTTTTGTTTTTTCTCTTTTGTTCTTTGAACTTCATCATAAAGTGTTATTTCTTCAGTAGCTATCATCTTCAGTCTCACAAACTAGATCATTCATTCAACACTCTGAGAGGTATGAGAGAATTAGGTGTCTATAAAGAACTTTACCAGTTTGAGGCTTAACATCCTCTGAAATTAGAAGGATGTTGTCCTCATTCATGCTTTGAACTAAAGTAAGAACTCCAGAAATTGGTGGAGAGTTCATTTTTATTTTCCAGCAAGGATTGTTTGTTCTAAATATAATTGCTAATCTCAAAACTAGCTTTGGTATTATCAGTTCTCTGTGTACCCAAAGTTCCATGGGCTTGAAAGCCACAAAGTTCCTCCAAATACATATTGAAGAATGAAAAATATTTCTTAAAAAATAGCTGGAATGTCGAACTGCCTTTCTTAGCTTGCTATTTGTGGCTTTGAGAAATTAATGTTTATTGACGATTTTCCAAGACCTCTTAAAAACTTTCTATCACTGCTGGATGGAGTGAAGCAAATGTTAATATTTTATGAAGGAAATATTTAGGGCTTGAGAAATACCATAATTGATGAGTGATTGTTAAAATCATGTGCAAGGCTGTGTTTGTCTACAGCACAAATGATGCAGTTGATTGCTTTGCACTAGATGTGCATCTTTTCTCCCTTAAGTCCTCACATCTCTATACAGCTGTTCATGCCTTTTGTCTGATAACGTTTCTTGCTGGCCCAAGCATATTTTGACTCTTGTACTGCTGGATTTGCTGGAGGTGGTAGCAGAGAGAGTGAAGATTCAAAGACATCCTCTGTTACTGCAGTGCTGTCGGCAAGCGTACATATGGATTCAGTTCTTTAGCTCAAATAAAGTTGTATTCATCTGTGTTTTACCAGTGTCTTCATTCCCATGTGTTGCAGTCTTTGCCTTTATAATACAGGCTTTGCAGTGCAGTGGCTTGTGATCATGGCAAAATGGACAATTTACACCTCCAAATCACTGCTTCTAATCCAGAATGAATTTGGTTACCTTTTGGCTGCTTCTGCCCCTCTGTGCATCACTGCTCCCAATTACTGTGCAAGTGAAGGAAGCTGATGACAGATTCATTTTGCAGAAGTCAAATGCATGTGGAATGTGTGTGTTAAAATAAAACTTCATAATCTAAGGTGGCCTCTTTTTAGTGGTCTGCATAGTTTAGTTTCTTAACTTAAGGTGGTTCCTGAAGAAGAAGTCCTCAAAACTGTACTTCTTCCAGGATACAGTCCTTGTCATGTTTGCCTCACTGCTGACTCTATTTTGTATTTTTTATGGCCAGTGTCATCATGCTGGCTCTCAATTAAATGGAGAAATAATTCTGCCAACAGTTGTGTGCCCAAGTTAAGCTGATTGACAGGAAATGAAATAATTTTTTTAATACACCTTTGTAGGTCTTCCTGTTGGTGACTTTGATATCTAAAGATACCTCTCAGTCTGATTGTTATAACTTCTCAAGCTAATGTGCCTCTGCTTCCACCTGCTGTAAACTTCCCTTCTCCTGGGTTATTCTTTTAGTTTGTGATGACCTGGGGGATATAGTTGATTTTGGGCATGTCATGGCATTCTCTTCCAGTCTTCTCACTCATTTCAAAGATTTGTCCACTAGAAGCCACTTTGCCCCAAGATTGCCTCTTGGCTGGCTGATCTCAGCTGGCATGATAATTTAACAGAAGGCTGCTCATAAGTTTAAAATAAAAAAACGCCCTGTCTACTCAAAATAGCCCAGCTGCACACACATGCTGTTGCTGTTAGGTGCTGGAGGTTGCTTAGCAATTCTTAAATCAGTAGGAAATTTCTATTGCCCTGGCAACTTGGTCCTATAATGCAAACAAGGGAAAGTGTTCAGAGAGGTGTCCTTTCTTGATTTGGGAATTGCATTGCTTTGTGTTCTTTTTCCTGTACTTCTCTGATTTTTACTCACTCATTTTAAAATTTCTTTTATGTTTTAATTTTAAGTTAAAATTCCTCTATGTTTTACTCTGGTTATTCAGTTTTCATGTACGGAAAGGGTGATAGTCCTTGCTTCATTTAAATACTGACTGTCAAGATCTTAATTATACCATGAGTATGTGAATATTTCCAAAGTCATGCAGGGGCAATAGCATTCTCTCATGAGCCAGAAGTTTTTAAGTTATGTTGCTATAAAGTACAAACCACTGTCACAACAATACAAGCATGAACCATGACACCTGGGAGGAAACAGGTCTGCTGAAGATAAACAGTGGTATTGCTTGTAAGTGACTAATCTTTGTCCATTTCTAACTTCTAAAGGTGTTTAAATACTTCAGTTTCAGATAGACAAACAAGACAGTCAGTTTTGCACAAGGTATAAGATTAAGCACCACAGCCATAAAGAATTTTCTGAAAATTATTCCCTTTATCAAACCTGCAAACTACAAAGACTATACTGCTCTGAAACTTGTTTTACATAGTAGCTGTTTAAGTGCATCCTCTTGCCATTGCAGCACCATATCACAGTAAACATACAGGAAACCTGATTAGCTTAGTCATTGGTAAAAACATATTCTGCTTTACATATTTACCATATGACAAAATTACTTAGAGAAATTTCTGTTAAAGCTGCTCATCCAGGATCACTGAAGGATAGCTCAAAGCCCGTGAGGTGAGAGGGAAACAAAACAGACACAGACAGTATGGAAACCTCTGACCAACAGTAAACTAGTGAAAAGTAAACTGGGAGTGGGAGATGGGATTAGGATTAGTTTGCTGTCATTTTAGCTCCATTAATCATCCCATCATAAGGGCAGACAAGCACCAATGTTGGCACAGGGAAGCAACAAAGGCATGAATCCAAGACCTTCCCTTTTGGTAAGAGCCAGCTTAGACCAATTTAGCTGTATCATACAACCACATCCTCTGGTTAGACACTAAACTGGCACTGCCAACAAAAGGAGCAGTCCAGCCTGCTCATTCCTCACCTCCTGGCAGCCAGCACAGGCTGAACCAGATCAAGGAACTGCTCTGTGCTCAATTCAACCTGGTCGTACATGTACGCTACTAGTTTTAATCTGCATCTGTTGCTGATCTGGCTTGCCAGCCAGCCACACAAAAACTTTGTTATCCTGAGGGAGAATAAGGCACAAGGAAGTAAAAAAGAAATCAGGATGGCTACTTTCGGTAGCAGTCATCTTAAGACATTATTAAATGATTTAATCTGTCCAACATTTATGTTGGATATGGACACATGCACTATGGTGACACAGCTAGGTGTGTAGTTGGCAATGGACTGGGGAACTGATTTTATTGAATACTCAGGAACTAAAGTCTAGTTTTCAGCTAAATAGATTGCCCAGTCAAAGAAGGGGCAGTGTAGGGACAGAAGTGAACAGCTGGACAGTGGAGGACTTAAGGGCCTTGCTTAAGATGATTTTGCTGCTGTAGAACATCTGTGGTATCACAGCCACTGTTGTCCCAGAAGCAGCTGGCCTAAAAGTAGAAAAATGCCATGATAGAAAGCTTTTGCCTGGTAAGGCAACAAATACAAATCCTTGAAGGTACTTAATCTGAAATCCTTATAGAGCATAAGAAATACTAGCTCTTAATACTGTCCATCAGCTTCTGGATGACTCACTTAAAGATCGTGGCATGGCACATTTCTTTATGGGAAAGTTTCTAGTCTGGTTGGAAATGACAGGAAAACAAACATTGTAAAATTTTAATTAGGTTCTAGATATCAATAGTGTGTAACTATCTGATTGATCATTCTACAGTGACAGTTATAGAGTGGTATAACTGTCTGGGAAGTCTAGAAACAGACTTATGTTGGTTGGCAGAAAAGGATTCCATGTCTTTCACAGGACTTCCAAATACTGTAGCATGAATGTTTATAAATCCTCAAAGCATCTTTCAAATCCCTCTCTGCCCTCATCAGACTTTTAATTGAACATAACTTATATCAAACTCATCCAATTATAGCTTTTATTGTAGTCTTGAGGACTGGATGCCTTTTTTTCTTTTTTAATTGTGGGGATGTGTTCCATACCAAAACTTGACTCTGATCTGAGAAAGAGTTCTCTTGGAAGAGGCTGGATGTTTGGATGTACTGATGGTATCAGCTGGTTCTGTCCTTGTGAAGCCCTGGCACAAAGACTGGTGATGCTGCATGGGGAACTGCACCAACTTAGCTGGAGTGTGAACCAGAAGACTGGCTTTTACACCTGGTTTGTTGTGTGTCATTGCAGAGTCTTGTGCTGGCCTGAAGTGGAGGTGATGTGGAGGAAGGAGAAGACAGGCTTACCAAATGCATTTTAATTGTTCATAATGGCTCATCCCAGTTTTGTTTCCTTTGAGCTGCAGCTCTACTTGGACTAACAGAATTGTTGTCCAAATTGTTGATTTTTAATTTTTTTTTTTTATTTGCTGGTTCAACTGTGCCTTGTATAGAGGAATTGATCCAGATGAAAAATTCCATTTCAGCTGAATCAGCTTTCTGATACAGTTTGCAATATGGCTCTACAAGCAGCACTTTCAGCACAATTCAGGACATAGTGGCAGAGTGAGTGTCAAGCCAAGGTTTGCTTAAGCTGTGTTCCTTTGATGGGTGACAAACACTGACTGACATGCCAGCTAGGATTAAGATACCTTCCATCTGTGTCTTTTTCTGCATGAGTTAGGAAATGTGCAGGTCCAGGTGCAATTCTAGATGGTCCAGCTGCTGTGATGAAGTTTCAATGGACAATTTAATGGAGAAACTCTGGTTTATAATCTCAATACCAATTAACACCCTTTGGTGTAGTGTTGCTCAAGGACACATAGCAAAAGGGTGTGTGAGCATGGGTCTCTTGCTCCTTGTTGGGCTGTAGCTGACTCTGCTGGACTGCTTTTACTGTGGCTTGGTACCCTGCTTTTCCATAAATGATACAGTTCTAGTAGCCTGGCTAATGTCAATATACTGATTAGGGAAATAAATTCTATTTTACAACACTGTTGTTAAAGTGGTGTTTGAAATGGGATTTTCCTAGTTCATCGTGCAGTTTATAAATTCCCCTTGAAAAGAAAATTGAGTATGTTCGAAGTTCCTAAGGACTTTTACTGTTTACCTAATTGCAGCAGATCTTGCATATTTGAGACATGTCAAGGGTTTTTCTTCACTTTTGAGAAGAGGAAGGAAGTCTTTCTTTTCCAGGGTAGATTGAGGAGGGAAGGTTGAGAATTCTGCCATTCCCTATCTTTGTGGGGTAATTGTTAGATATGTCTGTCACCTGTTTGTGATTTCAGGCCTGGCTGCACTTGTGCTTCCACATGAGCTGACCACCATGTGGAGCCAGGCAAGGTGTAATGTCTCCAGTACATCTCCTTCTGTAGAGCACATTGGCTTTGGCTGCTCTGACTGGTGACAGCAGCCCTTACCTGCCAGCCTCCTGACTGGGCAATTACTCTGCATTTAGCCCCTTTCCACACGTCTCCCATCCTACAGGGACAGGGCCTGAGGCCAGTTGGTTGGGGTTTAACTCTTTCCAGGCTTTGCAAAGGTTGTTGTGCTGTACCAAACTCTCTTCTTTTAAGTCTGTGGTTTAGAGGTGTGTGTTTTCAGGTTTTCTCTATCCATTATTAAGAGAAGGGCATGATACCAACTTTTTCTCTTTTCAGATTACCGTTACAATTTGCTTTCAAATAGATATGATTTCATGTTTGCTTTGGACAGGAAAAATATCAAGGAAGGAGTAGGCACTTTCTCTAGCCAGATGTTAACTGAAGTAAAAGCAAATACTTCATATGGCAGTAAGGTTTGGCTCAGTCTCATTTGTTTTGTTTTAACAAGCACCAGCTTCAGTTGGTGGTTTTTGTTGTTTTCTATTTTTTTCCTCCACCCTTCTTTTCTTTGCTTCTCTTCAGATCATGACATAGGGTCCTGGGAATGCATGTATGACAACATGGATGAAATAACATGTCTTCATTACCAGTGAATTCATGTTGTTGTCTTAAATATACACTGAAAAAAAATTTGCATTTGTACCACTTATAACTTTGTTCTGGATATTACAGAACAAATCAACTGTGCTTATCAACTGAAGTATGCAAGTGGGGAGAATGACTATTTGAGCTCCTTTGTCAGCTATTGATGTGTTGATGTTGTCACACTCATCCAGGTTAATTATGAGTGCTAAGTTGGGAATACTTAATAAAATCTATATTGCTAAAATCCTTGTTACCAGTTTATGCTTTTTGATTGGTTTCTGGGGGATTATCCTGATGGTTTTGACTTTGCTTCACCTGCATGTTTTTAAAGTTGAAGGTTAGCATCTGCAAGTACTTTTTACTTGCTAAATTCCAACAGTGCAGCCGAGTCTTCTGAGCTGAAACAGCAGAATGCTAAGGAGCAGGAGACTTCCGTCCCCATGAATCAAAACGAAATATGATTGCCCTTGTATAATGTCCGTTATTGTTTAAATGTTGACACAGTAACCATTTCACTGGAGCCTTACAGCTGGTTTGTTTCTGTTTAAATTACTGAACAGAAAAGAATTTTAATTTGAACATAGACGTAGCTTTTGAATACTTATTTAAAGAATTATGGAAATATAATAAAACATTTTAAAATTACTTATTTTCTTAAAGCCCTTTATATGTTGCACATTTTGGTTACTGTAGCTGAGGTTTAAGGCAGAAAAGCTTTTTGTGTATGTGGAATATTTTTCTTTTATTCACTTTCACTGATTGTGAATGGGGAGGACAAGATGGAACCGAAGAATTATATTTTGACATGCAGTTGATTTTTATCTGAAAATCCTCATTTGTTGTACTCAGCTGTCCTTCCAGGTTTATTATGAAGGATTACCCTGACTGGATTTCAAATAGACTGTTGTTAAAACATTATTGTTGATATAAAGGACAGTACTCAGGAGTTCAGCAAGGTTCCAAATAGGCTGACTTCACTGGAGTGAATCAATCTGTTCTTCTCAAGACTGGGTTCCTAAAATACCAAAAATTTAGAATGTTCTCATACTTTCTAAGAAAATTATAATAATCTGTAGTTTCATCATTGGTTTCTGTGGTGATGCTGTTGGAGGTTTTTTCAAGTTTTTGAACTGCTGAGTTGAGCAAGTTTCATTGGATTTCAACTGACGATGGTCACACAAACTCAGCTTGTTTCTCTGTACCATGGAGGACACCATGATGAACTGGACATATGGCTAAGACTCACATGTGAGATTTATGGTCTATTTTTTGCTGTTTTGTTTTGCAGGTTGCCATCACGAAAGCCAAAGTGGATTTCTCCGGGGTGGTGTGCCTGCCCCCTTCCGTCATTGCTGGGAATGGGCTGGACGGAGGAGGGGCTGGCGACAATGACGACGAGCCGGTGCTGGTGTCCCTTTCGGCGGCCCCCAGCCCGCAGAGCGAGGCTGTGGCCAATGAGCTGCAGGAGCTCTCCCTGCAGCCCGAGCTGACCCTCAGCCTCCATCATGGCCGGAACCCCAACCTCCCCCCGCTCAGTGAAAGGAAGAATGGTGAGTGGTAGAGCATCCTCATGTCTCTTCTAGTGTGTCCTCACCACGTGGTGGTGTCATGGTGGATGTTCTGAACACAGCTCTGCTTTTTACTATGGCTTTTTTGTAAGAAAACCTAATGATCCAGAGTTCACAAAATGTATTTACACTGTTCAGTTGGAAGGATTGATGTTAGTGCCTGTGGAAGTTCCACAGAGCTCCAGTGATAGATGCTTTATATTATTTAGGTGAACGTGGTCGTTTGCAGGGGTCCCAGGACGAGGGAAGAGACAAGAATCTCGACTCCATGTTTCAGAAGGCTGATTTATTATTTTATGATGTATATTATATTAAAACTATACTAAAAGAATAGAAGAAAGGATTTCATCAGAAGGCTTGAAAGGAAAGGAAGGAGCGGAATGATAACAAAAGCTTGTGACTCTCAGAGAGTCCAACCCACTGACTGTGATTGGCCATTAATTAGAAACAACCAACATGGACTAATCAAAGATGCACTTGTTGCATTCCACAGCAGCAGATAATTATGGGTTTTTTTTCCCTCTGAGGCCTCTCAGCTTCTCAAGAGAAAAAATCCTAGCAAAATGATTTTTCATAAAATATCATGGCTACAGGTGAATACCAGAAAAAGCTTCCCTGTACTTTGTGGTGACTGGGTTATGCAAAACTGAGACAGTCAAAGGAAGTGTTAGCTCACCTTCAGACTGTAGCCATCTGTAGATTTTTCTTTGTCACCTTGGTCTGCACTTGCCAAGGATGAGTAACTTTCTCACTGCAAATGTCTCAAAGGTTCTTTCACACTTCCTGGAAGAAGAAGACCTAGAGTTAAAAATGAAGTGTCCCAGTAGGCCTTCTGATCCTAGAGTGAGAATGGCCTGTGCACATTTATCAACTTGATGGTGTCTTAGGGGCAACTATATAATGGGTTACAATATAGTGGCAAAATGCAAGGCTCCTTACTCAGTGACCAGAATTCTTGGCTTTGAAAGGCTGTTAACTGTCTGAAGCTCAGGATCACCAGGCTGCCATGAAAGCCTTTGCATGTTCAGCCTCATCCTTGTGAGAGGGGGATGAAACCATTTGATAAGTGATGGCTTCTGTTTGTGAATTCTTTTTGGTGAAATCCCTTCACTCCATCTTCTTTGGTAACTCTTGGCAATATGAGTGCCTTGCTGCAGTCTGAATTCATGTCACCTGAAGGGTACTGTGGATTTGAGCGCAGTCAAGTCCTGTGTGCTTTAGTGTTGGACATTATGGAGTTACGTGACACATCATATGAGAAATGCTGGGAAGCTTCAGAGTGGCTTTATAGCCAGAACATAATGCTTATGGTTAAGTGATTTAGAATATGTGCATTGAAGGACAGTAATCTGGATTGAAGGGGTAGCTCACTTAACATGGCTGGATCTTTATATCTAGAAAATGACCATGTCTTTTTCTGAATGGTGTATCAATGTTTTGCAATTTGGAAGAATTGATTAACTTAAACCGAAAGTGTTGGGTTTTTAGGAGGTTGAAAAGAGTTTCCTCATTCATATATGTTATACCATCATTATATGATCACAATTATATTTACAAAAAAATGGAGAAGATAGAAATTACAATAACTGAAGAAAAAACGTTTCATCCTTAATGTTTGCAGTCTTCTAAGATAAAATACAACAGATGGAGATAAAGGTGGTGATGGTAAATAGAAGAAAATTGGAATGTCGGTCAACAAGGTAGATTGTGATCTCAGCATATCTCAACTAGTGGTAGACTTGGGCATTTTATGTTTATGAAAGCAAGGAGAGATTTCAAATGGTATTTAATCGAGATAGCAGTCAAACTGATAGAGAGCTGGAACATAGGAAAAGTGTATGAGCCTTTGTTTCCAGCACCTGACAGCTGGTGACATGAAGGTGACATTGTGATTTGTGTGGACAGGGTTCTTCTTAACCAATAAGGCATGATCAAGGATCCTGAAGTGGGAAGAAGCAGTTTATTTTTGATGCCACTGGGAAAAGGATACTAGTGCTGGGAACAGATAAGAAAAATGAAACTTGTGGCAGCACTTTGAATGGTATTATGGTCAGAGGAAAGGATATTCTGGCAGAGGAATGAAAGTCTTTACAGGATTCAGTTGTTTGGATAAGTTTAAAAATTGGTATTTCAGGAATATTTAACAGAAATAGATAGTTTTCCTCTATCTGAGTAATGTTATTTTTATGGACTGAGCTTTGAAGTGGTATCATTGTGGGCTGCAAATCTACTTGACTGGAACAGGTAAAATAGAGTTGTACTTTTAAAGTATTTGAAAAGGAACACCTCTGCCCATATCATTTGCCAAAGAAAATTAGGATATTCCCGGAAATGACTCATTAGGTGGGCCTCTTCAGAGCTGATTCTTTATCAGGGCTTAGCACAATAGTGGGAATTTTACTGCTGGAGGGGCAGTTTTTCAGGTGAGGCATAAAGTCCAAAGTCCCTGAGCTAGATTATCTGAATATTCCTTATCTTTGGAGGTACACAGGAGGTACACAATGCTCTCTTGTCCTAGGCTGCAATATTTTGTTATGTGTTGTTTGTGTGTACATTCATTAAAGTATTATGCGAATGAAAAGTGCTGTTGAAATACAGTTATGTGCAAACTGTCATGGAATAAAAGAAAACTTGGTTTAGTGGGCTGCTAAGAAATTTAGTGAGCTGTTAAGAAATTTAGCTCATGCATTTTGAGTTAATAAATGTCTTCCTTCAAATGGGAACTTCTCAGTTATCTTGGGGTGGAGGTTGCACAGCTGTTGAAAGCTGTTGAGCTTGTTAAATCTCCTTTCTTAAATATGGTGTATCTTTGTTGTTGTTGTCCTCCGTTTCAAACATGTTAAAAAAGTTTGCTTAAACTTTTGAGCAATCCAAAGTGGTTGTAGAATGTATCTCGTGCAGTGAAACTGCTTCTGTGACAACTTGCCAAATTCCAGGTATGAGGAAGATTCAAACTGAGTGGCAGTGGGAGGGGAGGAGATGGTAAGTAAGAGACTTGCTGGGAGCTGCCTATCTGTGTCAAAGGGTCTCCTGTTTGCAGTTCTGGACAGGCACTGCTGACTCACAGCTGAACTAACTACTTATGCTGAGAGTTTCTAGCAGATTAACTCTTTCTGTAGCTTTTGCTAAACAGACTTGGCTTATCTGTAGGTATCTGTAGAAAAGTATTACATGGGTTTGTACTGTGTTTGTTGCGACAGACTGTAGTTCTGGAACATAAACTATCAGCTGAGTTAAAATAGAAATGTCTTTGGCTTGTGAAGCATCATGGAATTATGTATCCCATGGGAAAACTGGGAGGGCAGTCCTGTATACACATGTTGCCATATGCCCTAGGACAGCAGATTCCTTTAAATTTTTTTTTTCCTTCTCTTAGAACTGAAGAGCAGCCAGATGCAGTTTCTGGGAGTTTTCTTGTTGGTTTTGGTTTGTTTCAGATCCAGACTTCATATTCTCCCTTATCACAGCTACATGTTCTGGAAGGATAGATACACCTGGACACATGGGTGTAAAGACCGTGAACAACTTGACTGAAAAGCCGCTGTTAAGTTACACAATTAAAGCACAGTAAAAGATATTAAGGATATAAAATTCCAGTATGAAGCATTTGAACAGATGACTAGGAAACAATTTTTTGTCACTTTGGTGGAAGGAAACCTTATGTGGTAAGGTTTTAGTAAACTATTTCGACACAATTATTATGTTCTGTTCAGGCATCAAGCTTAATGTGACATTTAAGGTATAGTTATTTAATTTGTGCTTCAGAGTGAGTTTTCTACCCTAGATTTGCATTCCTTCTGCTTTTCTACCCATGTTCATCAAGGCATCAACTTTCTTTAACTATGAGAGATTACCTGTGACTGACTCATTTGTTGCCACACAAGCCAGAAAAAGGCCATTATGGAGTCATCTGAAGCTCTTCAGTACATCTTGATTTTTGTCAGTCACCTGTACTAAGATGCTAAGATAACTTATCCCAGCCCTTAGGGCAGGGTTAGAGCAGGTCCCCATGAATGCATTTAAAAAAAGAGAAAAAAAAAAAAAGAAAAAAAAAAAAGAAAAAAGAAAAACTCCAGGTGATAAATATATATATCTTAGGTAGTTCGATATTTTCTAAAAAAAAGTCCTCTTCTCCTTAACTTTCTTTTGAAATTACAATAATTGCTCCACTAACTTATTGACCCTCTCTCTTGACCTGTTTTCCCCAGATGAATTCATAGTTATCTTGGTCCAGGGGTTATGAAAAGCATTGTGTTAGAATCCTTGGACACTCCTGGTTTCTTCTCCCTGTGGGGTTGTTAAAGATGAGGTAACATTCTTTCCAATGAACTGTTGCATTTTATGATTACTGGTTTGGAGGGAACTTGCACCAGCTTGCCGGTATTTGGGGTTTACTTGATCTGGGATGCTTGCCTTCTACAAAGTACCATATGTGTTAGGGGAAGAGATTCTTGTTGGAATGTGTGGAATTTCAGTATGACTCAGGCCATATAAAAAGCATGTGCTTTAGGTATGGGAAGGTACTCCTGTTAGTGCTGTACAAAGCATGGGATAAATAGTTGCTGTGTAAGCTGTTGGTGATTATGCTCAGAAATTGCAGAGTTTAACTTTTTAAATGGTTCTAAAGACCTAATTTAGTGTCTTTGTTCTTATGCCCATTTGCTATTAAAATACATGAGTATTAGGGCACCTTATTTTATTTTAAATAATTGTGTAGGTGATTTTCTCCTATAATCTTTTATAAGACTATACATTCCTCTCTCCCAACTCTGCTATCTCTTTCCCATTTTGAATTGTCATTATACTGAATACAGTTAGATTCAAATATTTCAAATATAACTTTTTATAAGGGGTTTGCAAATTTTATTACTGTCTTCCTGTTATTCTGACTTTAAACACAAAAATAATGTTTTCTTAAAATCATGTCATAAACTGTCATTTAAAAAAGTAAATTATGTGACTTATGAACTCATTTGAGAAGCTAGGCATGATTACTGATAAACAAGGATGGTATTTTTTTCCCGAGAAAGGGCTTTAAAGAGATGAGAGTATTCTGAAATTTTCTCAGTTTTTGAGTCCTAGTGGAGTTTTTTGTTTGTTGGGTTTTTTTCCCTAGTGTATATCTGCCTTCTGGAGACTCACAGTTAGCTTTAATTACCAAGTGGTGGTTACTGCCTCATCCAGAACTTAGATGTGAAGAAGATTAGTCTGTATTGTAGCAAAAGGACCAAGACAGGAAATATATAGCTTTCTCTGATCTGTCCTTCACACACATTCCAGTGAGACTTGCTGTTTTCTCTTGTGTGAGAGTAAGGGGAATGGTTGTTAGAACAAAAACAACCAGTCTGTCTTGGCTAGATTTGTGTTATGAGACTTTGTGTTCCCAGGAGACTATAAATTTAGCATGCTGTCTGAAAGTTTCTGATAGAGCTATGAGATCCAGAGCATGACAGAAATGACTGGCCTGTTACTGATGGGAGCTACCAAACAACTGGGAAGGGGTAATTTCCTTGAAATATTTTAAACAAACTTTTAAATAGTGATGGGGCAATAGTTGAGCTGGAAAGAATAATGCCAAAGGCAGCTTTAAAGGAGTGACTTTAACAAGTTAGCTCTCAAAAAAATTTTTATTCCTTATCAAGGTAACAAGACTAACACCCTTCTACAATCACTAGCTCATAATATTACTCTCCCTTCTGTTTTTCCTTTCTAGTTTCTCTGACTTCAGTTTGCCTTTGAGGTTTCAAGGTTCAGCACTGCTGGATAAACGTTAGACATACAATTTGATAGCTGTTTAAAAAAGATTCCTTTTTCATGAATTTAAACTGCTTGCTAAACAAGTCAGGCCCAGATCTGGGCAGCTGTTTTGTCTGTGTAAGGACTTCTGTTGCTGGTTTTGCTGTTTTGAGTGTCAAGGGCAGTAATTGGGAAAGGAAGCCTGGCTCTTTAAAGGGAGAATGCCATTCAGCAGGATTCTCAATGTGTTCTACTTAAACAGAGAGTGGCTGCTCCATGAAGGAAAGATTGCACTATTTCACAATAGTCAGTTGCTGTTAGTGCTTAGCCAGCTGAATCCTAGCTTTGGGACCTTTGCTGCTTCTGTAACGTGTGGCTTCCTATATCTCATTTTTATTGGAATACTATCAGCCACTTCTGGAGCTGTAGCTCTGCCCCTGCCATGATCAATACATTGCCACAAAGTGTAATGAAGGAATCTGTTGGAATACATCTGGTAGTGCAGTCTTCATCTTCCTTGCTGGTCAAATGAGCAACATCCTGCTTAATGGTTTAAATTTCATCTGCCTCTTCGTGGTCATCGACAGTGCACACGTGCATACTTCAGAGAGTTAGGTGATGTTCCTGGAAACTGTAGGAAAGATTTCCTTTCCACTTGGGTCATACTGCTTCCTCTTATATTTCCATATATCACAACAAAAACAAGCATACCTTCTGCTAAAAATGGATGTTTCCTGTATTTACGATGCATATGAATATTCAGAGTAGGTAGTAAAGTGAGTTATTTCTGTCACTGGTGTCTCTGAATGCACAGGGCACTGCTGCAATTCCTTTTCATAAAGATTGCATAGCAAGAAGGAACATTTTAGGCCAGTGATTTTGCCTGCTCTGGCTGCAGATGTAGGACTGCAAAGGTGGCATTTGAGTATGAGAGAAACCCAAACGAGCTGATCCTTGTCCTTTTACAGCACACTGCTGATGTATGGAGTGTGAAAACCAGATATATACTACAATAGCATCACTTTAAAGGATTTTCCTGCATTGTTTAAAGCTGCTAAATGAGTTTTTCCTGCCTCCTTTAAAGCTCCAGGTGTGTTTGTGTGTGGGAAGGAAGATGTGCTGCTGAAACCTGCCATGCTCTTCCCACAGCAGTCGAGCAGCTGTCGGGGAGTTCTTGTATCTTATTATTAAAGTTATTTCATGTTAGAGGGGGTCAGAAAATAGGGCTTAAGCAGTTTTGCACACCTAGCTCCTCATTTTTATGCACATTGTAGTGGCAGGACAGGGATTCTGACTTGGTAAAAAGGGATTTAAAATCTAAAAATTTGTCTGTATCTTAGATGTGCACAGCTCAATATATTTTAGGGCTTGGTACAAATATATGCAGTTACTTACTTAGATGACCTAAAGAGAAATGATGATGAGCCTTGTGGAAAGATGGGGAATAAGGGAATGATGCTCTGGGGACAGAAGTGTTGGAATTAGTTTGTTAAGATAATTAAATTATCTGTTGGGCAAATTACTTGAGTCTCTTTAGAGACCAAGACTGAATTTCCTTTCTGTTGGGAGCTAGAATCATCTAGTGAGGAAAGACTTAATTCTGTTTTTATCTTTTACTCAATAAATACTTGACTGTAAAATTTTTGTCCACTATCCCAAATAATCTGAAACTGTTCATGTCGATGTGGGAAACAAGAGTGAATTTTTTTAACCCCTAGTCTGGTTAGATGGAGGGAGTGATCCATGGTGGGAAAAGTCTGAATGACAAAGAGCAGGTTTTTTGTTTTTAAGAAGCAGACACTACCATCTGTTAGAGTAGCTCAGGTTTAGTGGTCAGCAAGGGGAATTGATTAGGGGAGTAGTTTAGTTATTGAGAAAAAGGACTGGCAGAGACTGAAGAAAAGTGACTGATCTGTCAGCAGGATGTATATGTCTTTGGCCGTGTTGTTTCAAAGCTGAGGATATCTGCATGTTTATGTTAACACTGGGTCTCCTTGTCCTTGGAACGAAATTGCCTCATCAGCAGAGCCCCTTAGGGGATTGCAAGTCTACCCAAGACGTCATCCTCCTCTTATAAAAGGGGAAAACTGCCAGTTCTGGTGTCTCTGACCCCTTCCTCCCCCCTCCCTTCCACTTACAGAGCATCAAGGGGTGGACCTTACTTCTGCAAACTTCACATCTTGCTCTCCCTTGGAGTATTCATTTTTCTCCTAGCAGTAATTTGATCTTGGGCTGTTCCAACTTGCTTGTAGTGAATAAGCAGAGGACTGCATATTGAAAGACTTGAGTTTTCTCACTAGGCACTATCAGTTTTCTGATAGAAGGATGAGAATGTCTTGCAAGTTTTGAAGGAGATGAAAGTTGAGAGGTCCTCTTGGATTATTTTTCTCTTTAACATATCTATGTCTATATAAAGAGAGGTCTTTAAGGGCTCCTCTTCTGTTGGGAAGAGAATCAACATGACACTGCTGGAACCAGAAATGCAGATGACAACACTCCAATCAGGTACCACTCCAAACATAGCCTGTGGTTAATTTTTGAATCATGGTTGCTGAACTATATAGGAAGCGCCAGGAGGCTGTGTGACTTCAGAAAAAGACAAATTAGAGAACTGTGGTGATTTCATGTGCAGGTTGCAGATGGGTACTTTTTGGATGTTAAGTACTGTTCAATTTAGAGCTTCATCAGAGATAATATTATCTCTCTTTTCTTCCCTCCTTGGTCTCCAATGTTAAATTTACATGGCTTATGAAGAGTAGAAAACTCCAGTCAAAGCTAAGACTTGTTCTAAGGACTTGTTCCTCCATTTAGCTTTTGACTGAATTATGTGTTTTTACTGTTAAATATTTTCTGATTAAACATATTCTTGATATTTTGGAGAGGTTTTAAATTGTGTAGTTTGGAAAAAAACTTGTATTAGAAGCTTTCCAATATTTGTTTCACGCCTTGAAAGTCTGTTTCCTTGAGAATGGCAGTGGTATTTTGTTTGCACGATTCATTTGTAAGTACTGTGGCCTTCTGGTGATACTGTGCTTACCCATTAGATATGTACAGGGTTGCATTTCTCACATGTAAGCCGTGCTTGAATGAGAATTATCTGTTAATGGGAGCATGAGATACTTCTTAGGGTGTTTTTATCTGAGGCTCTAGCACATTATGTAGTCATGAAAATAAATTCATATGTAGATATGAATGACCTTTGTTCTGGGGATGAGAACAGAGACTGCAACCTTGGTAAGATTTGACCACAAGCTTGTAGTAGCCTAGGAGTTAGGGTTTGTGTACTCTTAATCTCTTGGGCAGCATTGTCTGAAAAGCAGCACATAGGTAATGCCAAAAGTGTGAAGACATACTTGTTCCTGAAAGTCAAATGCTTTTTCATTTCCTTAAGTAGTGACTAGGAAAGAGACAAGTAAAACAATAATTTCTTAGTTTAATTTCTCCCCCCAAAATTGCTGCCAAAATTGCTGGGGTTTGTTTGGTTATTTTTGGTTTGTTTTGTTTTTTAGGTTTTTTTCTGAATTGACCATGTTAATTTCCCTAACTTAATTTGTATGTTTTTAAAATACCTGTGAAGATTTTTTATGTCTACAAAGATCCTATATGACCTTTATTTTATAGTCCTGACATATTCATTGTTGTTTAGAGAACCACAGTATGGGTTTTTTGTATCTCCTGTTGTAGATAGGAAAGACAGGCCTAGATCTTATGTAGTCTTTGTCTCAGTTCACAAGAGGGTTTGTACATAATCCATCATTCCTCTAGTTGTACTCTTGCGGTCTGAATGTTGGAGGTGGGGTTTAGACACTAACAAGGTGTTTGGTACTGGGCAGGATGCATATGGCAGGAGAGTATCTAATCTGGCTTTGTTGGGAAGAAAGCTCTTATGTGAAGACCTGAAAAAAGATGTTGACTTTAACATGCATTGTTTCTAATAAGTTTTTTTGATTCACCCCCCCAACAAAAAACAGCCGTGAAATTTACATTCAGGGTTCTTGTAACTGAATTGTGCATTATATTCTCAGGAAGGTGACATAATAAAGTAACACTTGTTAAAATTAGGAAAACTGCCTTTGTGTTAGTATTGCTTTTTCTCAAAACTTCGTGTGGCTGTGTTTCTTGTCTCTTCCAAATTATGGTAACTCCTGAGGCTTTCATTAATTCTGAGGGTGAGAGTTTCTTCCACTAAGGAATGCTTGTATGGGGCTTTTGCTTAAGTCCCCTAACCCTAGTCCTAGACCATGCAGTGGTGTTCTGTAACATTGAGGCAATTTCCTGGCAAGTTTAGCTTACCTTAATGAGGGATACAGATTTATTGCACCTCTTCCATCAGCAGCCACTCTCTTCTCTTTTGGATCAACCACTGCTGGAAAAATCTTAAGCAACAAGCAGGCGAATGTTTACATAAATGGATTCACAAGATTGGTGGGGAAATGGAGTGTGACAACAGAACATGTGCATTATAAGTTTGAAAGATCTGTCTTGAATAATGGAAGTGTATTACAAGCTTCTAGATAAGGAAAACAGCTACTTGATGATGAGGCCAATTTGTTCAGCTGTAATACTCAGAGACTTCAGATGTTGTTGGGGGTTGCTCTTGTTTGGCTTAGTGAGGTAGTTGTGTGTTGGGCAAACTATTTGAGACTTCAGAGGCTGAAATTGATCTCCTGTCTGTTGAGTGCTAGAATGAGGAAAATGATTTAGCTGAGGACAGACTTAACTTCTCAAATCTTCATACTTGATGTTCATCTCCAGAAGCCCTACTGGAAAAATGGAAGATGGAAACAGTTATCCCAGTCAACTCCTCAAAGTTTCCAAACATCCACTGAAGAAATAGGAGAATCCTGGCCTAAGCTGGGTAAATAAATTACCCTGATAGAATTTGCACTCCACAGACCAAAAGTTCTTCAAGACTGCAGGTCATGAGGCTGTGCTCATTTACTGCTTGGCTATTGATGGGAGTCCACTCGAGAAGCAGGAATATCTGAAGCCGTTGCTGACCCAGGACATAATGTCTGTATTCCATCTTGGTGGGCACATGAAAAGCAACTCCTTTGATACTAAAGATGAGAAAACATTCTTAATGTTTTGGAGAAAGAACTGAGGGGGACATTACAACTTTACTCTTCTGGGAGCAGAATAGCTTAAGCAGAGAGGGACTGTTTCTTCAGAACAAAGAATAACTGAAGCAAGAACAATATGAACAGTGAGGTGCATATTGTATTAGCCAGAGAAAAATTAAAAACACCTGTCAAACTGAAAAATAAGGAGTAAAAAGAACAATGCCAGTGGTGACAGCAGAAGAAGGAAAAAGTAAAAGTGAAAATCAAGCTGAAAAGACATTCCAAAAAATCAGTAGACCCAGGGAAAAAAAAAAAAAAAGTAAAAATATGACCAAAAAGGTAACTGCTCTATTTGACATCTCACTGGACAACTGAACTTATTTAAAGAACTGGTATTACTCATCCAGTCATTCAAAAAGCAGACATACACAGTGGAGTGAAATTCCACATTCAGTTTCATAGTTTTGGAACCAGCCCTGTGCCAGTTTGTGTGTTTTCATTCTGCTGACAATGAAGCTGATGTGCAGATCTGTACCAAGCTCTTAGCAGAGGGAGCTCTCTCTTTAGTGTTTTTTTTTTCTCCAAGAGTCACTTGGCTTTTTTGCTGCCTTGACTCTTTCAGCATCTGAATCATTTGTTTTCTTTATATTTATTTGCTGATTCCAAAAGCTTGCTGTTTCCTTCCCATTATCTACTTCAACCTAATCTCTCTATGTAGCCTCTTTTTTTGTTCCCCTGAAGCCTTTTTGTTATTTGTTTCATTATCTAATTATCCCATCTAGAGATCTTGCAAATTCTTTTGCTGTTGCTCACTTTTCAGTCAGGATATGGACTAAATAGTTTTTGTTGTTACCTGGCTTTTAACAGACTGGCAACTGAAGGAATGAGCAATGAATGTTATGTTTTCTTTTCCTTTTTTTTTTTTTAATGGAGAGGCAAGAGTGCTAGAAGCATACTTTATTTTGGACACAATCTATAATTTAGTAACACTTAAATGTTTTTGAACAGCCATATGAAGGACTCATGCAACTGGGGGAAAACCTCAGGAGTCTCGGGTGTGTTGCTGGCCTCTGTGGGCAAGTTCTCTGTTTAAATAACAAACTTTCAAATATAATTTCACTTTCTTTTTAATTGTATTTGATTTTGTCACAAATTCCTTTTTATGGCTTCTGTCCAGGTGGCTGGGCAGAAGTGTGTGTGCAGTATCCCTACAGAGGTGCAACCAGCCAGAGAGAAACCCTAAATTTCAGATCAGTTTTGCATGGATGGAGAAGAGTTATGGCCTCTTAGGGTCATGTGGAGTCTAACAGTGCATTGCCAGAATTAATGGATGTTAGCAATTGGACAAATGGCTACTTTTGTTAATGAATTCTATTTCCTTATGTTTTTGCTCTACTTAAAACCTTTGCTTACTGTTCTGGGTAGCCTTGGTTTGTTTCAGTGCACAGCAATGTTTTTTGCACTGTCTTGGTATATATTGAACATTAAAAATTGTCCCATTTTAATCTTCTTTCTGTGAGCATACTGAAAAAAATTAAGATTGTTCAGTGTAGGGTAGTCTATTGAATAGCATCTTTGGGCTTTGATATGTTCGTTCTGTTGACCTGCTGAAAAAAAATCTTAAAAGTCTACTAGATATCAAGACAGGTAGGCAAACCCAGAAGCAGGTGGTTCTAAACTGTCAGAAGTTTGGTTTAGATGAACAAGAGGGTTTTTTCCATGCATATTTAGAGAACAAAAGAAGAACTGTTTTGAAGTCAGCACTGTAAATGAGCACAGAAATAATTTAGTTCTCTGTAGTGGATAAAACTTGACTTCTGTGGTCTAATTTGCTTTGTATGCAGCTGGTTCTGAAAAAGGAACAATTCTTTCAGCTAAAAATTGTTATTTTGAATCAAATGCAAAACTTCCCTCACTTTCTGGGGAAAAGTTGGATTTTTGAGCTACTTTAGCAGATTAGGGATGTATTAAATTCAATTTAGGAAAAAGCAGTGCTGATCCCTTCATTCTTTCTTTCAAAACACAACTCCCAGGCTCTTTTTCTTCCCTCTTTATAGGATTTAAGTTGAAGTGCTTTAGGGATGTCAGCTGCTAAATTGCTTTTAATGGGAAGAAGGGACAGAGAGCATATTGTGTATTCTTAGAAGGGATTTGTCCCCCTCCTCAGCTCTTTCAGGAGTGACAAATGTCAGAGCTGCACTTTGTGGTTGGTGTTCTCATTCCTGTTTTAAATAGATTTGAAATTCAGTATTGGCTTTTAGTACATGAGGAATGACCTTTTCTTGATGCGGTAAAATGCCTTCTAACTTCATCTTATCTTTTCCAAGATGAAGTTACAAAGATTGCAAAGATTTTTTCCTTGCTGTTACAAAGATTTTCTTTTCCTTGCTGTTGTTTCCATTTTCTAATCAGAGGTTTTTGTAGTTGTGAGATTTTTTGCATTTCATGTTGTTTGAATAGTAGAACTTTATTTTTCTTGCCTTTTCTTCCTCCCTCCTCCAACTTGGAATTTCAAGATTGCAATGAGCTCTTGAATCAACAGAATTGGGATTTTGGTTTTGGATGGAGGGTGGAGCTGAGGGGAGGACATTCCTGGCTCTGTAGTTTGCATCATTACTACTTTAAAAATAGAACTTTTGATTTGTGTTTGGAATCGATGACATTTGGAAATGTAACCTTTTGTATCTAGGTAGCAAGTTCCTGGGAAGTGTAAAGAGTTCCCCAGTTACTGGTACAGCTCCCTGGGTGTGTATATTCTGAGTAGTGATAAAATGACTCTTGACTGGCTTTTAACCAGAATCCTGCATGTGATTCAAAGACTGAACAAAGTTATGTGAGCCTCATCGTCATCATGCACTGGGAATTCTTTCCGAAGCAGCAAATGGGATGTTCCTGAAGTCAGCTTTAAATATGGAAATTTTTGTGCTGCAAACTGCACAAAGTTCTGGCTTGGCTGTTATTAAGATGTGGAGAGAGGAGTACACAGCTGTAAGCTGCACATTAGTGAGCTATTCCATTCATGAAAGATCTGAACATAACCTTTTGCTACCTTTTATCCCTGTGATTAACTATTGAGTAAGCAAATCACAGCGTGGTTGTGTTGGCCAAACTAGAGTTAAAGGATTGTACTGAAACTAAATATATAAAGGATGCTTTTCTTTTTTCTATTTTTTTTTTTTTTGTGTCAAGAATGACAGTCTACAATAAAGAGTACTCATTAGAATAATTTAGTTGAGCAGTACCTATTTCTAGTGACAACCTTAAACATAAATAAGAAACTTCTGGAACTCTCTTTATCCCTGTTGTAAGTATTTGTTGAAGCATTAAACCATCTTTTGAAAATAATTTTTTTTTCTCCATCTGCTTTGAGAATATTCTGTTTATTCTTTTTATGCAGCCAGTGTTACCCTATAGGTTAAGAAAGAGAGTAGGAAAACAACCATTCAGGCAGCTTTTTGCCCTTATCCCTTCTGTGAACTAACATTAACTTGCAGGGGGGCACAGACAGGCTGCACTCCTTCTAAAACAGTAAAGATGTGGTAGACACAAAATGATTATTCACTGACTGCTCGTTCTTATGGCTCCAGCTTGCTTTAAAATCCAGCTTCTGAGAATTAACTTTGGGGGGCGTGTGTGTGCATTTTAAACAGTTTCCAGTGTACACAGTAAGATTGTCATCATCATATGCAATTTTTGGTATCATTCATCAATTGTTATTAAAAACAAAACAAAAGTTTAAAATGCATGTAAAGTCATGTCAGGTTTTATATGTTGTAACTGTAATCAAAACACAGCCTTCCTTTCTGTGAAATTAATGCATTATTTATAATGGGCCCTGCTTAGTTGTTGTCATCATACTCTGTGAGTTACCCACTCATTTACATGATGAATATGAATTAACTTTTCTTTAGGAACATAGTTCAAATGCATTGGAAAAAAGTGAAAAAGGATTACTTTCATTAGGTTCTTATTTGGGGTCTTTAGGCACACTTTTATAGGAATTATTATTGATTATGTATATAGGCTCAGACTATATACATAAATACAATAAAATAATTTTTATTTTTGTGGCTCAGGCAGATCATAGTCATCTTCATGGCCTGCCACTAATTTAGGTTCTGGATGAATATCTGAACATGTGCTATGCTGAGTCTCTCGAAGGTGGTGTTATGATGACACCACATTCTTTGCCTGAAGGGATGCACTGCAGACACTCATCTGTTCTGTCTCCCAGCTACCTGGTGACTCCTTGGATCCAGTGTTTGCCTGATTTAAGAGATGGCTAATGTTTAACAAAGTGCTCGAGTTTCCATGCCTGTGTGATAACAGGAATGTGCATTAGTGTTTATAATCAGGATTTTTTTTTAAAATAATGGGATCCAAGTCCAGTCTACATTTTGATTGTAGACCTTAAAGTACAATTTTTTAATGTCTAAGCATCAATGTGAATCAATCCCTAATGTTCTAATGTGTGCCCAGAGCTGTATAGATCAGTGGTAAGGTTTATAGGTAACTCGTGAGGTTTTGGAAATGTCTCTGATGTTATTGTTTGATGTTATGTGGAAGCTACTATCAATAAATTTTTGTATTAAACTGTTTTCTGTAGTACAAAAACAGCCTGACAAAAAAACCCACCCCAAAATCTGAAGTAACCTACAGCTTCCTGTTGCATCTGGATTCTCCTTGCTTTGGAGCTGCTGCACCTCAGACCTCAGTTCAGACTTAGAGCACCCTCTGCTGTTCTGACCTTAGGGTTCTTCCAAGGAGAGACTGGCATTTCTTCCAAATTGTCTTTTTAAATGGAGAAACCTCAGCTGGTTGTCTTGAGGTGGTCTGGTTTTTCATTTGTGGCTAAGGAAACACAAGCCCTGATTTATGGGGGTGAAACTAGAATCTTTGCCTTAATAGAAGAAGTATTGCCCCCCTTTCCCCTCAATTTCTTTGTCATGAGAATTTTACCATCAAAATCAATATGGAGAACTGTTTAATTACATTGGCACAGCTCCCTTTTGTGATTAACCTTAGTGTGGTTTAAGAATGCTGTCTAATGTAGCAGTAGTTGAGGTAGGTAAGAAGTAATAAAGTGTTGGAACTGGAATTACTCTTCAGGCTTGCAGAGCCCCCTCCCCTGCTGCTGCAAGTAATCCTGTCATATAGCCCCTTACATAAATTTATTGAGCACTGCTTTAAAAAGTGTTAGATTTCTCTCATGCTGGACAGCTGTCCTAGAATTTCTCTCTTTGGTTAAAAATCTTCTAGTTTTCAATGTTAAATGTGTCAGTGGCTTTCAGTGCAAATAACTTCTCGTAGTTAAACTGATGCAAACCTTAATGCAGGCAAAATATTCTGCCTAGAAGAGGCTCCATCTACTTACAATATTCTTAAAGTAGGCAAGTGCTAAAATAGTATCTACTAATGTGACCTGCTTAATGTTTTTTTTGTATCTTTCTGTAGTGATGCTTATTTTAAATCAGATCCTCTACATAATGTTAATAATGCTTCCCAGGCATTATGCACAGCATCGGATCCCCAACAGGATATGAAACTTTCTAATTATCCCATGTGAAAAGTAGGTTGAGAAATGTATTTGTAGTTCTTTGTAGTCTTCCATTTTCTCTGTCCTGATTGTTTTTCCTCAAAAAAGAGCATATCCCAAATAAAGAAGTTGCCGCTTCCAGTGAAGCACAAGCAGGCTTGATCAGTCTGTAATCATAAGTGACCTTGAGGAGATTTTTTTTTCTTTTCTTTTTTTTTTTACTTCTGCTGGAGATACTCTGGTTGAAGCTATTGTTCCTTGTCTGTGTTTTTCATTATTTGAGATTTGGACTTTGTGTTCACTGATGTCAACTCAAATATATGCCTTTTAAAAATATATTGAATGTTTTGATTTATTAAAGTTACTGTGTGATACTGAGGTACCACTGATGAAAAATTACAACTTGCAAAACATTTGGTTCAGAAAGTACCTTGAGCTTGACTTACTGCAAAACATTCCCAAAGCTTAAAGCCTTCAATGTTCTTTCACTAAAAACTGAAATAAACAGAAAACTTTTTAGTATACTTTTGCTGATTTTATGTTACCTCTAAATAAGTAAGAACAAGATCCAGATCGGTAGACTCCTTTTGGAAAAACCACCATTCCTAATCTTACCTTGAAAACTGAGAGATTAATGAGATTCTGGAATATGTAATGTATGAAAAGTGGTCTCTAAGGCACGAAAATTTCAGCCCATTTAAAAGTCAAAGCATCTTTTAAGTTTAAGCTAGAAAGTTACTGGCAACTTTAAATAGACCAGAAAAGAACAGCAATTTTCAACAGACTTGCAGTGCTCTACAGAATTTGAAGTTTGTTTGTTTGCCATTTAATTTGTTGTGATTTCTATATAGTGCACAACACACGATCTCCATTCTGGTATTTTTAAAAATTTGTTGTTCTAATGATTATTTTTCTTCTCTTTGTACTGGGCTTTTGCATTATGGTGACAGACAAAGTGGCTGCATATAGTAAGAGCCTGCTCCACTCCTCCCAGTTTTCCTTGGAGAGAGGCAGTCACTGTTTGCTGTGGTTGTTGATTTAGTGCCTGGGAAGAATGAGGTTTTTTTGGACCCCTTCCTCATCTCTCTCTTGCTAAGGGAGCCTACGTCATTGAGAAATGTTTAACCTTCTGGCCCTGAAGCAGGACTGGAAACTTTGCTGCAAAATCTAGAAGCTAAAACTGGATCTTGCAAATGTTATTTATGTGAGCTACTCTTTCCTTTGATTTAATTGGGACAGGAGATTGCAGAGCTTGATTTAGAATTTTGAGTAGCAACTAATTTGGAGAGTTAGCAGGGGGGAAAATAATTTCTTTAGTGAAAAATGGTGAGTAAGAGGAGAGGAGAGAAGAACTGGGAGCAGAAAATGGAAAAGTGTGGGAGGACTTAGTGGAGAAAAATGTCCTAAGATCATAATTCTGGCATTGTCAAGTACTTGAGTGTTTCTTTCTCACTTGTATCAGGAGGCTGGCTGTGCATAGTTTTATTCCTATAACAGAAGTTGGTTGTGGAGAGCCAGGGGCCTAAATTGTGGTGGGAACCTAATTTCCAGGGGGTTGATTTAATAGCAGATACTGCTTCTTGTATATGTCTTATTTTCCCAGACTGCCCACTTTTTTCCTTCTGCCTCCTCCCCCATCCCGGACCATGAGGGTTCTTGTAACACTTCTGCAGAATTTCCAGATGTCTGGCTGCCCTGCTGCAACTGCGCTCCATTAACCGAGAGGGAAGAAGACATTCAGAAATCCCAAACATTTCTGCAGCATAATCATAATAAATCTGACATATCATGAAACTGTTGTGCTTGTGCTAATTAAGTATCTAGTGTGCTGGTAGTACAAAAGAGTAATCCTGATGTGCCCAGTGAGTGTTGATTTTATTTCACATGCTCTGGCTGTCTATACACAGCACATGCCTGTATGTTTATCTTCAAGATATTCCAAACAGAAATGTGGCAGCTCTGTCTCTTGGGACCCAATATCTTTATGGTGAACTAAAATAAAGAAACTAAATTGAAACAAAAATGAAGAAGCTTGTCTCAAGGGTGAAATAACACAAAGCACTTTAAATTATTTGTCCCAATGATGTCGTGACCAGCGGAAGGGAGGGGAAGGGGTTGTACTTTCCTTCACTCCTGTTTTGCAGCAGCAGTAGCAGCTCAGTGCACCTACAGCTTAACCCCAGGTAGCTTGGACAATTGGACTTTGTTGTGAGGAGTTTAATTCACTTTTGAAAACAAAGCCATTAAAACCCTCTCACTTTTCTGATGGATCAGTGACTCTAATTAACTCACTGAACTTTCTTATGAAATCCCGAGCCCTCAAAAAGAAGGAATGATGAGAGCATAATGCTAGATTATTTCATCTGGCTTGGGTAATAACTTAAACTCTGTACTGAACAGTGAAACTGAGGAAGCAGATAAACAGTTTCAACTCTGAAATTGTAAGTAGGGTGAGAAAACTACTGAACTCTAGGTCATGGAGCCTCTAAATGGTGGCAGTGGCTGGGTAGTAAGTCCAAGAGAAAGAAAAGATTGGCCAGAAAAGAATAATATACAGTGCATGATTGATGGACTCAAAATATTAAGAATTAAATTAGAAGTAAGTGATTCTTAAGAGGATATTAAAAATATGAGCATTTCCCCAGTATGAGGTTTGTCATGTTAGAATTTGCTTTGATTTTACTCTGAGGTTGTTACCTATCTATGAACAGACAAGCAAGTCTCTGGAAAAAGGGTGGTTACACATCTCTCACAGAGTGGTTGAAGTTGGAATGTCATCTTCCACAACCCCCCTGCTCAAGCAGGTTTCCCTAGAGCCAGTTGCTTAGGACTGTGTTCAGATGGCTTTTGAATATCTCCATAGATGGAGATTTCACAACCTCTTTGGGCAACCTGTGCCAGTGCTCAGTTGCACTCACAATAAAAAAATTCTTTCCTGATGTTTTTAGGGAACCTCCTGTGTTCCAGTTTGTGCCCATTGACTCTGATCCTGTCACTGGCTCTGTGTTCTTTGTACCATTCCTTCAGGTTTTTAGATGGATAAGCTCTCTAGTATGGCCATGGCTCTCCAGTCCTGGGGACCTCAGAGCTTGAGCCAGCACTGCAGGGGTGGCCTCATCAGGGCTGAGCAGAGTACGATCACCTCCCTTGGTCTGCTGGGAACGTTCCTCCTAGTGCAGCCAAGGATGCCTTCCTTAGCCTTCTATGTCCAAGGCTGTCTCATGTTCACCTTGGGGTCCAGTGGGACCCACAGACCCTTTTCTGCCAAGCTGCTTTGCAGCCACTTGGCCCCCAGCATGTGCTGCTGGACCTCCTGGCCCAGCCAGTCAGTTTTCAGTCCACCTCAGCTGGCTCAGACTGACTTCATCAGCTTCTCTGGGAGGGTCTTGCAGTGTCAAAGCCTCACTGAGTCAGGACAGACAGACAGACAGTATCCACTGCTCTCCTCTCTTACACCAGGTCTGTCTCTGCACACTGCAACTGAAACCTAAAGACAGATTTGCTGTCGTGCCCAGGGAAAAATATTTTCTGATAGGAGAGAATTGTGAATTCATAGTCAGTTCTGGCCTTACTATAGCATAGTTGCTAAAAGTAAGCATATGGCAATGTCTGTTCTGTTAAAATTGGTTTTGTTCTAAAGAGTTTGTTCACAAGTGACTTCTGTTTAGCTGGCTGTTAGATGTACTGGGAGCAAGCAGCCAAATTCTGCCAGATCATAACAACTGGCAGCCATCTAAAAACCATATCTTTTCCCTTTGCATGTTTGTCTATTCAATTAGATCATCCACCTGCTTGCTTTTATGCAGTCCCATCTTAATGGTCCCTCTCTTGTGTCTGGATTCATAAAATAGATTTGATAGCCAAGGAAGGGAGGATACATGGATTTCTAATTCCAGTTCTGACACACAGACTCTGTGTTATATGTAAATCTACTTGTTTTAACCTAGTTTATCCAATCAAAATGGTTTTTTTAAATAGATTTGAATTGATTAGAATCCATAAATGTGAGGTTCTGACTGATAAGTTCTGGTAACTTATACCAAAGCAAGAAGGGAAGATCTTAAAGGGGTGTGAGGCAGCTAATGGAAAATTGTGACTGAAGAGACTTCTCTGCATATTGTTTCAGGTGAACTTACAGATTTTGGAGGAGGCAAGCAGAACAGAAAGCTGATGTCTGAGTCAGAACATCATGTTCCAAGCACACTTTTCTTTACAGTTTTAAGCACTTAGGCTACGTGCCTTCCAATGCTTTTAGGCCAGTTGGTGATTAAAACTCCTAAGATTGGCAGGTTTTGCTGGGGAGAGGATACACCCTCACAGCTACTTGCCTTTTTTCTTTGTTTTCATGGCTGACATTACCAGAAATCTTGAATATGAGATAAAATTTGTTTTAAAAGTAATCATGCTCCTTGCAAAGGAGGCCTGTATCTTTGTCCGCCCTCCCTTTAGATAAAGGAACATAAACCTGTGGTTTGGTTGATGCAGAATAGGATGCACTTAAAAATGTAGTCTATGGAGAAGGAATGGTAGTACTGTCAAAACTGCATCTTCCTAAAGTGATAGGCAAGTGAGTCCCATGAAAGGGTTAAAGGACTTCTTCCATCGTAACATGGCAAGAATATTTTTCTTGCTAATCAAAAGCTGAGTAATTTAGCAGCATTCAGGTAAAAACTATCCCAAATCAAGTATAAAATTCTCCCTTTTTTGAGATTTGTGTTTTATGTTTCACTTAAGGTCTGAAAGGTCTGCATGTGTGGAGGGAGGATGAATCCATACAAGACCCTGGAAGTTCTTTCCAGGATCAATGTGTCCATATCATGAGTTTAACCATATCATGGCTGTGTGCCTTGACCTTGTCTCAGGTTCATTTTATGTTGTAGCTATAGATTAAAAACTCAAACATACTACATTTTTATATTGGAAACAAATTCAGTTGTTGAAGCCACCATGAGAGCTTGAGATTGGCATTGATATATCCAGGGAATAGCTGAATTTCAGCACTAAAGGAGGAGTTTGAGCATTTGATGTTGGAGGTGATTTATAGATTTTTGGCAATGCAAGAACTATACATTATACATTATACTATACATTATAAAGAGAAATTTATTTCCTATCTCAAATAATCCTGACAATAGCAGTTTTCTACTGTGAGGTGAGATGAGCATCCATGAGGAAGGAAGAGGAGGCCACTGCTTTTACTGGCAGCTGACCACTGAATTGGTTTAGAGGTACCATAAAGCTTGGTCTCCTACTTTACCTCAACCAAGCCTCCACTGCTACCTGATTGTGACAAAGGACTTGAACCACTTTTAGAGAAAAAGTTAAGAGTTGAAAAAACCCACATCTAAAATGATTAGGGTTGGCTACTAACTTATTAAATGAATGGGATGGTTTATGGTCTTTTTAGAATTATATCTCCATTTGGACAGTTTTTTCAAGTTGTGAAGAAAACCTCTGCAATCATAATGGAATGATAACCTTTAATAACAATCTAGATTCTGAGATTGCAATTGTGTATCAGATTAACCAAGAATAACGGTCACATTAGGCCTCAATCAACAGTGTTGTTACTGCCCATGTAACCAGGGTGTTTGGAGAAGGAAGTAGCTTTCTGGGCAAAAGTCAGACCTGTAATGAAGGTTTACCTAGTAGCAATTGTGCTTGTATAAACTGAAAAGTAAATGAAGGGTTTGCTAATCCTTCCACAATCAGTGTGTGAGCACAGGGTACAGCCTGGCTGTTTCCTCTCTTGTTTAGGTACTTTAAAAATAGACTGCATTTTCCAAGTGTTTGCAGGTAACCCTCTTGTGCAGTTAGTAGGAGGGTTTCATACAGAAGAAACCTTTTATTGCCAGACATTTAAAGGATGTGGGAGAGAGAAGTGCAGGATAGCTTTTGCTGAACAGCCACAGGAATTAGTGACATAACTTCTCAAACTCTTAGACATGCCTTAACATGAGGGGAAGGGTATCTTCTTCCTGTCCTTTCCCATGTTGCTCCCTCCTAAAACCTATTTGCTGTTTTAAGACAAATTCAAATTGCTTCCTTTTCCACTCTATCCTGCTCACTAACGCCCTTGGTCTGGTAGCCAGAACTTCCTCTGTTTTTCTGCTCTTGAGAGCAAAACCAAATGTTTTGGACTTTGCTGTTTTCACTTGTTCATAGTGGTTTAAATTAAAGTCTGGAATATCTGTAAGAGGAAATGTTTTGAAATGTTTTGAAAAGTCTTGTGCTCAGTCTTCTCCACCGGTCACAGTGTATACTCACATGTCAGTGCTGTTCACTTAAGAGTTGGACTCGATGCTCCTGGTGGGTCCCTTCCAACTCAGTATTCTCTGTCATTCTGTCTGTGGGATTTCTGCAGCCTCTGAGTGTTCCTGCTTGTGGGCAGTGGTGGCAGTGGGGAAATGCACATCTGCAGCTGTGTGAGCACATCTGCCTACCCCTGGAGAAGCTGAAGTTATTTGGGGAGCATGTGGGTGAATGAGCAGATTAACAGTGGGCAGGAAGGCTGATAAGAACAATTTTAATTTGAACCTTGAGTTACTGTCTCTGGCTTGAAACCTCTGACTCTTTTATAACAAGTAAACTGTTGCTCTTAGGTAAGAGCAAGGAACTGTTACTTCCTTTGGTCTGAGTAATTATTTTACAGCAAGATGGGTAATAGCTGAACTAAAGGATTATATGGAATTCTGTTGTGAGTCCAGCTGGAGCAGCTCTCAGTTAAGGCCCTGCACTGGAGATACTCTCCCCACATTTGAGATGTGGTTCTTGATGTGTGAGCTCTCACTCTGAAGCTCGTTGGCTTAGCCAAGGTAATTTGAGCTAATCTTTCTAACTTTGCACTGGAACAGAGTGAGAGCATTCATACAACCAGTTCTGGGGGCTCACAACGGGGTGGTAACTCGAAGAAGGGCTAATAACTTTGAACTCTAAAGAGGTATGCAACAGTGTTTGCATCTAACCAGAATTTATCAACCAAAATGGTAAAAATAACAAATAAGTTGTGCTTGGATATGTGTTTTTAATTTACTTGCTTGTTTTTGTTGGGCTTATATGCTCAGTGGGCTGTAGTTGTTTGGGAACTGGTTGTAAAACTTATTTCTCTTAATTCCTCTGCTTTTGTTCTACCCTCTATTGTGAAGTTTCCTGTAGTGGACAGAGTCCTTCCACTGCTTTGGTCAGAGAATCCACCTTTTCTTCTCTGGGCTTGAAATCTCTCCTTGGGCAACACCTTTTTGTAGTCAAGGAGTGCATATGCAGCTTTTTAGAGCACAGAATTGACAGAACTGCTCTCAGTGGTTTTCTGAAGAAAATCCAACTAAATTAACCAACTTGTCTTCAAAAGTTGCACCATTTTCTTTGGCTGCATAGGTGACACCTTCTGAGCAGATGTTCCCCTCACATGTAGTAGTGTCAGAGGCATGTGCTACATGCTCCTGATACTACTACTTTTGTTTGTACATAATCTAGAGTATTACAGACCTCTGGACCATTTCCTTCTCTTTATCACACCCAGCTTGCTCAGTGCACTGGGTCCTGGAGGGAGGAAGGAGGAGAGGCATGGTCCATAAGTGAACCAGCATCTTTGCTTCCCTTCCTCTGTGTTTTCCCTATTTTCAGCCCTTGTAGCAATATTTCTGGAGTCCCTTTGCAGTGCTGACATCTGAGCTCCTGATCTAGGGAGGGGAGAGGTGGGAAAATCAAAAGTTTTGGCATTGTTGTGGCACACTTTGCTCCTTAGGTCTGTGGAGCCTGGGAGAGAGGCAGGGCTGAGTTACTCATTGCTAGCAGAGGGGGATGGGATTGCTGCTGCTGCCTTTCCACACCTCACTTACCATGTTGACTTGCCTTGCTGGTTGGAAACTGCTTATCTATGGAGTTAATCAAATGCAGATCAGAGTTGCATTCCTTGAGCTCAACTGATTCTTCTTGGTCCGGTGTTTTGCAGATAGGGATCGAGGATTTCATGTGCTTCGTGTTTTCAGGGAAAGGCAAACTGACATCTTGGCTGAATCCCAAGGAATGGAGTGGGTGGCAGAGTTTATATATGGGCTGGGGGTTGATTTGGCTCTAGCTGCTGTGTAAAGTTCACTTTGACAGCTGAAAGATGCAGAGAGAAGCACTTTCAGAATTAGAGACAGTGAGGTAATGAGAAAGTGACATAGGGAAGGAAGTGGAGGGGGGGAAGGTGGGGGGAAGGGAGGGCTCAAAACTCGCCTTGACATCATCTGATAGGTTTTCCACCCTGTGCAGCAGCTATTTTTATGCTTTCAACTCACAGTAATTACAGCTCAATGACAGCCAACTTGCCAAAAGCAGGGGTGGTGGTATATCCCAGAGTGGGTTGGAGGACTGAAGAGCTGCTCAGAAGCTACAGCAAAAGTCCAGGTTCCCAGGCATGATTCCTGCTGCTGTGACCTATTTTTACATCTGCATGGTGGTTTAGCATTGGCTACCTGTCATGTCTAGGAGTTTTCTGAAAGCTGAATGGCAGCACTAGCTGTCACCAGCTGGTTGAAAATATAAGAGTAGGTAAATTTCAGGCTCTTCCTGAGAACTGGAGAAGCAAAAATGTTCGGTGCTCCCAGCCTCGCTTTTCTTCCTCTTCCTAAAGGTCATTGTTGGTGGGAGGCATTGTTGGTGGATCCTGGGAATATCCACAGTGAACTCACATTACATAGATGTGATCCCTAGCTGAGAAATAAGCAAGTGTCAGTGTGCAGTCTGTATTTATTTTGAAGTATAAAATGAATTGAGTTGTAAGACATCAAAGCTTCACAGTGATGTAGTGCAGCATTCTATTATTTTCCCAGCTTTTGTCTACTTGCTAGAAATCTCAGACAGATCTTCAAATGTAGTGGGCTCATACTTCTTTCTTAGGATTTATCTAGCTTAGACCTTGGCTGAGATCTCTCTCATGTTGCCTGAGTAAGATTTTAGCAATATATTGTTTATATTTCATCATTAAATTATGTGCATGCAGATCATTGCAGGTCTTGTGTCCTGTGAGAACATTATTATTGGGGGAAAGAGGAGAACCTGCATTGAACGGCAGAGCGGACTGGAGGTGAAAGGAGGAGAAAAATGCACATTTGAAGGTGGTGGTGGAGATTATGAACACATTTTCTATCTGCTTAATAATTTGAATTTTAAAATATTTTGGGGGAAAGAAACTAATGATGCAGTTTTGTGTTACAGCTGAGCTCATCCAAGGTCTACCCTATGTTAAGATTGGTCTGGCCCCTCTCTTCCTTCCCCTGGCTTTTGAAGATAGAAAGATACAAGAAAATAATTCATTAACATTTGTGTGTATTTGAGGTACCACTACCTACTCACTACTTGGAGTGGTACCTCAAATGCAAGTGCTGCATTCCATGCCCTCCAGAAGGAGCAGCAGTATCTGTGCAAGCCTGTGTGCTCCTGATGCAGCATCTTGGAGGAAGAATACAGCCCCACATTCTGTGTCTTATTTCACACTTGAAAGTCAGAGGATGTACAGCTCAATTCATGTCTCATGGATAGATTATGAAAACTGGGCCTGATGTTTTTCAGATGAGAAATCTGTGGCAAATACTTAGGTGCCCTTGGTAAAGGTGATTGTTTTGCCAACATCTCTTCTGCCAATTCCAGGGTAAAAGTTGTGCAAGACACTGAATGTTGGGTGTGCGTTAGTGGAGTTGATCCTTCTTTTCTGAATTGTTAAGCAACTGAAACTGTTGTTGGAATCCTACCTCTGCTGTGAAATGGGTTTTCCAATCTATCCTGCTGTTTTCCAGAGTAACTGTCAAAGTTACTTCTTACAGTGCATTGATATTTCTGTCCATGTGATTGCTGATCAGACTTTCAGATCTCTTACCAGTACACCAGGATCCAGTAAAACAAATTAAACTTTTAAAAACTTTCTTTATGTTTATAAACAGTGGCAATGGTATCAGTGTTTTGTACAACAGGTTGCTCTTGGCCTTTACTTATCTCTTAGATTCCATGTTGTGCAAGGAGAAGACCCACAAGTGCTTGCTTGTGTATTGAATGTATCCTCCAGTCTAGGCCCTTTTATCCATGTCCTCTTTGGAGTGCTGTGGCCCAGATAATTTGGATAATTACTTTCTTTTAGAACACTAAATAATGCTGTGGGACAAATTTGATACTGTAAGACAAAATTTTAGAATACCTTCCTCAGCAAATAAAATATTTACCTAACTACCATTGAGGCAGTCAAGTGTTTTTCTATCCAAGCTATTTTCTGCACAGGAAAAAAGAAATGTGTGTCTGTGTACATATCTGCAGTAATACATTGAAAGGATTAGATCTTCATCAGTTCTTAAAGTTTTTTTCATCAGAACTTGGACAACGTCTTCAGGCTGCTTTGGCAATTCCTGGGTATTGGCAGGTTTGCTGCATGAGCAGCCAGCTCATGTTTCTCAGGTTTTGTATGCAGTAGTGACCTGCTAATTCAGAGGCCCTGGTTGACAAAATAACAGTAGGTTCTGACCTCTGTAGCTGAATCTTGTCTTTTTTACCATCCAGATGGTATATTCTTTCCAGGAAAAGTAGAACTGGGTCTGGCACTGGATAATTGTTCTTTAGTTACTACAGTTATGAGACCTCCCTGCTTAGAGTATCAGGCCAGACTCAATGTGCAGTTTTGTGTTGCTGCTGAAAGGGGAGATCTGGACAATGTGTTCCTTTATCTTCTCCTTCATCCTTTCTTTAGAACTCTTGTGGTGTGCTGGCTCTCTTTCCCAAGGCAGCTCCCCACAGTGCAGTGACTGCGAATGCTCACGCAAAAACAGGCTCTTCTCTTTGTGCAGTAATTTGACCTTACTGGCTAAAGTTCAGTGTGAGACTGAACCTTCACCTGATTTCTACAAATCCTAAAATTAAGATGAAAATTTCTGTTGAGTATATGATGGTAATTCAGGAGTAGTGCAATTACAGAGCTTTATAGTATCACCAAAGGTGTGTTTTTACTCATGGGAAGATTGGAGTTTGGATTCTTTCCTGGGTGAAGGTTGAGCATTTCAAAGTAAGAAGAGTATTGTTGAAAGTACTCAGAAATGTCACTGATGCCATCCAGCATTTGGTTGAATAGTACTTTTCTTAGATATTACTTTCATTATTAGAGACATTTTTTCCCTGATTGTAATTCCAGCCTTGCTTTATAAAATGGCTTGAATGCCTCTCGGACTGTTTGAAAATGAGAAAATTTTGTCTTGATTGGGATGGGAACAGAATATGAATTGGAAACTGTTCCTGTAGTGTTTAGAGTATTCATATTTTTATTTTTGTAATGTCCATGTGGTTATCTTTGTTGATTACTATTCATATTTTTTTCCTGGAAAGAAGCTAACAAGAGTACTTTTATTAGGTATGTGTAATCATTGGACATATATATATATATACATACATATATATATATATACATACATACATATATATATATACATACATACATATATATATATATATATGTTTTTTTGGGTTTTTTTGTTTTTTTTTTTTTTACCCCAGACTTCATTGCACTTCTTATGATTCATGCTTAGCAAAATTAAAAACCAGCACAGCTACCAGCTGTACTGGTGAGAGTACCTCCTGGTTGTTGCTCAGCTGGAACGTGGCTTTCCCTGGCCACTTCCAATTCCAGTACCATGCTGGGGAGTGTGTATAACCAAAACTTGTCAGCCATGTGGCATCTGTTAATGATACACATGAAATGGGCTGTAGATGAGGTGGCTGCCCCGATACAAACACGGATTCTGAAGTTCTAGTGCTTGCAGTAGAGGGTTATGGATTTGGGGCTGCAGATTATCTTCAGGTAGATGTTTCTACTAGGTTGGGAGAACAGATTTAAGGGAAGAAGGGGTGAGAATATGTGCGTGCACAGAAGTATCCTGCTCTTACCTGTGTGTGATCTCAGGTCAAATGCATCTGAAGACTCTTGTTTCTTGGATTATCAGTTTAGCTTTCTCCACAGCTAATGCTCTTGTTTCTAAGGTCTTAAGCAGGAAGGGAGAAAAAGCTTCTGCACTCAGAGCAGGGGTATTCTTCTGGCTGTGTGCACAGTGTGCTTACAGTCGGGAGATGGAGGGGGAGAGAGGGCTCTCCTCTATCACATGATATTGCCTGTCTGGCAGGTGTCTGCAGTGTGAGTAGAGAAACCAACTGTTCACTATTTTGGGTGAATGAGGTTGGCTGTTACTGCAAGTGGCCCCACAGAGAAGTCCACGCATCTGTTGATAAGCAGTGCTCTGCATACTGGGTGCCCGAATGCTTAGAGCTGCTTGCTGAAACACTGAAGTTTCTGTTTCAGATTTGAGATCATAGGAGGAAAAATTTTGCCAAGAGCCTTGCTGGTTTTAATCTTTAGATGTTGGCTGTCAGGCTTTGTCTGTGCCTACAGAACCTCTCTGTTCTGATGCAAGCACAGCCTTGGAATCAAGCAGGAAACTGATTTTTTTTCTGCTCTACTACTTGGTGCAGTGACCGAAACCTGGTAGAGAGGGATTGCAGTTGGGTCTCTTGTGAGGATTAAGCACCCCTTCCACTTGCCTGGACGCCTCCTGTGATACAGAATCTGCCTTCAGGTCCAGGGATTTCCTCTAACATGTTGGATAAAGCCAAGACACTGCAGCCTGCCTATGTGGGGATTGTGCCGCTCGCAGAGACTGTGTCAAAGCAAGGCAAGAGCTGTTCAAGCACGTATCAGGATTCATACCACAGTTTACGAGAAGGTTAGCAGGCTCTGCGCTCTTAAATCCCTGTATGATTCATTTGTGGGGGCTTCATTTTGATTTTTTTTTTGGTGGGTTTTTTTCCACTCCTGCATATTGCCTGGTTTTTGCTTTCTGGGCAGTAGCCCAGATTTTGGGTTTCCCACTGACTCCTGTGACCTCTTGTCCCTGAAGGCATTAAGCATGTCACTCGACAAGCCTGGAGCTTTGTATGAAGTGACTTGCAGTGCTGGGATCTTGAGACAATTGCATTTGGAAGTTTTGGTTTCAAACTTAACATTTCTTCTTCTCCCCTATGTCTGTAGGCCTCTTGTGAGCAAGGTTTTAAGGCTGTTTCCTTAAGGCTGTAAAGGCTTGTTCTCTTATCTTCTTCATGTGCCTTGAAGAAGATAAGAGTACCATGTTTTAAGTGTCTCTATGTTCTTGTTTTGAGAGTGTGCAAGGAATGTTGTGTATATATCTAAATGTGATTTTGTTTTAGTTGTTGGTATTCCGCAAATATGTGTGATTTTTTTAATGAGTATTTAACAATTCTGAAATACTACGTAGACAGAGAGAGGTCATATTCCAGGGAGTGATATCTAAAAGGAAAGAAGAGGATCTGGAGGGATTGAAAAAGATTGAGAAGATGAAAACAGGCAGTGATCCATTCATAGTGCACAGCATTATAAATATCAACAAACAGGAGCTGGGAAAAGATTACGGAGAAGAATGGCAGAACATCACAAAAAGCCAATGGCAAGCAGCAAGGTTTATGTTTTATCAGAAATACTGGATCTGTCTATCTACAAGTGAAATTTTAGTAGGAATTTGCAGAAGGAAACAAAGATCTGGAGTACAGTGGCCTCAGAATAAGGTGATGACTGATTTTAAGAGCGAGTAATGTCATCTGAAAGGAGGGGAAAATAACTTTCTCACATTTTGCACAGCAAAGCAAGATAAAGGAGGGGTAGGTGTTGAGGACAATTGTCCAGATGGAATAAGGCCATGTTTGTTGCATAAAGATGGCCAGTGTGTGGAAGAGGATTTTAGCAGTTGCATTTAGAGGATTTTTCTCTGGTATGTAGTCTAGGCCTGCTGGAGCTGCCAGACAAACCTGTTAGGTTTCTGCCCTCAATTGTCACTCCCCCTACCAAGCCTATTTAACATCTATCAAGAGCTAGCTTGTTGTTAATTTTAAAAAAATATTACTATTTTTGTTGCATGTTTTCATTGGAATATTCTTTGTTGAAGTACTATGGAGAAGGAAAAGAAAACTGAAGTCCAAGTCCTCAAATTCAAGTTCAGGAGTTATAAATCCATTAGTATAGGCAGTGTTCCCAGATTTCTTTATCTGCTTTGGAGACATAGAGCTGCAGCACATCAATCTTCAGAGGAAAAAAACAACCCAAAATTTAAAAAAAGTCAGAACTTGCATCTGTCCTGTTTTTGCAAGCATTGGTTTTCACAGAAGGTGAGCACTTTGCATTTGGATGTACCAGTATACATCTTTCATCCAATCACTAAGTATCACAAGCTGTACAGTGGAATAACAAGGAAAAAGCAATACTGTCTTACTTTAATCAATATAAAAAGGTTTGTTGCTGTCTCAAATTGAAGTGAATTAAGGCCATTGAAATCTTGTATAATTCTGGTTATTGGAAAAGCTTTGTTGACTCTCCAAAGTCCAGCAAAACCATGGCTAATTCATGATGCTCTAATGGCACATGTGATAAGGAGAGCTGCTTTCCACCAGCTACCAAATGAAGGTTAGGAAAGAGAAATAGAAGCCAGCTTCTTTCCTGTCAGATGAAGAAAATAATAACACTTCAGGTTTGCTGCTGCTCCATTCAAGTCTCCTGCAGTCTTGGGATGCCTGTTGTATTTATTCTGTAGCATGCACTGTATTTTGCAGAGCCAATTCTTATGGGCAGCAGAGGAATAGATGCATCCATGTGTAAACCCTTAGGAAGTCCAGAATTAGCATTGAGCTGAGACTGATGACTGTTGTGCCTTAGTTTTTGGTCTCCCTAAAAATGGGACAGCTTAGTTTCATTGTCACCAAGACAGAAAAAGCATACATTTCTCTTCCTGACTCTTAATAAAACTGGACAAATAGGGGCTGTCTATACTAACAGTGACAATGCTCATCTATTCTTTTAATGATTCTCATGAGAAGCAGCTATCTGGAATAGACTACGTCTTGCTTCCTGATTTCTGGAAAACAGATGTCTCCTAAATCTGATTTATTTCTTTTTTTTTTGAATTAGGACTTGACATTGAAGTTTGGGAACTGGTGATCCTTTCTACACAGAAATGGATTTGACATGCAGAAGTCAAAGAACTTAAGCTTGTATTTTTCAAAGTATGTGTTAGGGCAGTTATTTGCAAAATTCCTAGAATTCAGGAATCCATAAACATGTTTTCTATTCAAGAATGCTTTGGAGTGATTTAGTCTTTAGAGCCCAGTTTGCAGTTCCTAGATCAGTTAACACAGCAGTATGGTAGCCCCTCATGAGAGATATGAAGAGGGAATTGCAGAAAACTACTCAAAACCCAGTTAGCATTCACATGAGTTTGGCTTAGAATTAAGTACTTCCAAAACTAAATTCCAGCTTTTCCACTTCTGTACTACATCTCTGTACCTCTGTGCTACATGCTCTTACATGAAACACTTTTTTTTTTCTTCTTTTTTTTCCTTTCTTCTTTTTTTTTTTTTTTTTTTTTTTGACAAGTCCTCCCTTCACAAACATTCAGTGTGACTCGGGGCCTGACACTGAAACTCACCTGTCTTTTTCCAAGATTTGTATCTCAGGGCCCAGACACAGGAACAAGTTTCTGCATGCCATCTGATCTGCACGAACTGTGTGCACATTCTTGGTCCACAGCAAATGGGAGGTAATTTGAGTTAGCTTAGCCTTTGATTAAACTATTAATATCTGTTCAGTACTTTGAAGAGATCAGGAGTCGTGCAAGTGCTTGTTAGCATTTAACTTTCTTCAGGAGTAATCTAGACTTTATTGTCATTACACCTGCAGCACCTGAAGGTCCAGCTGGCCCTGGCCCCACCTCATCCAGTAGGGCTCAGGAAACCTGCATGAGTAGACTTGGAAGCTCTCAGTCCCAAGGAAATCCCCAGCAAGAGGGCAGCCCCTGCACCCAAGGCATCTCACAGGAATGCAGGGTGACATTTTTCTGTAAAGGGTGATCTGGGTCTTCCTGCTTCAGAGTGGACCTGAAGTTGCTGTGGGGACGTGTGTGAGCAAAGCAAATTCATGGATAAGCAGTGTCAGAAACCAGTCACAAAACACACAGATGCCTTTCTGAATTATGGCCTAATGCATCCCACTGTTTGGAATTATTTATGCAAATAGTGTTCTGACACATTAAAACACAGAAAGAAAATGTGTTGAATGTACGGGGAGCTGATCTGCTCTGGCATTTCTTATGGCAGATCCAGAGGCACACCAGACTCCCTGTATCCTCTTGTTGCAGCCACAGCCTGTGACTATGCTTAAAAGTAAGAGGTGCAGTGAAGGTAAGATAATGATATATTTATGTGAAGTGGCTTGAAGTTGACTCAATTTAAATTTATTTTTGTTTAATAGGCAGTGTGCCTCATTTGGCTGTGAGGACTAGAGGTGTTTCAGGGTATTTGTTAACTCTGTGATGTGAGTGGGAAGCTTGGG
The DNA here is from genome assembly GCF_037042795.1 of Molothrus aeneus. NCBI lineage: Eukaryota > Metazoa > Chordata > Aves > Passeriformes > Icteridae > Molothrus > Molothrus aeneus. The sequence goes on along the minus strand of NC_089650.1, from coordinate 20,627,468 downwards.
AAAGGGTTAACACTGAATGACCAGGGTTTTTGTAAGTCAGTTGTTATCAGTGAAAGAAGAGTCATAGCATTATCCCTGGAGCTGAATTCACATGTTTTTTCAGTCCTGATGCTCTAATGTGTTTTTGATTTTTTTGGATATGACATGTTTTTCCCCTCTTGCAGTTTACTAAACTATTCCTGTCAGTGTAATGATCCCCAGCTGTTGCTTTTGCCCTAGCTATTTTCATGCTGGGAATGGGAAGAGGAGGAGGAGAGGGACAGAGGCTAACTTGTTTACCACACTGTGATCTACTTAATTTGTCAAAAATGGCTATTACAGTGCTTTCTGTAGTGCAAAGTAATACTAAAAGGAAAGAGTTGCAGACTTGGACCTGCGAGAGTAAGGAGATGGAAGGACTCAACACATGCAGAAAACAAAAAAGAGTAGAAACTGGGTGTGGTGCGATGAGTACAGCTGTCAGTAGCATTTATGCAGGCAATGCTTTGAACTGGTAATGATACCAAGTAAAATTTCCATTAGTAAGTACTTTCCTGCCCTGTCAACTGAATTTTCTTCACAGTGGAACTGAGCTTCACATTCAGTGGCAGTGGTGCTGAGGTACTGATAATCCCAGCAACTGGAACACATATTAATAAAGCTTGAAAACACTTGAGTGGCTTTCAGATTTTTGATTTTTTTTCATAGTTATCTGTTGTTTCTTTTTTCAAGAAAACATCTCTATTTATACTTTCAAACAGCCGATGACTGATGCTTAGATTTCTCAGGAGATGTTGAAAAGCAGCTGCTTTTTTTGAAAATGGAACCATGATATTGGAACTCAAACTGCTTTCTTTGCATCCAGAAAAAAACTTAGGAGTCCTTGTCCAAAGATGAGGGTCAGTGACAGGAGTGATTTTCCTTCTGCTTTTTGATCCATCTCAGGCTGCCTATGTAAATCTTATCTCAGTAGTTTTACCATCCTCAAGATCTGTCAGTGGTCACCCTGATTTTTCATCATGCCTGTCACACCTGCAAGTCATTGATCAACAACTTAGTGAACATCTACACCAAAAATAAGTGCCCGCTCAGATCTTTCATTTCATGCCCCAACTCCCATATCTGAGCATTGAATTACTGATTTTGTCACCTGCTGCATCAATAAATTTTAATCCAAAATGTAGAAGCAGCACATTTTTTGGCAAGAACCTCTGCAACCTATGTAGAAAATGGATACGACTCTTGATGCGGCTTAGGCTTATCCAATTAAAATGTGTAGTGAGCCTGTGGAGCAAATTGTGCTGCTTTTTCTTGCAGGAGGCTCCTCAGGATGCATCATCTGCCCAGAATTCTGCATTAACATGGAGCAGAATTCATAGTTTCTTTTACTTGGGCTAGTAAAGTAGATATAATGTTTTTCCCTGGCACTATGTAATATTTAGTAACCTGGTATCTCTCCAAACTAAGAGCAGACCTGCAGTAGCTGAAATATGGTGGTTGCTAAGAAGAACTGCAAAATTTTTTTGCTCATCAGTGTATTCAGGAGAGATGATATGGGTAGAAGAAATGTGCAGGTGATCTTCTGTCAGTTTATTGTGCAAATAATATAATCAGCATTCTTTCAAGTGAACAAAGGTTTGAGCTTTCCAGCCTGCAATTTTGCCATCTAAAGTGATGTTGGCCTGATGCAGCTAACAAGAAATGTGAAAGAAGTTGGTGATAAGGAAGAGGATATATTGCTTTGGGACATAAATTCTTTGCAAAATTGACTGTGAAAATTGGTGCTTTCTTGACAAGCTTATTTTAAAACTGGCTTTCAGAAATAAACAGCTGTAGAGAAAACCTTTTGTAAAAATATAGCTTTTTGAGAGTATTCAGTGGAAGTGCCTATGATGGACTTTTCTCCATCACAGGGACAGGAATCATCTGTTGCAATCATGCCTATAAAGACCTTGTTCTGTGGTCTCTGTCCCCAAAGGCAGCTCAAAGGCCTGTCACCATTCTGAGGGTATTTCCCATAACAACTGCTGTACCAGCTGACACATTTAACATCTTTTTGGTAACCTTCCTCACTGAAACACTTGTCAGGCACAAACATTGTGCTGCCCAGCTGGGTTGCTGGGGACAGAGCTGAGTGATGCTATCTGGGTGATGGAAGGAAGAGATCCTTCCATGACCCAGAGAGGTTTTGACATTCTCTGTGTGGAGTTTCTGTGGCTTCCTGCTGCTCCGTGTCTCTCCAGCAGTAAGTGCATAGAGACTACAGCTGTGTTTTTGTAGGAGTGGAATGTGGCAGTAGGTATGATCTTTGGTTCTTCACCTCTGCAAATCTCACAGCACTGCTGGCAGCCAGAAGCTCCTGGTGCATAATTTGATCAGTATTGCAAGCAACATGTAACCTGTCTCTGCAAATTGTTGTATGTTCTGCTTCTTATTTTGGGGGATGTTCTTTTTAGTCACTTTCACCCTTCCTAAGCATTCATGCCTCTTTCTGTGTTACACTTAGGTGTGAAGGTCCTTCTAATGCTGATTGCAGCCCTTTTTCACACTCTGATGGGAGATTCTCCCTTTTCAGAAGAAGAAGACAACATTTTAGAAGTAGATGCTAAACTAACTGTACCTTTGTATCTCTCTGAGAGACTCTTTTACTGCTGCTAATAATATCTGTCACATTGGCTGCAGGCAACGCAGAGGATTGTATCTTCAGGACTGACATGTGACAGTGAATCTTAACTACTGCTGCAAACGCTGTCCCCTGCGGCCACTTCCCTGCCTCAGTGCTGGAGGGAGCCACAGAAGGGGAACGTGGCTGCCCTTCCCCTGCTTTGCGCAGGATGTGAGTGAAAGCCCACCTCCATTACCAGTTGGAGAGAATCTTGACGTGTGTGTGATCTGCTGCTGCTGGCAGTCCCCTCTGTGCCCTTCAGCAGGGGACTGAGCCAGCAGTAACATTTTAAACATCTGCAGAATTTGTCCACCAGTCTGAAGTCAGTGGTCACGCAGGCCATTCTGGACTGTTGGGTTTTTTTGGTTTGCTGATTGATCTGTTACACAGAATTATATTACTTAAATATTTATAGCTGTGATAGCACATTAAGCCTCATAGCTTAAATTGTTCAGTGCTGTGGATCTTCCCTCATGGCAAAAACTACAATTGTCAGTCCTGGAGATGTGTGGTCCAAAGTTTTTTCGAAAGAAAGTAAATATCCATTAAGAAAGGAGGTAAAAAACTGTAGATAGATGTTGAAATTGAAATCAATGAAAAGATTCTGAGGGACTTTGATGTGCTTTTTATGTGTAATGCAAATTCTGGGGCTCAGCTTCCACTCTGGGCTCCTGTGGAGGAACTGATTTCTAATGCAGAATGATATGATGGCACAGCTGAATCTTGCAACTTTTTTTTCAGGTAGCATCAGAATTCTAATAGAATTTGTACTTAAACAATAAAGAAGGTGTCAGACTGTTGGAGTGCAGAGGCCAGGATCTTTATTTGAGCCTCAGATGCCATGACTGTGGCCAGTGTTCTTCGCAGTCTTTGAGACAAACAGCAAAGAAAGATGTTTTAAACTACCATGAGTTAAAGAAATATGGTAATTCCTTGTAGTATCCACCTGAAGTTCTTGCTAAGAGAGAATGCTGGGGCTTGGATAGAAGCTGGTGAAAGGAATGCTGACTAGATAGGGAATGCTCTGAGTCTTCCTTGTGCATGTAATATGCACCTTGGACAAAACCACTTTTGTTTCGTGTCCCACTAAGTAACTGTCAGCACAGTGAACCAGCTGAAGCAGGGAGATGCTCAAGCTAGCTGATGTAAAATTATAAGGCCCAGCTTTCTGAGTTCCCTGTTTAACTAGTTAATTATTACTTTTAAGAACTGCTGGTTTTATATTTAACTTGGTAAACGTCTAAGTAATTTTTACTACTACTAGTGGTAAAACACATTGGCTCTCATTTGCATTTGGTTTCAGTAAACCAAAGATCTTTAGGTGGTTAAAAATCTGAAATGGTCTTGGAAATACAGAATCATTCCATGTTTTAGAGGAAAACCCCAAAACACAGCTCATATGTTGAGGTGTCCCAGCTGAAATTTTGCCACAGAAATTCTGTGGTGTCTATGCCATTAGATGATTCCTCTGAAGGGAACTTGCAGCCTCTATCTGTAGAGGGTGCCCTGTGGCAGAAGGAAGGCTGAATCACTGGGCCAAACCCAGTCTCTCAGAAATGTTTGAGGAAGTTTGTGACCTTGATCTGTGAGGCTGTTTGTGCACTGGAGCACTCTGTTGGAGTAGAAATTCAAGTATGGGTGGCAAATTATGAAGGAAAAGTATTTGACCATATCTTCTTTGCTGCAAGGAGAATGGAAAGATTTGCTCATCAATTTTAGTGTTATAAACATATCTAATCAATCATGTGTTTTATGGATGTGTCTGGGCACTGTCTCAGTGCTTGATTTCATTTCTGCTTGTAAGAAACCCACAAAAACACATCCCTTGAACTCAAAGATTTAAATACAATGAAAAATTGTTCAGATTCTGACATAACTCAGAACATTAGATTTTTAAATTCTGTATAGTTTTTGGAAAAAAATATAAACACCTCCTGTGTATCATCTTTATGGAAAATGAAATGGTTTGAGCTCTTTCTTCTTTTAGGCAGAGATATTCCTGTCTTTCCAAGAAAAAAATTAAAGGGTTTGAACTTGTGTTTCCCTTGTGTAGCTTGCCCTTTGTACTGTTACCTTAGTAGACAGCTGTAGATCTAATTGTCAGGATATATCTACCCATTCCTTCTTTTTTCTTCATTTGTCCCCATCTGCCATGTCATATTAAATTATCTGGGAGAATGTCTTTCTAGAGTCTTCTTTGCAAGCTGGTTAAGGGCAATGTTAGTTCCTCCTTGTTCATTGTTTCATGGAAAAATACAAATCACTATAGACTGTGACTCAAGTTTACACAGGGAAGTGGGAAATTCTCTGTGTTTTTCCCTCCTCAAGAATTCTCTTCCATCTCTAAATAGTAACAATGGATATACAGATGGCATCAACAAGTACTGATTACAGTTAATATTTACTGTATTATGATACCAGGGTCAATTTTAGGTAGACCTTTCCACCTAGGTATTTTGTTACAGGTCATCTTGTTGGATCATGCATGGTAGCCAGATTCCATGGATATGGATATGTGCCTAGTTACTCACATGCTTAGTTTTCACCTAGCCAGTACTACTGAGACAAAATGATTTTATAAGAATCAGTACCCTGCACAGAAAGCAAAACAACTTTTCCTGTTGACAAGCTTGTTGTACATTTTTACATGTTGCATATCTTACTAAATATACCACGTTACATGTATTTCAGCTGAATTTCTTAAAGTTGTATTTTAACAGTTTCAGCAAGTGCTGAGATGGGTTATAGGTGTACCAAGACTTTATGGTTAAGAGTTGGCTTCTATGTGTTCAATAGAAACACTTCTGTACTAATAGTAACAAACTTGTCTGGTTTTAAAATTTTAGTATCAAAGAAGACAAAACTGGCATTGCATTAAGAGTATCAGTGAAAAAAATGACGTTAACTTCCCCTAAATCTTGAATGTGTAATGGAAGTGGCAAGAGTTAAGTCATGAAGGAAGAAGGTAAAGGTAAATACTGTAAAATGCACAGCAACTGCTAGTCCTAATTTTAAATAAACATGAAAATAATCCTGCAAAATTCAGCACAACTTTCATGGTAATAATCAAGTTTGCATTTATTTGGAGTCATATACACGAGTAGCTCCTGTGAAATAAGCACATTCAATTGTGTGCAATACTGAGACCAGATCTCAGAAGTAACCAAGTAAACTTCTCAGGCTATGAACTGGTTCTTCCTCTAGGATGTCCACATTTTACCACCAGAGCCAATGCTGACTTGAGCCTTGGAGTATCTGTTCTGTCCTGTCTGGATCTTAGATCATATTATGTCTTGGTAGCTGGATGGCGCTACTGATTTTGTTTGTTTTATAGTGCTGTGTCCTAACAAAATTAAAATTGCTGTGAATGCTGGTTTTATCTTCTAAGTACAGTTTTTAATTAACATTAATGTGCTGTCTACATTTATCAAATTTGATATTAAGCCTCAAAAATGGCCTGCTGAAGTAGCTTGTTATTCTGTGCTCTGTGTGAGCCAGCTACCTTGTGGTAATATGAGAATGGAAATAGATCCTTTTACTTTTGACTGTGTGCTTCTGATTGTATATTCTTTAGGGACCACTTTCCTCTGTAGGTTGGGATTTTTGTTTCTGCTAAATTAGCTGTATCAAAGAATCTGTATTTGTCTCCACTAAGAGAACTACTTAATGCCTCATAACATTGACTCGTTAAAAGATAATACAATATTCCATCATCCTTTGAAAACATCTTTTTACATTTTTCCTATTTCATATTTCTCTTCCAGTGGCATCCTCCCAACAATAAAGAAATATTGCCCTGAACCTGTTTTTTTTTTTTGTTTTTAGCCAAAACCAGTCTTCTGGAATTTGCTCATACAGACCATCAACAGGCATGTGTAAGCTGCATGCCATGTTAATGATTCTATATGACCCAATATTTTGACCCCTAAAAGCTTTGAAGAGTGTGATTTTATCAAGAAACAAGTCCTTCTTGTTCTGAGAGTGACAGTCAGTTCATTTTCTCCTTTCCTTGTCTTCCTTGTCTTTTTATGTTCTTAATTGACCAGTCACTCTTTTTTTTTTTTTTCTTCTGTACTTTCCAGCTGCTTTTTAAAGCTGCTGGGCATTTGAGAGCCTGAAGGCTTTTAGAAGTGCTGGATAGTAAAAACCAACCCTGGTGTGATATGGCCTCCATTGCATCCTTGGATTATTGCTAGCACATCCACTGTGAAGTACTTTGGAAGTTGTTGCTTTGGAGGTGAAGAAACTCTTCTGTGTTTTAAGAATCACCTGATAGAGGGTTTAGGTCTACCTCAGGCAGAATCATACTCCTGTTTTCATCTCTACAAATGTTTAATGCTTCCTAAGAGGATAAGAAATAAGAGGTGATCATGAAAAAAGGTTCAAGTCCTCTATACAAGAACTGCCTGTGATGCGGTGCTCCCCAAACTGGTCCAAGACACCTTTCCATCTCAGCATGCTGCAGCAGGATGTGCTGATTTCTGCATTTCTGTGAAAAAGTCCTCTTTCATCACTCTCAGAACCTGCAGTATGGAACTGCTCCTGATCCCAGTTTTGTTTCCTGTTCAGGATCTGCTTCACAGACCTCCTCTGTGGGTGCAGGGAGGGAGGTCCCAGTCCTGCTTCTCACAGAGAGAAGACCACAAAACTAGAGGCTTTTGCCTCTAGTGTGAAAGGTTGTTGTAACAGTTGAAGAGACCAAACCAAATTTTCTCTCTATTCTTTACCTTTCCAAACTCCATTTTCTCCCTAGCATGGTTGCTAAGGAAGAGCAGAGGAAGCTGCCTGCATTTTAATAGCAGCCCTTGCTGCTTCAGTAGAGAAAAGAAATAGTGGAATGTGAGATAGTCTCAAACAGTAAAGGAATAAACTTCTGCTTAATTTTCCCTTTGTGTAGACTTGCTTCAAGCTGTTCTTTAAAATGCATTGAGATGAACAGAACCTTATGGCTGCTGCTTCCAACAACAGTGGATGCTTGCAAATTGTGAGGATCAACAGTGTGTCTGCTGCTTCTCCTTCACCCCACAGAGGGACATGAATTTTTGGCATCCCCTTCCCAGGGTAGCAAACTGTCATGTAATCCCTGCAGTTTGGGTGTCATTTACAGTCTGCTTCACTTAAATGCTTCTCTGTTAACTGCACAGTCTGCTTAAATGCAAAGCCAGCATGTATTCCCCATCAGCAGTGGGGAATAAAATGGATTTAGTGGATTAAAATGCTGTTAGGCTCAGAAAATTGCCTTTAAAAAAGGCCCAAAAAGTTTGCTTTTCTTTGTTGGTAACCCCCATTCTAGCACGTTCTCTATGGTGCGGGGTATGTTGTCAACAGCACCAGAAAAATGCAGCTCTAAAACAGAAAAAGTTATCTACTTCAGTAACTTAAGATTGAAAATTAATTTTGACCATTGTATTCTCACTCACTGATCACAAACTATCACAGCTGTTTTTTTCTTACACCTTCTTGTGGACCCACGTGTAATTTGGTACACAAACAGCCCTTGGCTGCTTCTGCACAGAAAGGTGTTGCAACTGGAGTTTTACAGATGCTGCCCTTGCTGGTGAATCTAATCTGACTTCCTGTTGAAGCATGAAAAAATCTAATACAAGTCAACATTTGTTTTGTAAGCTGGCACAGCTGAAAAATGCTCAGAGACCATTTTTTGGTGTGAGGGAAAGGTTTTCTTACCACATCTCCAAGGGACTGAATTCAGTAGGATATAGCTTCCACAGAAAACAACAGCTGGTGTGCTGTATACTCAAAAGCTGAATTTGGCATTTGCTTCTGGTCAAATGTGACTATTTAATCAGAAAGTAGGAAAAAATTCTCTTCTTAGTGTAATTGGAAGGGCTGCTGGCTGAGTGGTAAGTGGAAAGGTGACTTCATCCTTCAGAGCAGTGGTTACATGGCACTGTGATATTTGAGGTAGAGGCCCCAGTTCTGCACAAACAGCTGTGCCAATTTTGGTCAGCAAATACTCTGTGTCACCAGATTTGTCTTTTATTGTTGCATATTATAATTAAGCTGCTTGCATATGGTGTTACACAAACTGGACTGAAAAATTGGAAAGTATATGTGGACTGAGATGGTGGCCTAGAGGCACATCTCCTTAGTCCATAGTCTCTGACCCTCACAAAGTAAACCTGGTCAGGCCTGCTCAGTGCTAGGCCTGTGAAAATTCCCCTGAAATTCCTTTGACACTACAGAAAGGTAGAGGTGTTGAGCTAAGTGGCAAGTTCTTATTGCAGCTTGTGCTGTATTAGTGCTTCCTTGTGAGTTAGGAGGATGCTGTAGCCACTCAGTGCTTTCAGAATGGGCTCTCCAGAGGTGCTGAACAATGTACAAATAAATGAGCATTAAATTGCTTTTTACTGTCTTTACTTATGCTTGCACTTTCCTCGACTTAGATAATGAAGTTGGGCTAATTTCACTTGTTCTTCAGTACTTTTGCTACCTAATTACATGGTTTATTTATTGGGTTGCAAGGATGAATTCTTCTGTCAGGCAGACTGCTTTCATTGAATTTACAAAATTGATAAATCACGCCTGTGAGCATATAGCCTTTCTTGTTAATACACAGTTTGTGTCTTGCACTTCCTATTTGAGCATCCCAGCCCGAATTCCAGGGAGTTCTGCCTCCTTCAGTCCCTCTATAGGGTTTCTTTTGGCTCTAGCAGCCTTCCTTCCTTCCTGATCTGCACTGCTGCTCATGCTGTCCCAGTTGTAATCCACCATATGGCTGTGCTTAATCATTACCTTGGTTGGGTGACCTTAAGTATCACTTGGGATTCCTGGCAGGAAAGGTTTTGCAGAAATGTGAGCACAGAGTCCCCTTGGTAGTGAGTCTGTGTTCACTATAATGTGCACAAGGTCTCACCACAAGCTGCAGTTCACAGCCGTGCTCTTCATCTTGCTACTTTTTAAAAAACAGGAAATACAGGGTATTTTATTAATTTCTTGTCACAAACCTGTCCTGGTATGTGAGACAGTCTTTGAAAAGAGATTTTAACTTTATTTTTCTCTGTTGAATGCTGAGATGCAGAATCTGCAGTCTAGTTTCTGCAGTAGCTCTAGTCGCACTACTAAATGCAATGTGGTTTAGAAATAGAAGGGCAGGCACGCTGCTCCTCCAGATTTAGGTAATGAGCTGCAAAAAACAACTTAGCTCATCATAGATATTTGTTCTTGCTTCTGCTTACTACTGATGCACCCCTGAACTACCACCAGAGTTGGAGCTGTCCTGAAAAGGGTGCAAGCTCTTTATATTAATTATATACTGTTAAATCTGAGCTGCCACCAGCTGTGAGTAGCTGGTCCTGGAATATGCCTAGGGGTTCCTTGTTGAGAAAGTTTTGTGCTAAGATGAACACAAAATAATCATGACATGCTGTATTTACTAATAGGGTGACTCTGTTGGTAGTAGCTGTATCACAATATTATTTGTCATTTAATACATCTCCCACCAGTGCAGTTCTCCTCTACCCTTCTTAAACTGCTGGCAGTGGTCCTCTGTCTTAGCTCCCAGATTTCTCTGGAATGTTTTACTAATTCTTGGAATGGTCCACTAGTGATATGAAAACATTGTTCAAAATTTAATTGGTAACATTTCATACTTGTGAAATAAGTTATGCCCACCTTTGAGTGGGAAAATCTGACAAGGATACAAATCCCACAAAATATTGCATATAGTAGAAGGGCACCAGTTTGGAACTTATTTTCTAGCCAGCAGTTATACACTGCTCTTTGTAGGACCTCATTTATTCTTAATTTGAAAATTAATTTACAGGTTAAGTACAGGGATAAAGGAAAGAGAACATTGTCCATTAGTGACTGAAAGACTTACACTTCATTCTGTCCTAGAGTAGCTTTGAATTTCTCTGGTCATTCTAGACCTTTGGCTGAGCTCCATGTACAACAGCCTTGGACTGGTGCTTGGGACATCTGTTAATCTATATATAGGATTCACACACTTGAACATGTAAACAGGTGATCTCCTAAATATATGAAGTGGCATTGGGAACTCCAAGTACTTAGTTAAGCCAAAATGTATTTAGGAGTGAACTGAAATAATCCTTTTTGCCCTCCTCCCTGCCAAAAAGTAAGCTGTATTGGGAAAAAAAGTACTTTATGGCTGATTATAACTTGTGCTTAATATGTATGTATATACATTAATAAACCCCAGGAATTACTTAGTGCTTATAAAAAGGGTCCTGAAAATTACTTTTTTCTCCTGTTCTTCAGTTTAGTTCTCTTGACAGTTGCTAGTTTCTTGCTGTGAAGGGACATAGGGTTTAAAAATAAAAGGTGCATATAATTGGTAGAGAAAAATGGTAACTAATAAAGAAATAAGATATCTTTAGAAAATTTGCAAGGGTGGCTGCAGTCAGGAGGGGAATTTTAAGTCATTTGATGAGGTCTCTAGCAGTCTGACTGAGAGTCATTTTTAATAAATCTGGGAACAGCAGGGAGACTTCAGAAGAGCAAAAGAGTGATAACGTTTTGCATCATTGCTGACAAAGGGTGAGTGAGTAAAGAGTGGCTCATCTGCTGTCAGTTCCAGGAAAAAAACAATGGAAAATTTGATCAAGAATGTAGGTGGTATAAGAATAGCAGTATAATCACACTGATCAGGTTTTCAGTTTGTGAAAACAGGTCTTCTCAAATGTGATTCTGTCATTTGGATAAGTGAAATGTGGTTGCTAGGGGTTTTGTCTAGGTGCAACAGACTTTTCTAACATCTTTAACTTAGTAGCATGGTGTATTTGGGTTTCAAGAAGTATATTTGAATTTAGGACCTGCCAAGTCTCACTCCTTTACCAGAAACTGCAGTAATTTTCTTCCATATTGATTTTTTGCCCATTTTTTCGTGGAATCCTAAAAGGGTTTGTGTTGGAAGGGACCTTAGGGACCAATTCCCATGGGCAGGGACATCTTCCACTAGTCCGGGTTGCTCCAAGCCTCATCCAAACTGGCCTTGAACACGTCCATTGGATTCAGAACTGGTTGTAATCGTAGAAAGCAGAAAAGTATTTCTGGTGGAGCTCAACCTGGTGTAGTCTGGAAACAGATGCAAGAGGCTGTAACAGTGTGGACAGAACAAATACTAGTGGAGGAATAAATTGTGACATAAATAAAAAAAAAGTTTAGATCATTTAGGCAAACTGCGGCGGTTGAGCAAAATGCACATTAATATGGGTGACAATAGAGATGTGCATCCAGGAGCAAGAAATGCCGGCCACACCTGTGTGGGGAGATTTTAGTTGAAAATCCCTGGCTGGGAGGTGAAAGGGAAACAGTAGGTGTGGTTAGAAATGTGAGGGAAGGTTGATGGTTGTAGCAAGTGAGTGGCAGAAGGAGCTAACATTCGTTACTAGGTGTGTAAACAGAAGGCATGAGTAATAATGAGATTGTCTGCTGGGGAGATGGGCCTGCTGCTATGGGTTTGTGCCTTGCCTGTATACATTTAGTAAGATGTGCTAATTTAGGGGATGGATATATGGGCTCAGGAGGGGAAGTAATGCCATGCAGAGATTCAATAGGCTGCTCCTAATGGGGCAGAAATCACTTAGTGGCAGTGTGCTGTTGGAAGGGTGAAGTCCAACTCCCACCTTCAGTGCTGGCAAATACCAGGGCTCCTGGTTGTTCCACTACAGCTCCTGGCTTTGTGGTCATCCTCTTCAACTCATTAATGCAAAAACTGGTGCCTGTTTTGACTGGGCTGTGGTCTCTGTCCGTGAGTCCAGCCACCAGGACAGTCAGGCGAACATGAGAGGTGATGGGGAGAGTGAGAGGTTTGACACTGTCTCTTCTCTCTCAGCAAGGTGTTAGATCAAGTGCCAGGTGTTAGATCAAGATTTGGGTTTTGATAACCTCAAAAGGAGCCCAGCAAATGAGAAGCTCTGTGAGCAGGCTGCCTGTGAGCTGTGCTAGCCCTCACACTAGCACAGAAGTTGAAGTGCGATCTCATGCTGGGTGGGAGGAAGAGTCTGGAACTACCACTTCTGTTTGCAGTTTCACAGCCAAATGAAGGGCCTGTTCCTTCCCCTCTCTGTTCCCTCCTCCTCCTTCTGGCTCTTGGCTGATCCCACACAGAATTACCATGGTGCTCTGTACATCCTCCTCCCCTCTCTCACTTCCATGTACTAAAAGAAAGTAGTTTCCTGCCCAGGATGCATATATTAAGAAATCATAGTTTGTCTTGAGAAACAGAAGAGAGGTAACTTGTTTGCACTCTGTGTGCACAGAGGTATTTCCACTGGTAGGAGGTATTCCTCTCACTGTCATAAAGAGTTTCAGAGAAAGGTACATCAAGAGTCAATGGACGTGGAAGCCAGAAAAATCCAAGAAGAAAATTAAATGTGATTTAAGTGAGGGTGATTAGGTGCTATGGAAACAACCATAGAAAGGAAGAGATGGATCTATTTTTTTATACATATGAAGACCAGAACCCATATTGGAAGATGTATCTTAGTGAAATGCAAACTGCAGATAGGAGGTTGAAAGAAACAGGTAAAATGTGGTGATGTCTGTAAGTAGACAAAGTGGCATCTTCCTAAAGTTTTTGATCTCTACTTTAGGGAGTGTACAATACAAATTTGGATATAATGTATGAAATTAATGTACTGGACAAACAAAATAGTTAAGAAAGGAGACATAAGGGTTATAATGAGATTGCTGTAGAGAAGTTTTGCTCTGTAGTGGTTCCACAACATTCGTGTGGGCTTTCATTATGTGGACTCGAAAAAGGCATAGGAGAAATTCAAATTAGAACAGGGGAGATGAGATGCATTGCCATTCATTTTATAATACTTTATGTTGAGCATGCTTAGGAGTTTGGGCTTGATTGCAAATGGGATTCAGTGATACTCAGGTTGTCCTATTTTGAGATGTGTGTTCCATTCATGTGAATTTTTTCTTCAGTTTTGAAAGGTTGCTTTCATATGGAAGGTGTCTTTGACTGTAAGAACAATCTAGAATGTTGCTTTGATTGTATAGTTTAAAGGGAAGCTGCTGTTGTAATCTAAATGTTGAAATTATGAGTATTCCAGGGATTTGCACTAAAAAAACCCCAGCTAATTGCATTTTACACAGGTCATGAATATGTTCTGTTATGCTAAAATAAATAGGAAAAATTCTAGTGATAAGGGGATTCCTTTTGTAGTGGAAGGGCACTTCTAGATGTATCCATGGTATTTCACTTTCACGAGACATTTCTGAAGGTGAATTTCTGAGCTGAGGAAGGAAATCTGCCTTGTAATTTAGAGTAACGACCAACAATTTTGACATATCGTTTAATCTGCACATAGTAATTAGAGTTTTCAGGAGTCATTAGCAGCTGGGGTGTCACTCCGTGTTTATTGGAGGACTGTCAGCTGGTGTTTCTCTTTGTTTGTTTTTTAATATTAATGGTTTGGAAAGCAGTTGGTGCTCTAGAAAGAACTGAGAAACAGGCCTGGCTTTGTGGATTTTTATCACCCTGCCAAGACCCTGCGCAACTTCCTCTGCCCCTGGCTGCAGCAGCCTACGGAAACCTGACTGCTGGGGGCCACTTCTGCAATTGCAGGAGGGCAGGGCGGCGGGGTGGGACGGGGGGTCTTTCCCTTCTGCTGCTCACCAGTGCCTTGGCATCCAAAGAAGAAAACAAGATGCATTTGAAAATGTCTCTTCAGTTGTTTCTTGCACTGATGGGTTTCCTTCTTTCCCTTCTCTCTGCTGTGCAGTGCTGCAGTTGAAGCTCCAGCAGCGACGCACGCGGGAGGAGTTGGTGAGCCAAGGGATCATGCCGCGTAAGTACCACTTCATTCTTTGCCCTGCTGCTTTTCTGCATGTTTTTTGGTGGGGGATGGTTCCCATATGATTCAAAAGGTGAGGTTCTCTGCTTCTGCATGGAAAACATCATCTGTAGGAGCCCCACCCTGTCCCACCCAGCCTGGTCCTTCTCAAGTGTTGGTGCCACCTCCGATTCTGTGGAAGAGTGCAATGGCTGCAAGTGTAACTGTACTGCAAAACAAGGCTTGTGTTTCAGCTCAGTGCACAGTCTTCTGGAGAACATACTATGTTAGAAGTGCCTTAGATACTTGACCCATGCTGGTAATCACTCTTTTAACAGGCTTCCTGCCTCTGCAGTTTCTGTTTTTACAGTGTGGCAGTTCCCCAGATCTCTGAGGCACTTGTAACTTTGTGTGTACATATTCCATAAACTGACCAAAACCAGGCATGGTGTACAAGATGTCAACCAACAAAGGACCCTCTTTTATGTTTGTAGCTAGAAAACAGCTAGAATGAGCCCTATGGCTCATTCTAGTCATTGCCCTTCTTGCAGGGAAAGGCAAAAATCTGTGCAGGCAGAGAACATGTACTTTTCTGGGTAAACAGGATCTACCCTAAAGCCAAGCTTTCAGTGTCAGATTAGCTTTGGAGAAGATATTTTTCTGTTTTGCTCCCCTCCTTCCCCCAGAAATGCAAAAAAGGTGACAAATAAGTTTTGTCATGCTTTGGTAGCCCTGAACTAGATGACTTAGAGGTAACAAATTGAAGCAAGACCACACAGCAAGTATGTTATTTTTGAGGTCCTCTCAGTTTCACGCAGCAGCTGTAGTAAAATGCAGTAGATCAGATATGTATTTTCTTCTTTCAAAAGCTTTCCTGCTGCCCTGTTTCAGAAGCTTTACTTGAAGATGGTGTAGTAATGAGGATTTTCTCATTTCTTCTGTTTTGGGGTGCACACTGTAATATGACACAGTGCTGTGACTTGGACTTTGCTGAGGGCTGAAGGTTCGATGTCAGCTCTCTGTCTGAATGAACCTGTCAGCAGCACTCTGTCAGCTGGAGTGGATTGCAGGATGGCAGTAATGTTCTTTAAGAGGTTTCTGGGACCTCTGCTTAAAACTGTGTTACCAAAGCAAAAAGAAAAGATTGTGCTGTCTGGATATATCATACCTGTTGTCTCTTTTTTTATCTGAGGAGCTTGTATACAAGCTTCTACAGAATACACTTACTTGCTTTTGGATGAAAGACTGGTGTGCCAGTGACTGCCTTTTTACTAATGCTTCTCAGAAGAAAGCGTTCCTGACTTCTTTGTGGTGTCCTGCTTTAGGTGGATATGTATGCAAATACTTTATTAACTTATGTTCAGTACTGGCTTTCTTCAAAGTGTGCCTGGCCAAACTTGTGATTCCTGAGAGGGGTCTGTTTTCCAGGCCTTTTGAAAATGAGGCCCTTGCAAGTAATTCAAGTAAGGCATCCAGAATAATTAGTGAGTCTTAAATTTATTTAAAACATAGTGTAAATTACTAGTCTTTGCAGATTTGTGCCCTTCATTGCTTCATTTATATCTCTTACATGTGAATTTTGTGATGGACCAAAGAAAAACACTTTGTGAAAATACTGGCAACACATTAAAAGAAATACTGATCCTTTCTGCAGTGGAGAAAACCTCCTTTAACACATCTGTTCTAAACATGATTTGAAATTAGTTTCTCCCAAGTAATGGTATCATTTACCCATACCTGCCAGCTGGAAATAACCACATATGGGGAAATGTTTAAAATGTAATTTGCCTGGGCAGTTTTTGGAGAGAAGATCAGATGTGAGATAAATTGTGATTCATAAAGAAAAAAATCCCATTTTTAACCTGAGAAGTACAGAGGATGACCAGGGACCATGTTCCTCCAGAAGGCATCTCAGCACCATGACAGCTCTACATCTACTTTCAGGAGTTTCAGAATAGACTTTTGTTTTACTGCTGGGAATATGCAAGTGTCCTGTATTCTTTCTTCCTTTCTTCTGTCTGGCCTGTACCTTTTGTCTGTGAAAACACTGAGGTACTTTATCTTGTTCTGCTGTCATCTGCTACTGGACATGGCTGCGCTGGACTTGTGTGTCCCTCTTGAGTTTGTTAGCCAGGAACCAAGCCCCACACAGTCCTTCATGATGATTCAACAAAAGTATAAAAGCTGGAATCCAGAGCATGCTTTGGTACTGAACCAAAAGAGCTGGAGTGCTCTTTCCATGTCAGATGCTGGTTGGCTTCTTTTCTTTCCTTTATTTTCCATCTGGAGAGTCTTAACACTCTTGAGAGAACTGTGATGGTTGCAGTTCTATCTGCATTACAGCTTGTATCAGGAATGTGTTTTTGAAGTGAAGCCCCTGATTGCACCTGCCTGCTGTGCCTTGCTTTGCACCATAAAATGAAGTTTGAGAGCTGGATTAAATTGGAATGAAAGTAAAATGGAAAATATTCTGCCTAGAGCTAATATGCATTCAGCCCATGGTAGCAGACTGCAGCTTGTCTGGCACCACACCTCCAATTCACCTTCACATCCAGAGTGGGGATGTCACTTCCTCAGCATCAACTTGGTTTCTCTTTTGGTCTTACTGTGCTTTCCTCCTGTTCCTTTGGATTAGCCTGTCCTACAGATCAGTTCCTGTATATCTTGAGGCAAACAGCCATGGAAAAATCCCTGAGCCAAGTGTGGGAGAAGTGAAAGGTTTTGTTTTACATTACAAGCTATGGTACTGTGCAAACTCCCATTGGTACCTCTGGTTCTCCTGACTGAATCTAAACCCCACATAAGATTTATTCTGCAAATTGGTGCCCTAAAAGAGAAATTTCATTGCAGGCTTCCATCAACACAAGGTTTTTGGACACTGTAAATATGAGGAGTGGGAGATGACACATTTGTGTCACCCTTAAGTGAGAGTGAGAGTCATGCTACTCCTGCTGTGCTTGTTCATAACAGAACTATGAATTGCTTACTTAGTCCCATGTGGAATTTTGTTTATATGGTAGAGTGGAAAGGCAAATGTTTCAACATTTTTTTACCAAGTACACTTAATCTCACTTAACCTTCCCAACCCACCAGCCACCTACAGTGGGGCTTTGCTCCACTGAAAGATTAGAGTATTGTAGTAAGAAATAAAGCATTTACAGGCAGTGAAAGAGGATTCAAAATAATTACATTTTGTGCTTCATTAATTCTTCTTGCTTTCTGTGTCCACTTTGTGTAACCTTTTACTAGTAGCAGGATTCATTAGTTCAAGATTAAAATTCTCAATTGCCCTTAGAAAAATGGTGGGAAGCAAGTCTTCACCTGCAGCTAACATATCTGTGATCACAGTTAGAATGACAGTATCTTGAAAAAAGGAGAGCTGGATTTTTATGTTTATTCAGGTTTTGGCCTATTTTTTAACAGTGCAAATAGACAAGCCTTTTTGCTATTTGCATTTTTTTGTAGCTATTTTGATTTGATATGATTTTCATCTTCTTGTCTTCACAAAATACAAGTTATACAAAATCTGCTGTCTGTGCTCAACTCTTTGAACTCTGTTGTGCTGTAGAAGAACAGTCAGATGCTGTCATTTTTTAGTATAGAATTTAAAGGTTATGGCTATTGGAAGGTTTTGGGGGGGAATATCAAACACCCCATTTTTCACTCTTCGAGACAGTGTTTAAAACAGTAGCTAATGCACATCTGAGTAGAAAGTTATGTGGAAAGTATCTTCAACTAAAACAGCAAAAATTTTTAGGGGAAAGACATTTGGCAAACGTAGCGATACTCTGTTATGCAAAATATGTGGCTCTTTTTCTCTTTTGCAAGATTTAAAGCTTCACATGCCGTTCATTTTATCCATGAGGATTGTGGTCTTTGGCTTCTGCCTGCAAGCACTAAACACAGGCAAAAATGCAAGGTTGTCATGTGGCACAATCCTGCAGGAAAGTTGTTTTGACCATCACATCTATCCAAGCAGGTGAAGCAGAAGTAGATAATTTCTGGGAATGTGCCCTGTGTTTCTCTGTAGTAGTGCTGTGTGAGTCTGAAAAATGACACAGGCATGCTTTGAAAAGGGCACTGCCTGCACTGCAAGCTAGAAGGAGGCTGCTGTACAGGCTGAGAATTTCCAGGAGCTTCTTTTTCACTTCAGTGTATCTGATCTTTGCCAGTTTTTGTGCCCACATCCCACTACTCTGTATGTTTGTGTTCTGGGATGCAGAACACGTGGCTGTGTGCAGATCCAAAGGGGATGGAGTTTGTGCATGGAGGTTCTGATGGGAGGGCTTTACCAGGTGCTGAGGTGTTTCCATGCCCTGGGTCTGTGCTACCAACACTCTGGTGCAGTTTCTGCTGGGATGTGCAGCCTGCTGCATGATTGAGCTTATTTCAGAGTACAAGAGTTTATTTTATCCTCAGACTCCATGAGGGGAGTGTGCCATGGTTCAATTCCAACATGGCACATGATTAGAAATTACTGTAATTACAGCAGGCAGTCTAATGATTATCATCTCATTAGGCCTTTCATATCACTTGCTGCATTTTTTTATTAGCAATAGGGGTAGTGGACAAAAGATAATACTTGTTATAAAACTAAAATGCAGTATTTGCTTTTTTGGGGGTCTGTGAGACATTGCTTAGAATGATTTTTGAAGAAATTGCTATTTACTGGAGACAACTGGTGATTTAAGAGTACAGAACACAGGTTATGCTTTTGCATATCAGTGTTGATCATCATCTAGAAAAAGCTTGTAGCTGCTGCTCTTCTGTGTCCGGCACAGCTACCATCACAAAAACCTAAGGATCTTTGAGATACTTATTTGGGAAGCAAACTGCTTGCCACATGTAAGTTTGTAAGGTTAAATCATGTCTCTAGACTTCAACATGTCAGCCCCAAGATTTGGCCATACATCCACACTTGTGTTTGTGCAGGGCAGCTAAAAATGCTATTTCTGCTTTAGCCTTTACCTAATAGTCTAACCACTTCTCAGTTTAGAAAAAAATAATTTTTTAAATACTTGAAAATAATGCACTTCTAGCTTTATTGCTACATGGCTCTATAATTAATATTTATGTTCATATTTTCTTATTTATTCTTATTTCTAATTATCAGTCTTGTTGATTTAGTGTGTGTGTGCGCTAATTGAAGGAGACTGTCAACAATTGGTTCCTGTTACATACGATAGCTACAGTAGAACATAGTAAATGTCAGAAATAAAACAAAAGCAAAAAAAGGTTTTATAAATTGTTTAACTGTTAGTTGGGAAGTAGGAGCATCTTTCTGTGTTTGTCAGAGAAAGGAGAGGCAGGAAGCTGTTGGAACATGGCAGTAACCTACAGGTGCAGTACAGCTGCCATCGTGCTCGTGACTTCAGGGGCAATTCTTCATACTTCAGATATATTTTGTCTTCTACATGAGGGCCAGGATAGATGAACTGCTATGCCTGGGTGGAGTTTTACTGACTTGGAATTGTTGCAGTGTAGCTACACAGCCGACATTTCAAGGTTGTGGAGTGTTCTATTAGAGCTGCAGCTAAACCCATTGCTTTAACACCCTGAAATATTTCTTCCTGCTATGTAACCTGTTCCCGTCATTCTCTCACCACTTTACATACCAGATCTTTGTAGTGACATTCCTGCAGTTTTATGGAATCTATTTATAATAGTAAAGCAAAAATACAAATTTTCATTTTGCTGCCATTTTATCTCTGCTGTTCTGCACATTGGCAGCTGCTTCTCTTTCATGCTTTTAAGCTGGAACTGTAATTTTGTTTAGGACAAGGAGTTAAAAACATATATGTGGACTAAATAAATAAAGCTGCAGCTAGACTTTTAATATACTCAGTGTCATGCTCTGAGAATAAGGCTGGAACACTAAGCAAGTATTGTAAAATAAATTAAAAAAAAGTAGAGGACACTTGCAGCTGTCCTCTACATTTTTTTCTATTTCTGGTGTGTTGCACAGAAATCTGTAACTGGTTTTATTTTTATTTGATTGTATACCTATAACTTGTCTCCAAGGAACTATTTGCTGATTATTTGACTAAGATAATTTTTCTTAAAGCACAATTTCAAAGCCTTCAGGCTTTGTGTGTAGAAGGCTGTCTGTACATTTAAGCTGAGGACTGAGAGGACTAATAACTGCATCTGCTTTGCTTGTATTTTTAGATATCTGTCTGAGTGTGTTTTCCATGCATTTATATGATCTGTAATTAATAAGACATGACTGGAGTAATAAAGTTCATTGTGTTAGGATGGAAATGTGCTGTTTGCCCTTTCTGAAGCTGTAGAAGGAAGACCATGCTCAGGTGTTTGATAGGCTGCATTTGGTCCTTGATCCCTGCCATGATAGAAGATTTAACTCTGCCAGTTGCAAGAGAAGCGTGATGGTTCTGGGGGGTAAAGTCTGATAGGCAATGCAGTTTTTTCCCTTTGTGTTCCCACAGTTGTCTTAGCTTCATTCTTACTTGTTGTCTGGGAGTGGTCTCTCCTTTTTGTGACTCCATGCCTTTCTCACCCTGGGCACTCTGGAAAGTTTTCAGAAGAGTTTGCAAAGGCCAATTATCCATGCAAGGCACAGGCATGAGTCTGGTCCACGAATGCATGGATCAGAGGCTTCCTGGTAGAGGTTCCTTGTGTCCCTTTTCCTTTCCAGTTTGGAGGTGGTATAATCCTGATTGTAATGAAGCTTTGCCTTTTTTTATTTCAGGATTTTGGTAGTGTCTTTTGAATGCCGAGAGTTAATGGCGATGGGTGGAGCAGATTATACATTGTTTGTATTTGCTGTAAATGTTTTTTGACACAAAGCTGTAGCTATAGTCATCCACAGATCTGATAACTGTTACCATGGGTGACAATTTCCATTTTGCTTCTAAAGAGGATGAACTTTCTGAGAAATTGCACATATGTTAGATTTTAAATTAACTCAGTGTTGGGCCTTGGAAAAATCTTAGTCCTTTCTGCCAATAATTTCATGTTTACTGTGACAAACCTTTAGACTTTTCACACAGTTAATGAAAACCTTAAACTTCAGCTGCATCATCAGCGGGATACTGCTGTACTAAAGTTACTGACAGCCTTGCTAAAAGTGGTTTCTGGAGCAGGGCCTGCTGCAGGTGTTGGAAGCAGCTCAGCTGGGGGTGTCTCCATGGTGAGAGAGCTGAGGCAGGGTACCACAGTTCCCCCTGCCTGTGTGCTTCTGCAGCCAGGGCAAGCCCAATGCAGGGAGCTGGAAATGGCTCTTCCTGGGCAAAACAGCTGCCTGAGCTGTGCAGGTTCAGGATGTTGTGCCAGGAGAAGGGCTGGCTCTCTGAGGCAGGGTGTCAGGGAGGCAGGACCTCAGCTCTGGGGTCACCAAGCAATCTACTAACAGGGACTTCATTTGGCTGCAGTTTTTCTGTGTGTGTCCCTGTGGACTGGAATAGCTGGGCAGTGGTGCTACAAGCTGCAGCTCTGTATCTGTGGTGCTGTGCTTTGGCAGTGCTGGCAACAGCTGCAACGTGGGAAGGAGCCTTTCTCCAGTCTTTCCTCTGATTGGGACTAGGAACACTCATAATCCTTCAGTCACAACAACATTCTCATTGAAGGGTGTCACTGAAGGGCAAGCTGCATTTGTTTGAATGCCAAAGATGTGTTTCTTACCTTCATAAACATATATACATTTACTTTTTTATGACAGTCTTAATTTTTAATTTTTTGGGTTTATGTATTTTGGGATTTGAATAATCACGATTTACCAGTTGTGGCTACTTTTCCTGTCTTTAACTTGACACTCATATTTTAGCCTTAATCCAAGGTCATTGACCAGGTATGGTATCAAGAATTCTGAAGTGTGATCAATTCTGTGTCCTGAATGAGAAACTCCCCAGAACTGCAAATGGAGAAAAGGAGGCTGATGGAGATCTCTCTTCCCTCAGCTGTGTATTCTCTGGCCCCTTTTTCATATTTCTGCAGCACACAGCAGCAGCTCTTTGACACTGCCCCACTGGCAAGATGACAACTCCTTCTGTGCATGTGACCCAGTTTTTTAATACCTTTTTCTTCCATACTGTGAGAAATGCTTTTTGAAAATGGGGTGAAGATGAAGGGAGGAAGAAAGAGCTAAAACTGCCTTGCTCTGTGGTTCAAGTTCTGTGTCTCTTAGCAAATCCTATGGGTGGGAGCCCCACCCTCAACCAACTGCGGAAGCCATCGAGCCTATTTGCAGCACTTTATCTCATCTTTTTACGAAAGCATAGTAAACAAGAGAGAGAAACCAGACTTTCGTTGAGAGCAGGGCTAAGTAGCTGCAGCAGAAGGCCTTCTGCCATTCTGAATTAAATCAGCATGTCTGAGTTTGGGTTTGGATATGTCTCTTCTCATAGCAAAGGAAGGTTTTTCCTTTCCCTTAGGAATGAGTCTAACTGAGGAGCAAAGTATTTGACTCAGTATTTTGAATTTAGCTGTAGCCTTTCTACAAACATTGTGTGTTGTCTTACCAACTGATTTGCAGTTGAAATATCACCTTGTTGTCTATGATGAGCTAGATACTATGGCCAAGGAAAACTCATGTGCTTCCTCTCCTCTGTCAGTCTACAAGTCTGATAACCTTGAGTAGTGATTTACCGATTACAGAAGGCTTTGCAGCCTCTGCTTCCCACAAGGCACTTGAGCTATGAGGATCTGTGCAGATCCTTTTGCCTTTCCTTCTTCCCTCTGTTTGGTTCCGTGCAAACCTCAGTGTCTTCTGTCAACTGTATAAGCAAATGCAGGGTGTACGGGTATTTTGACCTCTTTTTCTCAGCAGTTGGGTCAGTCCCCTTCCCCTGCTGTGTTTCACTCTTAGAGTGTCTCAGTGTGGTTCTGATTCCACTTATTTCTCACACTAGGTGACAGGAACTCGGAGGTCTGCATATGAATATCTTTGAAAGCTTTGCATGGCTAAAATCTGCTTTTGTACACCGCAGGGTAAACTCTGGACAGAAATGTTCGGACCATTTTGCCCAGCTTTTTGTCTTGCTATTATGTTGAAGATTTGGGTTTGATTCCTGATCCTTCATTCAGTCTGTTGTTTATAGCAGCAGCAGTTTGATGCTTTGCAGCAGTGTCTCAAGGCCTGGCTGGATGGGATTTTGTGCAATCTGGTCTAGTGGAAGGTGTCCCTGCAACCATAGCAGGGGGGTTTGGAACTACATGATCTTTAATGTTTCTTCCAACCCAAACCATTCTGTGGTTCTGACTCATTTGCACTTTGCCATTTGCAAAATGTGGCTTGGACTGCTGGAACACTGAACGCAGGCATTGCAATTTTGCACCCTGTTTCATGGGAATTAAAACGTTGCTTTGAAGTGAAGATTAGCAACTTTCATCTTTGGGCTTTGTATGGAAAGGTGAATGTAGATAGTCTTGTGTGCTGCTGGTTGGTTTTGGGGGTCAGATGCAAGAACACAGTTGCAGTGTATAGCTGCAACATTTTTGAGGCAGGGTGGAGGCACAGAACAGTTGCATCATTGATGTGCAGGGAGGTTTCTCATAGTAGCTGAGGGTGTGGCCACAAAGATGCTAATGCTTCAGGAATTCCAGAGATGAAGCCTCAAAATGCTCAAAATGCTCCATAACAGGCAGCAGAGAGAGACTAAAGAAATAGGATGCTGTGGTAGGAATTTCATGAGATCCTTGCTAGCCAGCCCATCTGTGGCAGGAAAATCAAGTCCTGCTGTCAGTCATCTAAAGATGAGGGGTAAAACTCATCCTTCTAACAGCAGATGTTACAAACTGCCACAGTTGTCCAGGTGCAACAAAAGTGTGAACAGCTCAGGGCAGGTCACCTGCTGGACTGTGCTGTTCCAGCCCCATTGGTGATGCTATTGCCCCATCTGTCACTGAGCCTTTTTTGGTGCTTGTTGGGCCATTTGTAACACCAGGCTGTTTTCCTGTGGTGGATGGGGCAATTTGAAGATGTGGGGGCCATGGTTCAGCAGGATGGGGCTCCTGCTACAGTGCTGGCCTTAAACTCAGCCTCTCATTTCTGACTTTGTCTGGCAGAGCAGTTGTGCTCAGCTTTGCTGACACTATTATTTGTGGAGCTGTGCTGTAAACCAGCATACCAATCCAGGTTAAAATAACTCTTTCAAAACAACTGTGATCAGAGTCCACAGATGATTTTGTCAGCATAACCACAGACTGACATGCTTTGTCCCAGACCTAGGTACAGGAATGAGGGCAGAAAGTGGAACTGCAGGTTACTGAGGTTGAAAATGCCATGTATATATCATGTAGAAATAAAATCAAAAGGCAGACAGGAGGTAACCTAACTGAAATTGGGCATTGCAGAAGTTACTTCTGCATTGTCAACTATTTCTTTTCTGCATACAGTGGAAAACAAAAACCCAACAGCTCATACTGCTGTTGTAGTTTGGCAAGTTCAGTGTTTTTTTTTCCTCTGGCAGCACTCTGTTCTCCTCAGGGCTCACTCAAAGGTAGCTGGACAGTTAGATCAGGGATTCAGGTTAAGTTTGGAGAGGGGCAGGTGCCATGGAGAGGTGCAGGAGGTACTTTATAGCAACACTTCCATAGAGCTCCCTGTGCAATACAATTGGAGCATCAGCGGCAAGGCAGAAACACGTGGGACATGGAAAAGGGGGGGAAAGGAGATCATTACTGAAGCTGGATCTACCAGCAGACTAAATATTTGTTGAAATGCTTCCCAGGGAATTCAGGGTATTAAATGTGGTTTTGCACTTCTTGGGTTTAGCAAGGTGCTTGAAACAGCCTTTCCTGATGTTTTTGGAAGCAAGATGGGGCTACTGAAGCTGCCTATGCAATTTGTGAGGGAACAGGAGTGGAACAAGCCTCAGACTGGGAGGTTGAGTTGAGCAGGGTTGTTGCGTGGGATGGGAAGGGAGAAACTCAGAGTTTGATGCCATTCAGTATTTTCAGTGATTTGTGATTGTTTTCACTGATATTTCAGTGATTTTTCAGTAATCAAAGGAACAGTGTATCTGTTTATTAAGCTTTGGGTTAGTAGGCTGGGGGGAGGACAGGACTGGGACTCCCAATGTTTGGAGAAGCCAACAACTATGGAATAAAATGAAAGAAAAAGGCAGAATGTCTACGTTTTGTAACACCTAATCAGTGGCTTGAATTGAGGATGAAGAGTGGCTGGCTTGGTACCAGCTCTGCAGAAGAGGATTGGAGACCTTTAGTGGATTGTGAGACAAGCACGAGTGAACGTTGTTTGTTTTATGTACACAAACAAGGCAAACTGCTTGGGACATGGGGCTGAGAAGTGTTATTGAATAATCATTTATCTCTATAACAGCCAGTAAAGCCTAGGCTGGAATATGTACCCAGTTCTGGACACTAGGCTTCAACAAAAATGCACCTTAAATGGAAGGACTCCAAAAGAGACCAAACAAGCAAAGGTCTGGATAATGTTACCTGCAAGGGAAGGTTGAAGCAACTGCCTTTGGTTATTTTGTGTATCAGAAAATTGTAGGAGAACCAAAGTTTTCAAAAGGGATAGATGCAAAGAGGAAGAAAATAAATCATTCTCTGTAATGTTTGCAGGTAAGGTAGAGAACAAAGAATAAATAAACATATTTATTTATTCCTTCCTATAAATAGTAGGAAGGAAAATATAAGTTAGACATTCAGAAAGGTTTTTAAATAGTAAAAACATTTTTGAAGTGGGATAATTTCTCTGCAATAATATTACATTTTTTCATGAGAGGTCTCCAAGAACAGGTTAGACAAATTACTGTAAGGAATAGTTTAGTGTATTTTATGCAGGCTGAGCAGTCAGAAAGCATCAGGTGATTGGAGTTTCCTCATCCCTTACTCCCTGTGGTTATATCTGATGTTTCAGGTCCTAAGGGCTGTGGACAGAGTGGGAATGCTGCCCCACACCCCCGTGGTTTGCACAGGTTCTGCTCCACCAGCTCAGTCAGTCATTCACATGCATTGATCTGGCTGGGAATGGTAAAGCTTTGTCAGTTTGGATAGCTTTGAGTGGAATGGATGGAGCAGCTCTCTGGTGAGTGAGCCAGATGGGTTATGAGGCACAGGAGCGGTTTTGCAGGGATCAGTGCCAAGTGGCTGGGAAGGGCAGTGGTAGGGGCTGGAAAAGGGGCATATCTGCACTTTAGGGACTCCTTTAGAGCTCACCCAGGGCCTTATTCCTTCAGAGTTCTTCACAGGATTATATTTTTCTTTTTTTTTTATTTGCTGTAGTAAAGTTAACAGAGTTGCTCCACAGGTCTGGTCTAAATAGTCATTTCAAAGCCAAAAAATGTGCAAGGATTAGTTAACTTCAAATGGAGTATGATTTTACAATAGGTACCCTGTTCTGACCATATCAACCTCATCCTAGATTGCTGAGGGAAGCAGTGAAGGATTTGTGCCCTCTTGACATTTTCAGAGGTCAAATATGAAATCCTCTGTCATGTTGCCAGCCCAGAGAGCTACATCCCAGTGCACGTTTCAGAGAACTAGCCATGAGAGACTGGAAGTGTTCTTTACAAGATTATTCCTGTAGTAGCTCTGCATTACTTACTATTAAATGTATATGTGTTTTTCTTTTTTCCTACTCAGGGATTCTTTTCTTGCTTTGTTCTTCTGTGTGCAAGAGTTTTCCTGGACTACCTGTGACACCAGCTGAACTCCTGCAGTTGACTTTTCTGACCATTAGCTGTGGTCGGGGAAATGTCACTTAAAGTTCATCTGCTGCCTCATACTGACAGCAGAGGTAGGCAGAAAGGGGAGAGTAAAGAATTACTGCTGTGTCTGCACATTCTAGTAGAGAGCTTGATGAGAGAGCAAGACTCAAGATGAATCCTGCTTCACTTGTCTCCAGGGCAGATGTTTATGCAGATTCAAGTGTTGCTTGCTATCTTTGCCCAAGCGGACCTGAGCTTTTATTTTGCTTTTGTGTGAGATGCCCACAATGAAAGGAGAGCACGTTCAGGTTCAAGCACATGTGTGTTTACAAGCAGCTCACTTGACTTAAAAAGTTTGTTCCTTGCTCTTCCTTGGAGTGCCATGGTCAGGCTGCCCAGGACACCTCAGTGCAGGCATCAGCTGAGGCCTTATTGGTGCCTCAGCTAGATGGAGAACTTTTCTGCCTTATTTTTGTAGTTATTGCAAAACAATATCCCTGGTTTATCTCTGGTTTATCTCAAAGTGCATTTCACAGCTTGTGTAACTTTCTCTGGTAATTTCTCTCTGTAACCAGATTTATGGAACTAATCTGAGCAGGAACTGTTTGCCCTATTGTTGTAGGGGGTCTATATACACACTCACTGTGATTTTCAGTTACTGTTAATTTATTCTACAAATTATTCTTCATTCACTTCTGTAGTCCAAATCCCATCTACGATGCCTGGCATGTTCAGAATGCCAGCCATGTGGACTGAATTCTACTTCTTACCCCATTGATGTGAACCCAGAGGTGATACCTTTCCCTGGCCCTATAAAATTGAGAGCCAGACGCAGTTAAGGGATAAGGGTCCCACAATTAAAGGATAAGGGTTTTTACTTCAGTATTTTAATAAGGATCCTTATGATGCACCACTTCACCGAGGTGGGTGCACTGCAATGCACACACACACACACACACACACACACCCCCCATAGATGGCATATACAATTTATAGACCTTACAAATTAGCATATCTCACAAGGATGCCCCAATGGGAAGCCTGGATGAATGGTGTGACATTGCCCCATCCGAGCAATTCCCGCCTGGATGGGCCAAATCTCCAGTTTACAGGATATGTTCTAGGGAGGACCTTGGTTTCCCGAGATAGAGTTGGGCTTTCCAGCCTCCAGCTGCGAGGCCTTTAGGATGTTTGGTCTCCTAACAGAATACTAGGACAATGCTCAATTATCAGATTTAAGGAATTACAAGTATGCATCCTAAGAATACCAAGAATACATAAAAGTTGTATAAAAGAAAAGGCTAAAAATAATTTTGGTATCAGAAGGATTCTCTGTATTTCACAGAACGTGTCGTAAAACTTTCTGTGGCTACTCCCATTTCATTCTGTAAGAAAGGGTATGGAAGGCTCCACATGTGTTAGAAGTAGTTTCTTACATTGCATTTATGCAGGGACTTTTATTTTTTAAGTCTTTTGAGACTTCATTATGGACTTGTATTTGAGAAATACTTAATCACTGGTCTTATGAGAAAAATAATATCAGCAGACTATTTATCACAGGACCTAGAGACAACACTTCAGAGTTACTAACTCTATGAGCTTAGTTTTCTGTCTTCAAAAGACCTGCAACTTATCTTTAAAGCTGAAGTTCTTTAACTTTTCTGTTTAGCTTGGTGATAATTCAGACGGTTTAAGAAATGAGTATTTTAGAAATATGAAAAGTTATTACACTCCGTTCAGCTACTTAATACAAACCACAGTGTGGTCGTTATTTAAAAAAACAAGCTACTTGCAGCTTCAGGGAAACTGTGGGGAGCTACTGACACCATCATCCCCCTGCTCTGGTTTTACTGTGGGACGTGAGCTTTGTGTGCTCCAGAGGAGCCAGGCAGAGTGAGAGATTCCTCCAGGGTTAGTGCGGTCCTGGACAGCAGAGGATCAGTTTCTTAAAACCTGATCCATTTTGGCTCTGATTTTAAACAGGGCCCAAGGGGGTGAGAAGGTCTGTTCTGTGGAGAGCTGCAGTTAATTCCTCAAGCTGTGGTTTTCTGTCAATAGACAGATGTACTTTTCTCTCCAAGTGCCCCTGTTCTCACAGTAATTTCTCTTACAGGGAGCAGTATTTGTGTCCTGTGGACCCTCAGGCTTTGAAGCCAGTCCTTGCATGTGTACAAAACACAGGTCCAGATTCAGGAAAGGCTTGCAGCTTCCTTTGACATTAAAAGATAGTAAAGGGGATTTACAGTTCATTAGCATTGTCCCCATCCTTCCAACAGTCTGACCTCTTCAATGTTTCAGAGCCATTCCCACAAGGGTCCTGGATATCCTCCTCTCTATTGAAGCTTGTAAAAGGCTTTGTTGGGGGGCTGTTTCTGAATCCTGTTCTTGGACCCAGCTTTGGGAACAGTGATTAGTTTGACTAGGAGTGTACTTGTAGACACTTGTTAGACACTCCAATGGCCCACAAAAATTTCAGCTCAGTTCCTGCGTCCCTGTGCTGTCAGATGGAGAATGGCACTTTCCATTGCTTTGTACCGGCTGGAGATGTGCCTCAGTGTGTTGGAAGATGCAGGAGGCAGTTGCTGTGGTGTGTTTAACTTAGTTGGCCTGAAGGGTTGTGCAGTGAGAGAGCTTCCATCATTCTAATTCATTCTCTAAATGCTTTTCCTCTCCACAGCTCTGAAAAGTCCAGCTGCATTTCATGAACAAAGAAAGAGTTTGGAGCGTGCCAGGGTAAGATGCAATATAATCTTTAGTGTTTTGGGGAAGTCAGGAATTGTATGTCTTGTGTTTTGGGCATCCTGTAGCTGTTAATGAGATGCAGAAGGGAAGTGTTCATATTCTGGATGTCATACAGCTCTCTGGAGTCAGAGGTGTATTAGATGGGGTGTTCTGCAGCTTGCACGTGGTGCTGGTTAACCCTCAGTGAACTAGTTATGCCTAAAGCCCATTGAAAATGGTGCCTGGATTTTCCCTAGAGTCATCTTTCTGAAAGTGGCTGACACTCTTCTTCCCCACTGTCCAGGCAATTGACATTTTTATTTTTATGATGTTTGTTTTGCCCTTAAATGCTATTAAATGCTCTTATCACGTGGAGCTCAGTTCCACATTTGAGGAAAGTTTCTCTGTTACCTGCACATGCAATTTTTACCTAGGAGACTAGAAAAATTGAAAATTGAATAGAGAGGATCCCCCCCCCAAAATCTTGACTGAAATCACAAACTTCTGGCTCTACAGAAAGAGGAAGCCAGGCATCATACTTCATGTGCCACCTTTTCTAACTGGGAGTTTCTTGGTAATTTCTGTTCCTCAAAAGGCCTCTGGGGATATTTTTTTCTGATTAGCCTACAGTGGAATGAAACTTGTTATGACTAAGTTTTGTTTTAAAAGTGAAAGCAACATAAGTAAAAAAAAAATAACAGCTGTGATTAAGAACTGTAAGGGAAGCCATTTAAACTGTGGAAGGATTGCAACAGGGGACTTTGCCTTAAGACCAGTGACCAGAGGGCTTTTGCTTAATTCTCTTTTTTTTCCTAAAACCTTACTAAGTTAATATTTTTATGTGGGCAGCTGAGCAACCATGGTGCAGTTTTCTGACTGACTTTAATACTTATTTTCTCTGAAGGCCCATCCTGATGTCCAGTACTTACCAGTCTATTACCTGCTGCTTCCAGGTTCCCACTCCTCAGCAGTGTAAAGAGTAATGTGTTCAGCCTGTCAGGGTCATCTCTGTCCATTGCTCCATAGCACTTTCTGCTGCTAAAAGCAGCTCTGGAAGTGAAATAAGCCTTGTCACAGCATTTAGATTCTGCCTCTCAAGGGACTGCATGGGGTTTTTAGCTTAACAAATAACATATCTTTAATCAAATTAAAAAGTATGCCCAAACCACAAGTCAGCCCTGAATGCCAACAGTACATGAAAGTGTGTTCTGTGGACAGTGGACCCAGTACATTTATCTCTCACATAAAAAGAAATCTCATGGATGTTTCCCTGAGACAAGTTAGTGGTGGTGCATACAACAGGAAAAGAGGACTTCAGCTCCTGAGGAAGTGCTTCCCAGTTTCTGTTCTGTGGGGCAGCATTGCACAATTGGCTGAGGTAATTATAATAGAAGGTCATCTTTAGAGTAAGCTCATTTTCTGGGTGGCCTGGGACAGGAGATGGGGCCCTTCTCCGTTTTGTGCTTATTTAGATCTCAGTAACTGCTAGAGATGGTTGTTTGTTTTCCTTGTGCTGTTCTAGAGTCTCTCACTCCTGTGTGCAATCAGCTGAAGGGGGTTCTTGTTTGTCTGTTTTTGCTGCAGACAGAGGACTATCTGAAACGCAAAATCCGCTCCCGGCCCGAGAGATCAGAGCTGGTTAGGATGCACATTCTGGAAGGTATGGCAAGTGCTGAACGTGAAAACATCAACAGTAAACTTTATTGTAACTACCTTTTTAACAGCTTTCTGCTTTGCCTCTGACCTCCAAAGCTTCCTTCCACTTGGGAACGGGCAGAAGATCATGCCTGTTACATGATTCCTTGAGAGGGATTCAACTCTGCTTGCTCAGAATTATTCTCAGAAAATTCTGTTGTGTGAATTCAAATTGTGCAGTTTTGTATGGGTGAGCAACAATGAAATAGAATGACCATAGATTGCTCTTCTGCTAAGGGAAGACACTGTAAAATGTCCAAGAGGGATTGAGGCAGATTTGATCTGATTAATAACAAACCTCAGCTTCAGAGAGGGAGTGCTATGCTGCTGCTGAGCACCCAAGCTTGTGGCACAACCAGGGGGAAAGGTTGAATGAGAATTGGGTGACATCAGTTTGAGAGCAGTGAATTTGTCAAAAGGGCTGCTGTAGTTTTATCTTTATAACCTAAATATACATAACATCTATCATATCTTTGTCATGCATAGTTACCTGTTGTTATCTATCAACTATTTTTCTGTACAGTTACCTACTGTTATCTACAGTTGCCTTTCTGAATAGAATTAAAATACTGCTGAAGGGCATGGGTTGACCATTGTTGGATTGATGCCATTTTATTTACTTTGCCCCAAACAGAGACCTCAGCTGAACCCTCCTTGCAGGCTAAGCAGCTGAAGCTGAAGAGAGCCAGACTGGCAGATGACCTCAATGAGAAGATAGCACAGAGGCCAGGGCCCATGGAGCTGGTGGAGAAGAACATCTTGCCTGTAGAATCGAGCCTGAAGGAAGCTATTATTGGTAAGATCAGAGGAGGATCCTTCTGGAGGGCATTTCCCACATGTGGCTGTGGTTACCTATTAATTCACCTGCATGTCTAAGAGAGTGTAACCCCATGGCTGGTCTCATTTTCCTGGCCCAGAATCACAGGCTTTCAGCCCAAGGATTCAGAAAAGGTAGCCCTCTGGCCCAGATAATGCTATGGAGACATTAAATTATAGGGAATGTGGACATTCCAGAATAATATGAAAGCAGTTGTATACCCTAAAGACTTGAAAGGCTGTTAAAGATTGTATTCCCTAGATTGTCTCCTTAAAATCCCTCTCTCAGTATAACATGTCAACAATGTTGGTCAAGGGAGAACCAGCTGACTTAGATCAGGAGGGGAGACAGAATATAAACAGGTGTGATGAAACAAAAGATGTCTGTGAACTCAAAAACTTCAGAGGATTCAAGCCCTTTAAAAATAAACCAGAACAGATGTAAATCATGCCAGTGCCATTCCAAGGGCTGAAAGGAATGCTGAGGAATAGCCTTCCCACTGCCTCAGCAGTGCTCTTTCCTGTCTCCCCAGACTGAACAGTCTGTGTGTCTGTGGTTATTCATCCCCTCAAACATGCACAGCTACTGTAAAGACAAATGGGACACAACTGTGAGCAAGATGGAATACTTTCCATAAAAAAGGAAAAGGACAGTGTTGTGAGAGAGCCTGGCTTCACTATTGAACAAGAAGTAGTTGAGGAAGGGTGAACTTGTGAACTGAAGCATAGGAGATGTGGCTTCCTTCTTACAGAGCAAAGTACATCTCTGAATTCCTCTTGATTTTGGGTGAGGCCAAATGACAGTATTCCCCTGCTTAGCAGGATTAATTTGAGAAAATGTAGTCTAAAAAAACTTTGGTATATTACAAGTGTACACTCATTTGAATTTATCTACTGGGCATGTAGATGGACAGACATGCTAATAGCAGCCAGGACCATCACTTAATCCATAGCCCTTATTGCTTGTAAGACTAGAGGACAGTTTGGGATTCTGTCTTCCAAGACAGAAGAATCCAAGAGATTCTACCTCCTAACATACAGGATGAACACCAAAAAAGCCATTATTCAATCTTACACTGTCCAGTCTTCTTCTTTGGTACCAGATGATAATGAAATAAGCCATGCCACTGAGCTGGGTTTGGGCAGACCTGAGATCTCTTCTTACACTCACTGATCTTGCCTGGCTAGGAAGCAGGGAAATGGTTCACCCCAGTCGACATCACTTTATTGTACTGATAGTGAATGTAAACACTTAAACCTGATCCAGTTTGGACTCTGTTCTCTCATTTTTAGCTGGTGCTTTAAGCACAGCTCTCCATGTCATCACTGTCTTTGTGAAACACTTAGTGTCAAGCCAAGTAATTTCTTTTTCCACCTTATAGACCACAATTGATGTTTGTGTTTTCAGTTGGACAGGTGAACTACCCAAAGGTTGCAGACAACTCCTCCTTTGATGAGGACAGCAGTGATGCCCTCTCCCCAGAACAGCCAGCCAGCCATGAGTCCCAAGGCTCTGTCCCATCGCCGATGGACTCCCGGATTTGTGAGCCTCTCCCTAGCACCACTGGCACATCACTAGCTCAGGTGAGAATGTGCAGGCCTCCTGCAGTGCCCTGGAGATTCATGCTGATTTGTGGCAGAGGAGCCTAAAAAGTGAGACTGAGGCTTCCCTTAGAGATACAGTCTGTCAGATTTCACAAGGGGTCTTGGCTCTGTGTAGTGTCAGTTACGTCCTCCTCTGGTTATTCACAAACCCTCATGGTGGTGCCTTGTGGGGAAGTGGGCAGCCATTGCTTGGTGATACAGCCTATGTGCAACTGATCCCAGCAGGAAATGCTGGGAGATACAGCTGTTGGATTTTGATTCCTTTTCTGCCCTAAGAAGTTGTACTGCTTCTCAGGGACAACTAAAGCAGTGCATTAAAGCCATCTGATTAAAAATTTGAAGGCCATGCTCCTTCCTAAGTGAACACTTCCTGCACTCTGTTAAAGTATTTCCCTCCTTTTGTGTGTATTCATTATGCTTTTTTCTGTCCCTGCAGGGTTCATCCCAGTTGCAGATTAGTGCAGACTCCAGTGAAACTCTTTTCCTACCTGAGCAGCCACCTCCACCACTGCCACCTCCACCTCTTCTGCCCCCTAGTCTTACCAATGGAGTAGCTCTTACTGCTGCCAAGCCCCCACCAACACTCATTAAGGTACTATTTTGGCTGATGTCTTTATTGTTGTTGTCTGAAGGAAGATAAGAAGGTTACTTTTAAGCAGGTTTGGAGTTGGAAGTATTAGATTATTAGATGCAAAAGGAGGAAACATTTCTCACTAGTGTCTTCCTCCGACACTAATTGTAACATATTTAATGGGGTTTTCTGTTCCATGGTGTATTCATCTTCTATAAAAAGGATGCTGAATGCAAAATGTTTTGAAATGATCAGTGTTATCTGTAATTAGAGTCAATGAGTCTGCACTGGATGAGCAAATGATCTGATGTGCTGGGAAAGGTGACCTGCATTATGGTGCAGCATAAGCTGCTGCCAGTGCGGTGTCTGTAATGTCTCAGTTAGAGAAGCATGGAAAGACCCTGAGGTGAACAAACTAGAAAACTTCAAAATTAAAATCCCAGTGTGTGTTCTGGTTTACATGGAGTATTACATTATATCAGTGTTTCCTTTCTTACTTGCTTCCTCCTTTTTTTCTAAATAGCAAAGCCAGCCCAAGTCTGCTAGTGAGAAGTCTCAGCGCAGTAAAAAAGCCAAGGAGTTGAAGCCGAAAGTCAAGAAGCTAAAGTATCATCAGTATATTCCCCCGGACCAAAAGCAGGACAAGGGAGCTCCTCCCATGGATTCATCCTATGCCAAAATACTGCAGCAACAGCAGCTCTTTCTCCAGCTTCAGATCCTCAACCAGCAGCAGCAGCACTACAACTATCAGACCATCCTGCCAGCCCCACCTAAGTATGGGTCCGCAGTGGCAGGTTTCTTAGCAAGCACTTAGCAGCACTCTTAGCAGAGACCTGGTGTTCTGGGTGTGAGGGGTGGCCTCTGGGTGTCACAGTGTGACACATTCAGCCTTGTAGGTTCCAGAGGGCCTCAGAAAGAGCTGGTGCAAGATGAATTGGACAAAAGCAGCTGAAGGGAGTCAGTTGGCACAGCAAGGAGCATGGATATAGTTGAGAGCATTGGTGTGCTTCAGAGTCTAGGGCAGCACTAGTGACCCAGATGTTTCTGAATGTGTATGTTTGTGGACACTGAGGGCCTCTGGTGTCTTTCTGCTGTGGTTTTGATGTCTGTGTTCTTTCTTTTCCTGCAGGCCTCCAGGAGAGCAGCAGAGTGGTGCCAGTGCCCCTGCTGTACGCAATCTCTCTGCCACAGTCAGCAGCACACCTTCAGTATCTTCTGGTTCAGGTGGGCTGATGAGACAAAACAGTAATGCTGCAGTGGGCAAGCCTGGCCCTCTCCCTGCCAACCTGGATGAGATGAAGGTAAATGTCCTGTGAAGCTGAACAGACCCTTTCTGCCATTGTCATCGGGCAGTACTGAATGATGTTGCTGCTGATATCTAACTGATAGTTGTTCAGTTAGAAGTTCTCTTAATATTGCTCTCTTTTTTCCCCCCTTACCAGGTAGCAGAGCTGAAGCAGGAGCTAAAGCTGAGGGCCTTGCCTGTCTCGGGCACAAAGACGGACCTGATTGAGCGTCTCCGAGCTTACCAAGAGCAGAACGGTGCAGCCGGCCAAACGACCCCCACTCCCAAGCCCAGCACAGCAGCCGTCCTCCCTAAAGCTGCTGAGGTGGTGGTGGCCTTCCCAACTGCCAGGCTGAGCACAGGGCCAGCCCTGGTCACCACTGGCATTGCACCAGCAGAAGTAGTTGTGGCCACAGTTACTGGTGGCGGCGTGATGAAGTTTGGGAGCACAGGCTCAACTCCTCCTGTTTCTCCAACTCCTTCTGAGCGCTCGCAAATGAGTACAGGGGATGAAAACTCGGGCACTGGAGATACCTTTGGAGAGATGGTGACTTCACCTCTGACCCAGCTCACCTTGCAGACATCTCCAGTGCAGTTCTTGGTGAAGGAAGAAAGCTCCAAGTCCGCTTCCTGCAGCATAAATGTGGCACCCAAGTCAGAGTGGTGTGGTGCTGGTAACAGCAGAGATGCAGAAGTTAGGGACAAAGACCAGATGCTGCAGGAGAAGGACAAGCAGATTGAGGAACTCACCCGCATGCTGAAACAGAAGCAGCAGCTGGTGGAGATGCTTAGGCTGCAGCTGGAGCAGGAGAAGCGCTCCCAGCAGTCCCAGCCAGCCCCAACAGCCGCGGGAGAAGGAACAGCCCTTGCCTCCAAGCCAGGAGCGTTAGGCGCCCAGGTCAAGAGTGAAAATGGTTTCCTGAGTTGCCAGTGTGCGAAGCAATCCAGTGGCCAAACAGAGCAGTTCAGCCCTGCACCAAGCGCTAGCCAAATGGACACTTCGAACCCAAGCCCAGTGCCAAAGAAAGCCGTGCTGGTGAAGCAGGAGGAGGCGGAGCCGCCGTGCCAGTCCCACAGCCCGCAGCTTATCCTTGGCCAGCAAGGGAGCGCCCTCATCAAGGGCACCCCTCCCCCCACCCTCATCACTGACTCCACAGGGACCCACATTGTCCTCACCGTGACCAAGCAGAGCACCGAGAGGCAGGGCCTCTCTCCCCACGGGATGGCAGGGAGCAGCTGCCCACCCCTGCAGGTAGGCAAGGGTTAGATCCCATCCCTGCTGTGGGTGATTGGGTTCCTCTCTCCTCGTCCCACTCAGGTCACCATAGGATGGCCTCACGGGGTGGAAATTCAGTACAGTAAATACTGAAAGGGCTGAGTTGCTCACTGCAGTGGTTGGTAGATCATGGCTTTGTAAAACAGAGCAGTGTAAGCAGATCTTTGGCAAAAAGACTGGAATTTGACTATGATGAGCTGCGTACGGCAATGCACGATTGGCTCTGTGCATCACAGGCTGTTCAGCATTCTTCCAAACACATGGTTCTGCCTTTTGTCAGGCAGGACCTTGGGCTTGGACTGTAAGGGTTTGTTGCCACAGTTCACTGGTTTTTAACAACTATGCCTGTGGTAGTAAAATGAGCAGAGTGTATTTCACCTCTTGTCCTTAACTGTAGAGATCATAGTTGGAGTGATAGATGGGTCATCTTATCTACCAAGAGGTGAAATCAGACCCTGGGAGCAGTCTGTTTGCTTTTTGGCTGCTCTTTGTTTTAATGCATGTCAGTATTTCAGTGTTAACAGAGTCTTTCATCAGAGATGATTTACGAATCCCCTGCTGGCATGAGCTCAGCACTTAACAGAAGTGTTCCGAGTGTTCCTTCCAGGAAGGGATAAATATGCCCAAGTTTGATGGCATAAGTCAAACCTCAGCACCTTCCATGACATCAAAGATAATTTTCATTCTCTGCTGATACATTTCTTGCACTTTCTGCAGAGCAACTGGCAGTGTCTGCCATTAGTGACAGGCACTGAGCAGGCTACGTTTGCTGCATAGCAGGTGAGATGTCGGCAGCAGAGAATCTCACCTGAGCTCCACCGCTGCTCCACAAGGGCACAGCTCCTGTCAGGTCTGGCAGTCTTCAAGGCATGTCATGGGTAGCCCAGGGATTTAGGCTGGTACTACCTCCTCCCTTAGGACTCTCAATCGCATCTGGTCTGATTTCTCTGCTCAGGGAAAGAGAAGGATGGAATTTAATAAAGAATAAAGAGTGGGGAAAAACAAACTTAAAAATCCTGTAAGAAGCCTAAGCCCTGTGTCAGTGTCACGTCTGGGGAATAACCTGTTATGGATACCCTTTCCTTTCCAGAGCGTACAATCATCACCCGCTAAAACTTCCAGCCAACTGCCGTGTCAGGTACCTGCAAACACCCCTCAGCATCCCACACAACAGCAGCAGCAGCAGCAGCCCAGAGGACCAAACCAATCTAAGGTAGCTCCCTGCCTGCTCCCTTTTCTCCCTTGGTTTTCTTTGCCTGCTGCCAGCGTTTGTACCCACAGGCAGTGGGTACAAATGTACCACATTCCAGTGGGTGTTGTCTGTGGAGTAAAAACAACGAGGGGCTGGAGTGGGCAGCCTTGATTCACAGGAGTATTCCAGATTCTTGAAGGACTGCTGCTGAACAGAAGAGGTGGCTGCTGCATAGAGAGAGGGTGGTGTGGACAGTGTGGCTGCTGCTGGAGGGGCATGTGAGCTCAGAGGGGTAAAAGGGCTGTGACCTTTTAGTCTCTGCTACTGCTGAGCATGCTGTCATTTCCATTCCCCTGCCCTGAGCATGCCAGTTAATCACCACTTTGTGAAGTGTTATACGGCTTCAGGAAAGAGAGCACCTCCGCCTTTAACCCTCTCCAGGTGCTGGCTGTAAAGAGGCTATGCTCTACATCTCAACCCTTTCTAGCCTGCTTAGCTGTCTCTCTAAACTGTAATTAAGATAAGGTACAGAAAGATGATTAAGAGTTTTTATGAGCTTGGAGGATCATTTCTGAGTCAGTTCCTGGAAAGGGTATGAAGACAGAAGTGATTTCTAGCATATTTAGAGTGAGAAATGTACTTTGCAAAGGGTCAGTGCCTTGGTTTGCTTTGAGACCTCGGAGAAAGTGGAGAAGGTAAATAAAGGCACCTTTTTCCTTGGAGTTCCTTAGCCTTTGTGCTGCAGAGGTGTCTGTACTGACTTTTCCAATCCTTTTGCCTCCCTGTGGGGTCAGAAGCCAGGTCTCCAGGTGGTCACAGGGCAGCTGGCCTACACCAAGTTGTCTTTCTCAGCACCTCCAAACCTGCAGCCTTTCTTCCCCAATGGTTTCCATAAGCAGTTGCTGAGAATTGGTACTTCTGGTAAAACCAGCCCACCCAGTGTGTCAAAAAAGGTGCTCTCCCAGCACATCCCATGGCCTGTGCCATGGTTTCCAGCCCTTCTCAGGAAGAGTGGACCCCAGAAGAGCTGCTCTGGGGTCACTTCTCTACCTGTGGGTCACAGAACAGATGAGCAGCTTTCCAGGGAAAACAGGATAGGCAAAGGCATCAATATGTACACGTGTTGGAAGTGGCATTCAGCTGCTGCCCAGGGTTTGCTGCTCTAGGGGAGCAAGTTTCTGTGTGGGTCATGCAGAGCTGCTGTAGAGAGAAAGGCCTGATCCTCCTTCTTATGGGCAGTTATTTGCTGATTCATCTGGTAAAGCTGAGTCATGAGCACCACTTCCTGCAACACTTGGGGTTTCCTTTGGAGCTCTGGTGCTGCTGAGTGCTCTGGTGCTCTCTGCCCACCAGCAGGCTGTGAAACTTGCTGCTAAGTGAAGCTGGCTTGTGACTCCAAAGCAGGCACTGTAGAGGGAGGTGGGTAGGCCCTGGATATATTGCACAGAGTAGGGTGAACACACAAGGGAAATGCCCTTTCCCTCCAAAGTGCTGCAGGAATCCCCTGGTTGGATAGATGAGGCTCTCCCCGTCCAGCAGAAGTGAGGAGGTGGTTTGTGGTGTGGCCTCTTTAGCATTGGAAAAATCAACTAAAGATTTCCAGCTGTGAGTCAAGGGGAAATTTGTCTTCTTCCCCTGCAGTCAGGGCATAGTGCACAGAGTCCAGGGAAGGAGGCAGGCTGCTGTGGGCAGAGCAGTGCAGACTGCTGTGCCGTGCTCCGAGGGAGAAGTGATGATCTCTCAAAGCAGCTGTGAGACAGGAGTTGATGTAGACTTTTCCCTGATTTGCATTCATTCCCTCTTCTCCCTTCATTCTAAACAGTCCTCATCACAGCCTGGCTCTCCTGCTGCCCCTTCCCCCTCCCAGATGGACCTGGAGCAGCAACAGCACACGCCGCTTTTTGGAACTCCTCCACCTCCTCTTCCGGCTCCCTCGGTCCCAATGAAAGAGCCACCACCAGGCTATGAAGAGGCCATGAAGCAACAGCCAAAGGCCCAGGTGAGAGTTGTTGTTCTCCCTGGTTTCCTTGGAGAGCAGAGGAAAAGTTGCCATTGTGAATTTACTTAGTTTCTTGATGTGGGCCAGTGATAGGGAATGGAGACACAACTGCACTTTTCTCATTGAACTTCCTCTGGAGGGTTTGGGCTGAACCCAGGTAAAAAATCCCAAGCCATTCACTGCCATTGCTGACCATACTTTCCGAGCCAGTTACAGCCTGGGTTACAGAGGACTCTGGTGCCATGTCATGGTGTGCTCACTCTTGGTAGAAAACAGCCCCATCCCTGGGGCAAGGGAGGAGAGCCAGCAGCCAAGGGTGTTGCTGGAGGTGGAAGTTCCCTTGCTGAATAGGAAGCTAATCCTACACTTGCTTTCCCCAGGAGAACGGCTGTTCCAGCCAGCAGATGGACGACCTGTTTGATATCCTCATCGAAAGTGGAGGTAAGGAGACAAAGCCAGCATTTCCCACCGTCCCTGGGTCTGACTCTGGGGATTGCAGAGCACCGAGGGGAGAGTCTGTTATGGCCTCACTCTCTTCTCCAGTGTCCCTTCCAGTGCCTTTAGCACTGGCAGCAGTCATTAAGGCACTGAGGGAGATGTCACTCAGACCTTAATATGATTCTGTGATTCTTGATAGCTCTGCTGCATCAGAGTCAGGCACATCGCTTCTGACATACTGGACAGAGATGGGATTTTGGGGAGGTGGGCTGAAAACTCCCCATAGTGAGGCAAGCACGGGCACAGGGATGTTTCCTCATCCCAGCTGGTGGTCAGTGATGGCTTAGTCTGGGGAGTGTCTGTGGCCCTGGTGGGTGGGAAGGATCCTTCTGGTGTTCAGCCAGACTTTTCCTTACCTGGCCTGTTTGTTCCCTCTCAGAGATTTCTGCTGACTTCAAGGATCAGTCGTCCCCAGCTGGGAAAGAGGCGCCCGTGGCCCCGGCGTGTTCCCCAGTGCCCAGCAGCCAGCACTCCTCGGAGCTGGCGGTGCCGGTGTCCCTGGGGCAGCCGGTGCTGCCGGGCCGCCTGGAGGACTTCCTGGAGAGCAGCACCGGCCTCCCGCTGCTGACGGCGGGCCACGACGGGCCGGAGCCCCTGTCCCTCATTGATGACCTCCACAGTGAGATGCTGAGCAGCTCGGCCATCCTGGACCACCCGCCTTCACCCATGGACACCTCGGAATTGCACTTTGCTCACGAGCCGTCTGGGGGCATAGCCCTGGATCTGGCTGAGGCTAACTTGGACAGCATGGACTGGCTGGAGCTGCCAGGGGGTTCTGTCATGAGCCTGGCTCCCCTGAGCACCACGGCTCCCAGCCTCTTTTCCACAGACTTTCTTGATGGACATGATCTGCAGCTGCACTGGGATTCTTGCTTGTAATTCTGTGAGCAGAGACTGAAGGGGACGGGAGTGGGAGGGCACAGGCATGCAGAGGGAAGAGGCCAGTCAATCAAAAAAAAAGAAAAAGAAAGAGCTCCTAGTATTTGTACTCCTCCCCTAACAGTGTCCTTCCTGTGTGAAGCCAGCAGTGGGCCAGGCCAGGGCAGGGAGATCGGCTGCTGGGGGGGGGGAAAGGGGCAGGAGGAGCTGTGGAGCTGGTGGCCTCCTGCCCACTCCACACAGCCTGGCCCAGCTGGGGTGAGAGCAGAGCCAGCAGCCCGTTTCTCCAGGCAGGAGCAATGGCAGCACATTGTTCCTCACGTGGGACAGAGCATGACTGGGCCTGAGCTGTTTCCAGAAGCAGCACTCTGCGCCTTCCTGGGATTGGCAGATAAAGGGGGTTGTGCTGCCCCAACACGGTTGGTCTTAACGGTTGTGGAAATGGATTCTACCTCTGGAGCAGGACACAAAGGCAGGAGGGCTGGCTGGGGCCCAGAGCAGCTGCCTTCTGCACCACCTGCCATCTCTCAGGGGAGGGTCTGATCTGCCGCAGGGCTGGGAGGAGCTGGGCAGAACAGGCACCTCTCTAAATGTAGCCAAAGGGAACCAGGGCTCCCCACCAACCTGCTAATGTCTAAGCTGGTTTCCCAAATATTGCTGAGCTTGGCAGAGGCCTGCCCGCTACCTTCACTCACTTTGGGCTGCAAAACAGGTTTTTAAGGTGCTAAAATCAGGTCCTTATACGTTAAAACTGCTGTCGGGCACAGCCCATTGTCCCCAGCTCCCATGGCACTTGTGACATCCCCAGGTGAGCAGGGCACTCAGCCTGGGCAGGGACCCGGGCAGTCAGCCTGGCGTGTCCTGGGGAGCGGGTGAGGGGCACAGCTGGCAATCAGTAACATATCACTGGGGGCCATGTGCAATCTGTCTCTGCCTTCACTGTGTTGGTGCCTCACTGTAACACGTGCCCCAGTGGAAAGCAGCAGCTGGGAATGGATGTTGAACCCCATAGGCAAGGAAGGGGAAGTGGGACTGCAAGAGTGGTGTTGTGTGGCACAGCGCAGGTCCTGGCTCAGTGACTGTGAGGGCCCCTTTCTGGGGAGGAGCCTGAAAGCAAGTATTGGGCAGCTGAACTCTGCTCTTCCCTCCCTCCAGTCCCACAGAGTAAAAGGCA
Source organism: Molothrus aeneus (assembly GCF_037042795.1). Taxonomy (NCBI): domain Eukaryota; kingdom Metazoa; phylum Chordata; class Aves; order Passeriformes; family Icteridae; genus Molothrus; species Molothrus aeneus. Next base: position 20,584,710 of record NC_089650.1, on the reverse strand, counting down.
AAAGTAAATGGCTGCTTACTTTGAGTTGGTGCCCTGTGTCCCTGTGGGGCCCCAGGCTGGTGCCTTGGGGCAACTGCAGGCTGAGGAGCGGGTGTACAAGTCCCCGGGACCTCAGAGCCACAACAGTGCAATTCCTTGGGCAGGGCTCTGTGGTGGAGCACCAGGCCTGTGGCTCACTCTTACGCTGTTACTTTAGAATTCCTGGGTCAGTAACTCACAGCCACACTGAGCAGATGGGACATGGCTTACATGGATGTGGCCACCTCGCCACAAGGCTGTCCCTGCTTTGGCCCTGAGCTGGGTCCAGGCTGCTCATGCTGAGTGAGGTGGGGGCAGCTGTGGCTTCTGAAGTCACCCAGACTGAAGTACTGACCTGCTCAGGCAATGGAAGGATCAACTGCCATCCTTCTCAGTATCTCCTTGAGGATGCTGTTCCCACCTTTCCCCCACTGTGGGCTGCAGAACTTCCTGCTGGGGAGGGGTAGCTGTGAGCCCCATGCTTCTTCCCTGCAACTTTGGTACCTGGTCCTCTTCCCAGGGAGAGGCTGTGCCACAGGGGTGCTGGTACCTCTGCTCCATGGTGAGGCAGGTAAATGCCAACCCTGCACAATGTGCTCTCCCTCAGCCACTGAACTGGCAGCTGGGTGGGGTCATGCCTGTTTGCAGCTGGGAGATACTCCTGCTTTCCTGAGCCCTTTGCTTGTTAACTGCATGGGGAGCCACTTTCCTAATCATTAGCAGGGGGAGCCTGCTGGCAGCTTCCTTTCTTTCCCCTCCTCTCTCTTCTGGCCCTGAGCTGTAAGCAAGTTGGAGCCTCTTATCTGCCTCCCTCAGTGTCCGGGTTGGGGAGGACACCACTCCCCCCCCTCCCCTTCCCCACAGGCTTTCTATTCCTCAAACTAGTGTCACATCCTAAAAATCAGAATAAAAGAGTCTGGTGAGCACCCCCTTTATCCTCCTGAGCCTTCCCTGAATTCTTTTCCTGGCACAGCCCAGGTGCTCACTGGGAGCAGTGAGTACTTAGCAATCACTTTAAGGAGCTTTCACCAGCTCTGCCCAGCTGTGGGGGCAGAAGGCAAGGAGTTTCTAAGGAGGAAAGTATGGGGGGAGTGGGAGGATCTCTGAGATGCTAGGGGCAAAATGTGAGGCTGCCTGTTTGTCAGACTCAAGCAAAATCAGGTTCTTCAGCCCATAGTTGCAGTAGCCCCCACAAAAACCAGCTGTGTGATTTCTTTGGTACAAATAATTACAATTCTACAGCTATTAAATAAAGAAGGAAATTATCAATAAAGTGCAATGAGTTCCTAGAGGAAGGTGGGAGACTCCAGCTGCAGTCCTGGCCTGACCCAGCCCTGGTTCCTTGCCCTGAGCCAGGTACTCCAGTGATTGGCAGAGAGATGCCAATGCCTGATAGCAGTGTAGCCCTTCCCAGAGATTGCTGGTGGAAGGCTGAGCTCCCTTTCACTTTCACCCATCCACCATCAGGTGTGAAACTGTAGGAATTTAATGACCCTGACTTTGCCCAACATACTTGCATTGGCTGAAGAGCTTCAAGGAGCCCAGAGGATGCAGAACCATGAGCCTCATGTCCTGAGGAGCCCGGCTGACCTGTGGGAGCCCCTCTGCACAAGGGGCTTCTGCCAGGAGAGTGAGTGCTAACCCCATGCCTGTGGGCAGAGGGGAAGGTGGTGCCTCAGCCCTGAAAATGTTAGAAAGTCTTTTCCCCAAGCAGTGCCCAGAGCAGGCTTGCCCAGTTCTCTCTCTGCTTTCTTACTATTATTTCTTTGAATAATAGTTCAATAGTTCTTTGTTGGAAGAGGTATTCCCCTGGACATACTTTTTTGCACCCATTGGGAAAAACAAAGTCTGATGTTCTGCCTCTACCTTGAATGTAATCCTGAATCTTTCTGCTGTAACCACTACTTGTTTGTAATGTGTATTTGACTAGCACGCACTCTCCCTTCCACTATGCAGCCACTGGCGAGGGGTGATCAGCACCATCACAGTCGGATGGTGCTGGGGCATCGGATCCGGAGCGAGTATTCAACTGGAAAAGGATAAAAGTGACAAGTTAATGGGGGAGAGAATGGATCTTTAAATTGAATTATTTTTTCAGTTACAAATATTTGAAGAAAAAAAATCCATTTTATTAAAAAAATTCCAAACAGCCATGTTCTCAAGAACTTCTCTGCTGTGCTGGTGGGAGGGCTTGGGGCCATTCTGCCTTTTTCAGCTAAGGGTGGGTGATCCCTCTGTGTCTTTCTCAAACCTGAAAAAAGCAGCTTCAGTGGTGGTGGCTCATCCTTCTCAGCTGCAGAGAGATTCCCTCAGTGTATGGAAATTACCTATCCTGCAACTAGAGGCAGGTTTTACCAGGGACAGCTATTTGTCTCCCCCAGCCCAGCAGGCTGGTCTGGACTGCAGGTGGTGGTGAGGTGACACTGCCCCTTCTGCAGCCACATTCCAAAGGAATTACCTTCACTGAAGACACTCACTTTCAAATCAGAATATATGCTGCAACTTCCACCCTCCCACAAGCTTGGACTTCTAAACACAGTTGTCCCAAGGGCCTGTGCCTTGTTACTGTCCCACTTTGCAGCTCAGCCTACACCTGTGCTTTGTCCAGAGATGCTTCTTGTATAGACAACACTGCTGTTCCCACCACCCAGCCCTGCTTTCTGCTAGCCCCTCTGCCTTTCCTAAGGGTCCTCCCTCTGCAGTGTCCCTGCAACCCGTAGTTTCCAGTATTTCTGCCTTTTCTGAGGCTCAGTTGTGGACCTGCTCTTAGGGCTGGTGGCACAGAGGCGAGGCAGGGCTGCCACTGCTGGCAGCACAACTGGCTCTGCCCTGGCTGCTGCCTGACCTTGTGGGCTGCTCCAATGCAAGGAGCTCCCTCAGTGCCAGCACAGAAATGGGATCACCATTGTCAAATGGCAGAAAGGAAAAATTAAATCAAGTCCTGACCCTGTCAAAAAAAAAACCCACAAAGCCCAGCACTCCCCCAAGACGCAGTTTTTATTTACAAACCCACCAAATAAAGGAAAGTAAGAATCTAGTGTCATCCCATCAGTAGTTTGTGCTCACAGACAAGCGCTTTCAGTAGAAAGTCACAGACTCCATATCCAGAGCCACCACCACAAAGCAGCAATTCTCCACTCCTGACCCACGTCCCCGATGCCATTGCAGGGCGAGGAGGACGAGTAGGTCTCCCTGAGCCAGCTCCAACCTAAACCTTGTCCTGAGCTACAACGTTGCCAAAATATACATGTTCCTGGAGGAAATTTACAGCTTTTTGGTTAACAGTAAAAATCGACAGCATGAAACACTCTTGTTTGAAGGAGAGGTGGTTTTTGTCTGCTCCCAGAGTAGACAATGACCATCCCCTAAGGCTGTTACAGTGGTAACAGGCTGGTAAATTTGGGCAACTCCTGTCAACACCCCACACCAGTGCCAGGGAGGTGGAATGAAACTGATGTCAGTTCCCCCTTCTTAGCTCCAAGTCAAAGGAACTCTGCTGTGTCCCCCAGCACAGGGGAGCCCTTGGCTGCCATGGGGAGGGGATGTGCTCTCCCTGCTGCTGTACGGCAGTGAGTCTCTCACCAGCCCAATTCCACATGGCACCAGCTCTCATGGATCAAAGCCATCCCAAAAGGGCCATCTCTCTCCCACAGCTCCAGCCACAGACACACTCACATCCCCACACGTGACTGCTGGCCCATGGGGCAGGGCACAATGGCTGCAGCCAGGCTGCTCCCCTGGGCACTGATGGGGAGGCAGGGCTGAGGAAAGCAGGAGATAGGGGTGGCAGACATGTGGAAAGCTGGAAGGGGGCACTTGCTTTTAGTAGCCAGAACACACTTGTCCCTTTGCAGCATCACCCTCAACCATCAGCCCCCTTGGGTCTGCAGCTCAGCCTCCTGGCACTGCTCCATCTGTCCCAGGAGGTTTGGCAGCCCCCGGGGGGATTTTGTCACAGATACAAGTGGGTGGGGTGGGGAAGGGCAGGGTGTGAGACATGAGGGGGTGGAAGAGATGAGTGTGGCCATCGAGAAGGTCCCCAGGATGGGGCGGGGTGGGGGTCACCCATCTATGTCCCAGCTGAAGAGATGGTGCTTCACAAGCATGTCCTGCACCCCTTCCTTCAGTGGCTTCTTCTCCTTCTCCTGCAGGATGACACAGAGACCCAGGTCAGTGCACCACGCCCAGAAAAGGACAGCAAAGGAGAGGTTGTGTCTGTGGGCAGAGCCTGAGCATACCGAGGCTCTGGCACCCAGAGCAGCTTCCTGCACTTCCCACCTTTGCACAGCTGGCACAGGGAGAGGCCTTTGGTTTGGAGAGCATCGGGGAAAGGGAGCCTGACACTTCCCTCTGCCCCAGCTGGGCAGGGCAGGCAGCCCCCTCTGCCACCACTGCCCCACAGCTCCTGCTGCAGCTGCTGGAAAGCAGCCCCATCCACAGCCTCTGGAGCTGGCTCCAGAAGAGGCAGATGATGGGCTGAAGCACAAAGCTGGGAGAGGGAGGCAGTAAGTGAAGCCCCTGGCTGAGTGAAAGAATGAGAGATGCCACCTACTCACCTCCCTCTTTATTGGCAGCTCCCAGTCCTGAGAGAGGCTAAAAGCAAATTTGCCTAGGACTCTGCAACAAAACCAGAAGAGTGTGATGTTAAAATGGACCCCCCAGACCACACTCGCAGCCTTTGCCCACAACTGCTGCCCCAGGCACACAAATACACTGTCTCCCCAGCTTGTCCTGGCATGCCACTAAGCTTACAAGGGTGAAATTCCTTGTTTGATTGGTGTTGAAAAGACAGCAGCAGTCACTCATTCCCTCTTTGCTGGGCTTCACATCCTCCCAGGCCAGGCTGGAAGAAGGAGCCTGAAGATGTGACTCAAGTGCAGCCCCTACAGAGCCTGGTGCAGCAGCACAGGGAGGCAGGGACAGCCCCGGGCTCCGGGGGACTGCAGACACGCCTGGCTGAGGGCTGCACAATTGCAGCTGGCAAGAGCAGATGGCAGGTTCCTCTCCAGAAAGCAGACCCCTTCCTGCAGCACCTCAGAGCTCTGCAGCCCCCTCCCTCTCCCTGGAACAAGAGAAGTGTCCTGCAGCAGCAGTGCTCAGAGGGGCTGGCACAGGGTGCTCCCTTGCTGGCTGGGAGAAGCAGGATGTAAGACATGAACCAGTCCCACTCGGTCCTTTGGCTGTGCCCAACTGGCACTGCCCCCATGCTGTGGGACATGGCAGCCCAGAGGTGGCAGAAACCCCCTCCCGTTCAGCAGCGGGCTGAGAACACTCTGAAGCGTGCACACACAGGGTTCCTCTGGCTACAGATGCTCCCACTGGGGCCTGAGGCAAGTGGGTGGTGCACACAAAAGCCAGCTTCCACTGAAGGACAGCAGGAACCAGGCTGGAGCAGTGGTGATAGCAGGGGATTTGCCTTCCAGTTCCCTGGGACTTCATCTGGCTTTGCAGAGTGCAGGAGGGCCAGGAGCATGGATGCCCAGAGCCCCAGGGATGTGTGCCCTAGGCTCCAAGTGACTGCCTTGTGCAAGCTCAGGCACTAAAGCTGCTTTCAGCCCTCTCACCTAACCAGGGAGTCAGTGGGTGACTGACTCCTCAGCCAATGACTGTCCAACTGTCTCCCTAGGATATTCCCTGTTCCCTGCCTGGACTTGGAGTGCCTGGCAAAGGACATGGAGAGCAGTGGGGTTGAAAAGGCAGACTCTCCATCAGAATAGGTGTACAGCAGGAGGCAGGCAAAGGCTGCCTGCTTGTCACAACAGGACCCCAGGAGCCAAGCTCTGCTCTTGGATCAGGCAGGCATAGTGCTTCACAATAAACTGCCCAGAGATTCCCTGCTGCCTCAGCACACAGCAGGAAATCTCTATGGCTGGGATGTCTGGGCAGCCCACGCTGCAACTCACTGGAGAGGGCCCAAACCCAGCTGTAGTGAGGGCCACCTCCTGCAGAGGAGGGGGATATCTATTCCAGACACTGGCATGGGGACATGCCATGGGGACACTCACCTCAGCTCACATTTGATCTGCACCCAGCCAGGGCTGCGCAGGAACGACCAGGGATGGAACCATTTCTCCACAGTCTGCAGGCTTGAGCACAGCACCTCCAGCCACAAATGCAGCACCTGCTCGCTGCAACAATGGGGTATAGGCTTGTTACTCAGCTGCAGCCAGGGAAAGAAACCACATCCCTCTGGGGTAGTCTGTTTTCAGCCCTAGCCTTGACCCCCATCCCCAGCCCTGTGGGAACAGGATAACCCCGTAAACTTGTGTGAGCCACCCCATACAACAGGAGCTCCCTCTTCCAGCAAGAAATCAGGCCAGCAAAACACACAAGGAACAAGTCTCTCCCAGTGGCTGCAGTGAGAGGGGGGAAAAACAATGCTGTGGCCTAAGATTGAAACCACTGCTGTCCTTAAGCCCACTCTGTCCCTTCCCAAGCTCTTTGCAGCCAAAATGCTGAGGGTACCAGGACCAGATGACTCACTTGAGTCCAACACAGATCAGAGAACGAAGCTTCACATCCATCTGTGCATGTGCAGCATCGTGTGTCATGTTCACAGCCTGAACCGCCTGCAGGGAGGGAAGGTGTGGTTAATGCTGGGCAGCCACTTCAGCAACACAGCCAAATGCTCCCCACCCCCACCAGTGCCCCCTGCTACCACCAGAGAGGCTAAGAGAAGGTCTGGGAGACTCTGGAGCATCTCCCTCCAACAGTCTCCACAGGAAACATCCCCAAAGTAGGAGCTGGGCTCTGGCTGGGCTTGGGGCAGCACTCACCCGGTAAAGCAGCTCCTCTGGAGTGAGGACTTTGCCATCTTCATCAAGCCTGTAAAGATCACAGCAGAGACCCAGCTAGCTCCAGTCACCCTGAGCATATGCAGCACTTTCCTGCTTCATACCCCAACAGCTCTCATGCTACTGCTGAGCCCAGAGGTGCCCCGCAGCCATGAGAGCCAGATACAGACCCAGAATCAAACACAGGGGCCCAGGGGAGGGGACAAGAGCCACTGCCAGCCCAGGTCAGCACAGGCACAGCAGCCTGCTGACACCACACCCACAGGAGCACGGGGCAGACTACGAGCCTTGCCAAGGTGCAGAGCAGCATCAGTTTGATGAGCATGGAGGAGCAGGGCACAGACCTGTAAGTCTTGCAGAGCACAAGGCGAGAATACACGGAGTCAAAGTCCCGTTCCACTTCCCGGCTTGCAGCCTGGAGGAGCAGAAGGACACTCAGCACACCTGCCCTAAATCCACCACCTCAGCCCGCTGGCAACACTGCCCCATGAAAGGAACTAGGACATCTCACCTCTTCAATGAACAGCCAAGGGTGGCAGGCACCCCCCAGCAGAGATGGCTTCTTCAATCCATGTTCAAATATGGACTTCAAGGCTGGACAGAGTGTGCCGCGCACCAAGTCTGTCACTCCCTCTGTGACAGAATCATCTCCAGCGATGGAGTACTGAGGAACAGGGAGAGCCAGCTCTCAGGGGGCAGAGCATGGAGGTGATCCACTCACCTACACCTCTGCACAGACCAATTCCACACCCAGGTGCCTGCCAGAACACCCTCCCCGCCTCTACCTGTCATGCTCTTGCATAAGGGCCCATGTTCTGTGCTACTGCAGGGGATCTCCTGAGACCTTTTTGTTCAGGTGGTGCCCAGGAGACCCCACAAGTGACCCCAGCACCAGCCCGGCAGCATTCAGCACACAGGAATGTGATGGTGTGATGCTGACTGAGCTAGGGTGTGGAGAGGGACTTGCACTGAGGTCTCTGGGATTCTGTAAGCTGCTAAAGGTCAAGACAAACAGAACCAAATAGGAATTTCCAGGTCAGGGGGAACACCACTTTGAGGTATCACGCTGACAGTCTGCTAACACCCCCATAAGTGAGATCCTCTCTGTTTCCACAGTTAGGAGCAGAAACCCTGAGCAGCGCGGAACATTTCTGTGCACAGAGAGGTGATCTGCATCTAAGGAGCCCTGAGAGAGGGGGAAGGAAGTGATAGGTCAGTACTGACATCTCTCTGGGGGCTTCTCTAGGGGAGCTTGGGTCAGCCTTTCAGCTCTTCCTCACTCCCCAAATGCTGAGAAGAGAGAGAACCAGGCCTTCTCCACTTCCCCTGAAAATTGCTGAGGTCAACAGCTGCTGATGTTTAGCTCATGCACACTACCTGAATCTTGAGGACATATTGAAGTATCTGCTATAGATAAGTGCCATCCTATCACTGCCAGCTGTAAGAGGAACTAAGACAGATTGTCCCCTTGGGCACAACTGCTTGGGAAGAATTTACTGTCATGGTCACAAAGCATGTGCAGGATCCATAGGTACAGCCTCAAAGGAGTAAAAGAACACAGGCAGCTGGGAGCAGACAGAAACACTGCCCTGCTTCCTCATCTCTAGGGTCCTTGCAACCCCAGGCATATCACACAGGTGCCTTGGCAGCCCTCTGGGGCCCTCACTCTCCACTTGGTCAGCGTGAGGAATTTGGGTAAACAGGTTTAGGAAGATAAGCTGCCTGATCACATCACAAAGCACTCAGAGGCCAGAGAAGCAAACAGACTGAAAGAGGGAAATCTATGGCTCTTTTCAACTGTGTTTTTTTAGTTATGACATAACCCTTTTTTTAAATGTAAAGTTTTTTTGTAATTGTGGGGTTTTTAAGTACCTCTTTACTCCGCTCATCCAAGATCTCCACAAATTTTGCAGGAAACCAACCTACAAAGAGTGAACAAAGAGATGAGCCTGACAAAGATACTGAGAAATCCTTACACAAAGCCCAGTGGGAGCTGAGAAAAAAAATCAGAGTTCACAGGGCCTACCATCAAAGAAGGAAGCAAGCTGCCTCAAAAATCACAATAACTAAGGCAGCTGCACAAGAAAGCCACTTGCAGGACACTGCCCACATGCAGCAGTGGTGACATGCACCCAACCACCCCAAGTGACCAGGTCACTGCTGCATGACTGCTCTCTTACGTTTCCTTTGCCCCTGGCAGATACTCTGGGGACCTGGCAGAGCCTTTGGTGCCAGAGCAGCTGTTGTAGATGAATGGATGCTCTGCATCTGGCCCCACTCTCCCCAGTGCAACCCATCCTGTTCTCACCTCTCAGTCCATTCAGCTCTCCCACCCAACAGTGTTCATCCTTCTGGGAAATGATCTGAAAAAGAGGGAGTGGAAAATACCAGTTGAAGAGGTGCCAGTGGCAGGAGGGGTACAGCTATCTGACTGTGTGTCCACAATGAGGAACTGCTCTGTTCTCAACTGCTTTGCCAATGTTCTCTTCTCACATAGCCCAGGGCCTTCAAGGACACAAAGCTACTGCAAACATCCTCTTCTCCCCAGTTTTAGATGGGATGCTCACAGTTAAATGCAAATGGATGCTTTTCCAATTCAGTGTGCAGTGTTAAACTGGGACTTGGGTTGGACCAAATCCACCTTTTGCACAGCTGTACAGCAGCCAGGAAAGGGACTTTGTGGTGGCAGCGAGAACAGCCCACAGGACAACACTCACAGGAACACACTGCCTCATTCCCAGGCAGTCCCTAGGAGCACCAGCTGCTCCTCCTGGGCTCCTAACTGGGCTCTGAGCTTATCTCCTCCCTCCTTTCCCTGCAGGAGAGGTAGCAGAGCATCCCAAACAAGCTGGGCGTGCCTGTCCCAGGCTGACACACCGTGATGATGTCATTCTTGCGGAAGCCCAGCTCGTCGTCGTCGTGGCGCTCAAAATCCAGCAGTGCCTTGGCTCGGCGGCGCCGGTTGCGGGAACAGGCCACGTAGTTCTCGTGGTCCCGCTGGTGGCTCTCCATGCTGTAGTCTGGGGTCAGATCCTAGCAGGCACACACAGGAGAGCAGAGAGGAATCAAAGTCCCCAGGTCACTCCCAACTGTCTGCCAAAGCTTGCCTGCCCCTGTTCACAAACCTTTTCCAGCTCCTAGACAGCAGACAACCTCTCAGCACAGCCCTCCACCACAGATGGATTAAGCAAGCCTCACCCTCCAGCCATTACAACTGGCATGTTCTTTCTCAAGCCCACACTTCAAGAGCATTTGAAGAGCCCTGTCGTGTGTTGAACACTCAAAACCCACGCCTGGAGCACACAGCAGTGCAGATCCAGCTGTTTCCACTCACAATTATGCAGTTCTTGGGATCCACACACTGGAAGTGCCGTGCCACCTGGAGAATGGCCTCACGCAGGTCAGCCACCAGCTCTGTCTGCTTGATGTTCTTGGCTTTCAGTGCCTCCAGATCATCATCCCCTGGTGGAGCCCATGCAGCCAGAGGGAACACAAGGGAAGTAAAGCAAGTACACGGTATTAATTTTTTTGTTACTGTTAGAAATTACTGGTTCTGAAGAAACCAAAAAAGCCTAACATCAGAAGTACCTAAACTAAGGCAGGCACTTACTGCCAATCTACTAAATAATGTAAATAGTACATACCAATTTGACTGCATCAAATTTTAAGGAGATGATACTTCAAACTGCATATGGAACTGGAATATGTCATCTTTGATCTGTCTGGGAAACTCAGCATACCAAGGTACTACTTTAGAGAAGTGTCTATAATATAGAGTCAGCTGAAATGTGGGACACAAGACTGGGGAACTTGCAATAATTCCCTTCAATTGAAATTCTCTTGAAACTGAATCAGGTTTTGGTTGAATTACTTCTGTTATTTGTATAACTCACAGGCTGAGAGCACATTTTTCACTGAGTCTTGGAAAAAATCTGAAAAACCAAGACAGCCCACTTTCCTGTGCCAGTCATGAAGTCAGAGCCACAAGAGACCTCAAACTCCTTAAGAGCCAGACTTCAAATGTTTGGGCTGTACAGAAATGGTCATGAGTCCAAAGTAAAAGTTACCAAAGCATCTTTTAACTATCACTAATCCCCCCAGGAGTTTTGACAGCCTATGTCTATTACCTTATGCAGAAAAATACCTGATGGGATGGATTCTTTAGACAGTTAATGTATCTAAATGCCTTAAACACTGGGTATATGATGTTTGGGAACAATGAAACATTTGCTTATTTTTCTAAAATAACCATTTTGTATTAAATCCAAAGTGCACTTTCATATATCTATCTATATCTACTGCTCCCTCTATAATATATTGAAGATGTGGTAGCTTGATTAACAAAATTAACATTTAAACTGACATATTTTTTCACTGATTTCCAATGTTTGTACAAACACAGCTTTTATTCAGGAGCCAAGTAAATCATTGGCTAACAAATTAGTACTCTGCTTATCTTCTAGCAGCATTATAGAAAACCATATGAATAAAGCATGGCCTGAGCTACAGCTGCTGCAACAGCTATATACACATTAAGCTCTGCTAATTAAAAACTGATTAAGAGTATCTCTTAATCATGTGATCCTAATTAAAAAGACCCAAACTTTAGAAACATAAATAAAAGCACAAAATTAGGTATAAAATTACTTTTATAATTGTTTTCTATTTGCTACATTAAATTATTTGAGAGACATCAGATACACAGAGCTTAAGAGAAAATTGAACTTTGCTTCTGAACTAGAAAAATTGTGGGGCACAGTTACTCCCAGGCCAAGCAATAAAAAAATAACAAAATCTTCTCCTCTGTATCCAGGAGTAGGTACAGAGCATGCCAGAACTCTCACTATTCAGAGATGCAGAGACTGAAAATAGATAGGTGAGCACACAGACGTCGGGGGTTCCCAGAAATTTCATGCTGCTAAAATAAAATGAGACTAGAGAAGAAACTAAACCACAGCTACACTAGCTCTGTGGGCTTCTCTCATTTACATAGATCATTGATTCTTTCTGTCATCTCTCAGTCCCATCTGGCCAAAACACCGTGCTCTTCTCTTTGTACTCAGATCAATCCTAGCCAAACACAAGCAGGAGATGTGGGGATCAAGTTCCACATTCTCCCACCTTAGAGTGGGCATGGTACAGAGGAAGCAGCTGGCGTGTCCTCCAGACTCACCTCACTGCACTCAACGTGTTCACTTTCAAACTTCAGCACCCACAGTTCCAAACAGGAAACCACGCTGCATGATCAGCCACATGTGAGCAGGCTCTACTCTGAGCCTGCAAAGACTGATGAGCTGCACAGCTCTGCACAGGAGGAGCTCTTCTGCATTCCCTTGCTGCAATGCCCACACAACAGGAAAACACCTCTTGCACATTCTGCTCTCCACCAAATAATTTTTCATTATTTCTTTCTCTTCCTGCATTGTAAATCTGGTTCAACTCTTTGAATCTCAACTACACAAAGCCCTGACCAACCTGATCTAGCATAAGCAAGAGTCTGCTTTAAGCAGGAGACTTCGGAATACAGACACTGAGAGGTCTCTTCTAAACAGTGCTCCTGTGATTCTATGACTCCTGCCCAAGTTACTACACATCTGAATTCACTCTAAGGAAGAAGAATTAAGCTCTGGGTAAGTCTCCTTCCCTCCCAGATGAGGGCTAAGTACCAGTTTTACACAGTAACTATCACAGGCAGCAGACTTTACATTTAGGATTGATTGTCAGTTCCTGGTAGAGGGTGAATTTATCACATACAAGCTTTCCTTCCTCTCACTTGGGTTGAATTTTTCCATTGTGGTAAACTGCTGCAGGACGACAACTTCTCAGTTTTAACCAACATTTTAAATACTAAGAATAATGTTAGGTAAAACACATGATGGTCATTGTACAGAAGCCCCACTGAAATGATAAAATCCTATCAATTATCTCTGTTCTACCACTGATATATTTTGAAACTTGAACCTAAATTTTATCTTTGTGCAAGTGCATAACTCACTATCACCTCCATAAAAATACTCAAACTGTCAAGGAGACTGAGACACAAGATAGGTACATGTGGCAGCCAAGCTCTCTGCCAGTTCAGTCTGTACCAACTGTATGATAACATTACATACAAAAGCTCTGAGTTTAGATTGCACAAGCAACTTTCCTGCGTTTCTTCACTTTTGCATGCTTGACTTTACAGAATCATGGCTTTCCACCATAATTTTTCTAT